>NC_092459.1:48418886-48776386 GCF_047495875.1 Pithys albifrons albifrons | reverse complement strand
CCCTCCCACGGAGACCCACTCGGGGTCAGTAAGGTTGTGAAGCCTTCAGGATATTAGAAACGACACTGAGGGTTTCCTCTGACAGCAGCCCACTGCTCCGAAGCACAACCACCCCGCACAAGAAGAGAGCAATGGAACAGAATGCCTGGGGCACACAGGAGAGTGCAAACAAAGGACAGGAAAAAACAGTCATACATGCAGAAGTGGAACCCCAATTTTACTGCTATCAGAATTACTTGTGCCTAACCCAGCCACATCAGACAGCTGCATGCTATCCAGCCTCCCTCACTTTCTGCGGCCAATTACAACACCAGGGACTTCTGATACCAAAACAAGTGGTTTTCATTTCAGACTTTAACTTCTATCTTCTTTCCAACTTATTCTTCTTTGCTAGTCTTGACCTTTACTCTTTCAAATACTTGTAAATGTTTTAAGTCCCCTGGTTTGCTGGTCTCCTCTACTATGTATAATTAACGGTTTTACCTGTTTATTGTTTTAATTGCCCTTCATTCAATTGTCTTCAAGATGTTGTAAATGGATGATGTGGTTCTGCTGGAGTTTTGGAAAACTACTTCTCACTCTTTGTATATTTAGCTCTACCTACAGACTCACTAGCTGAAGATATCAAACAAATAGTTTTATTTTTAAAACATTTCCACAGGACATCATATTAATAGACAGGAATTCTAAAATGCATGATATCCTTCAGTTGCTATGGGATCAAAACTAGGTTTCCATATCCTGTTTATGACTCAGTGTTGTATACAAAACTACATTAATTTTTTTTTTACTGTGATGGTTTGGCTGAGGTAGAGATAATCTTCTTCCCAGTAGCTGATACGAGGCTGTGTTTTGGATTTGTGCTGGAAACAGTGTTGATAATTTAAGGGATGTTTTAGTTACTGCTGACCAACGTTTATACAGTCAAGGACTTTTCTGCCTCTCCTCCCACCCCACCACCAAGAAGGCTGGGGATGCACAAGGAGTTGAGAAGGGGCACAGGATAGTTGATCCCAGCTGATCAAAGAGAGATATGGCATATGGCACATCATACTGGGGAGGAAGGAACAGGGGCATATTCAGAGTTACAGCATTTGTTACATGTGATGGTCCCCTGTTTTCCTGAGGATGGCTGAACACCTGTCTGTCCACGGAATGTGGTGAATGAATTCCTTGTTTTGCCTTGCCTGTGAGTGCAGCTTTTGCTTTACCTGTTAAACTGACTATATCTCAACCCATTAGTGTTATCACTTTTACTCTTCCAATTCTTTCCTCATCCCACTGGGCAAAGTGAGCAAGTGGCTGTGTGGGGCTGAATTGCCAGCTGGGATCAAATCATGGCAATTATATATGGTAAATTATTTTAACAGCATATAGGAGCACCAGCAAAGTCCAAAGGTGCTGATGCCAGCCAATTTATGAATCTAAGAAGTTTGCAATCTAAGCAATATAAATCACCACTTGTTTTTATATGATCTGCAAATCAGTTTATATTGTGAGTATGCAGAGCCCAAATCTGTATTAACATAGAAGAACTAGTGTTTCATTTGTTACAGGATAAACTTCATTGTGTTTGTAGACTGAAACTGCACCATGCTAGCCAGTAGTTAAATCTCTCTGCAGATCAGTGTGTTGTTCATTATTATTGGTACAATTCTGTTGTTAGCTCTGCTGCTCTCAGCTGTTACCTCATCACCTAGGGTTTCTCTCTATATAGTTTGTAGTCCCTCTCTCCTGACAGATATAATATACATGTATCCGGATGCAACTGATTTTTTCAAGGTACAAATTTGGAGAAACAATAAAATGTATTGTCCTGTAGTTCTTTCAGGGCTATTACTGTCCTAATCACTCCCCAGAATACTCTTAATAAAAAGCAGAATATACTTGATAAAAGTGACAAATTTTCAAGGACAGAAGCCTCAGCTGCAGATGAAGTTAAAAGGCTATGTTATTCCTGCAAAATGTAGCTACTCACAGTGTGCATACAATTTGTGAGCAGGTGTCAAGACAACCATGAAATTATGGGTTAATTTTGAAATTTACAATCTTACGATCTCATTTCTGACTGTAAATTGCGCAGACATGACTGTCATAGCAGAACTGAAACTGGACAGATCATTTTAACAAAAAGTAGAATTCACCATGCTTGCAATGATATGATGAAATGGCTTTAAAAGCACATGATATGCCCAGAAATGCTTGTAAATAAGTTTTCAAAATACTTTAACAACTCTAGGCAGCCACTTGATTAGAAGGCTTAAGAAGGCATGCCAGGTTTATACAGAATGTTAAGCATTTTTAATATTTCTCATTAAAGAAACCCCACAAACAAAATAAGAACATAACCAGGACAACTGCGGTGAAAGAACTCGTACGTTAAAATTACATTTCTCTTGCACTGAGACACAATACCTGCCTGAGTCAGGTGACCAGGGCCCCTACAATTCTTTGCCTACTCTAAATAATGCTATTGCCAATTCCTACTGTATACTCTGTGATTTTAAGCAAGGGGAAAAACTGAAAGAAGGACCAAACAAACAAAATTTCAGACTGTGTACGTAATGGCTGCACTGTGCCTGTGCTTTCACACCTGACCGTGTCCCAGGAGTGGATGAAAGTGTGATGCCAACAGCTGATGTGAGGAAGTATTTCCAGTGCTCTGTCCTTCATGCAATCCCCAAAATGACTAGACTTCTTCAGTCAGTTCTTCATAACCAACACTTCACTTCTGCTAAATTTCTACTGACAAAGCATTCATGAGAGAGATCCCTGGTAGCATCAGCTACATTTCCTTTTTCCTAGAAGGCTTTAGTTGCCTCCTCTGCCCTGTTCCTATCCTGAGCAGATAACCAAGTCAGCTCAAAGCGCAGTGCACAAGGTTTTGGAGTTTTACTAATGCACCACTGTCACACCTCCCCATATCCCAGGAGAGCTTAGCTGGGCTAGCAGACATCAGAAGAAAGTTTACCCATGTAAACAGAAAACTAGCTCAAAGGAAGCCAAATGCAGAATCTATTAAATTATTTATAGTAAGTATATGGCTGCAGTCTTGAACACAAACTGGCACCACAGTTTAACAGCTTTAGAGACTACACTACTGTAACTAAACTCTTTACCTCAGCTGAAGGGAGACAGCATATTTACCAATTAAATACAACTTGCTAAGCAAAGTCATATTCTCTTACACTCACCAGACATTGGATTACCAAATCTAAATGAGGAAACAATGGTAATGGAAAGTTGGGGGCTTTTCTTTATTTTTTAATTGCTTCAAGAATAAAAATAAACAAAAATAAATAAAAAAATCCCAGAAACAAACAAAAAAAATAAAGGAAAATGGGCTTTATTTCTTGCAACATATTCAGGAAAAATAGCAGTAGTAATAAAATTTGTTTCTGTTCATTGCTGTAGTATGCTGTGGGTGCCAGATGTGCAAGTTCTCACACACAAGCCTAAGAATGTGACTGAGTTTTAGTTAAATGCAATAATCTCTGAGAGAAGGGACACTGCAGTTTTACAAACACATTTACAGCCTCATTTAACCCTAGTTTTCACTGCTCAGACTGCTGGGTACTGATGGATGTGACCATCTCTCAGTATATAAACTCCTTATGTTGATTCCCAGTCCAACAGCTGCCTGGTAATGTGAATGACTTTCTACCCCCAGTAATCTAGGCTTCATTTGAATTTAGTTTTAAAAAAGCTTATGGACCTGGTGTCATTGTCCCTGAGAACAAAATTGTACACACAGACCTCATGAGCCTTTAAAAAGTACCGAAACGTCACTCTAAAACTAGCTTTCAGCTACTCCTTTTTACTTATAACGGTATGCAGTCTATGAAAATCACATCTAACATCTGGCCAGGTAATTAAACACATTCTCCTCTCTATTGTAGAGTAGATATTTACTATATATCAGTTATAATAACTAATACACACTGTAATAAAAACTGAGCTTGCCTAGGCAACCAAAATCTATCAGCTTTTACCACAGGCTCATGCATTTCTTTCTTTCAAACCATATTCTTTATGACCAAAGAACAGGTTGTAAAAGAGACTGCATGTAAATATGCACTGGAAAATCATCCCCAGCTGTCATCTAAGGTCAGTCTCCACTGTAGAGCATACAGATATGTATATAAACTATTCCCATCTCTCACTCCCTTATTATCTTAAGAGCACTCAGGTTTTTCTCATGGCAATTCAGAATTATGCAAAACGTCACAATGCTTCAAATAAAACAACAAAAGCAAGCTCTTACTTTGAATAACAAGAAAATTACATTTTCTTAAAGGACTGTGATTAGTATATTCTGGTTTCATGTCCCAGTGAACTTTATATATAGTGAATACAATTCCAATCCAATACTGCTACTTTGTTTGCTTCCCCTGAAAACGTTGCTTACATGTGTTGTTTTCAATGACCTGAATTGACTATGAGACACAGTTAAAAACTCAGAGTTGAAAAGATGCACCCAAGGATCTACAAGTAGTTATGAAACAAGTTAATTAATTAAACTTCTCAACACCCCTGTGAAGTAAGCAAGCAAATTTATCTGTTTTATGAGGAAGGAAACAGAGCAATGGAGAGGTGGAGTGACTTGCCCAAGGCTGCCCAGCAAGAGTCTTTCTAGAGTAATAAACAGCATCTGAATTATTGATTCCCACTGTTGCCCTTCAGCTGAATTGTTCCTTTTTTGAAATACTGCAGTGAGTTATAATAATTGCTGGCATGAAAAGCATATTGTGGCAATATTTAGGCTGAGAATTTCTTTGTCTTTGTTTAGACTATGTTAAAATTTTAGTGTTATTTAAATTGTACTTGATCTTCTTAGGGCAATCAAAAGTTTCCAACTAGTTGAGCAATATTTGTTGTATTTCATTTACAGTTGTCTCTATTTTGTTATGCTGCCATTGCTTATGACTAAAAACCAAGCCACTACAGCTTGAAAACACAGGAAAATATCACAGTTTTATATTGCTTCAAGAGGGAATGGCAGAAGAGCAGAGAAGGTGGCTACTATCATTCATACCAAACTGAATTTTAAGAGTTAGCGTGAGATGCACCAAGCGATGATGCACTGCTTTCATGCAATATTAGCTACAGGAACTGGAACTCGCTGCCTTGGGCCGAGGAGACTGAGCTTCCCGAATTAACAATTCTGGTCCCAAGTCACTCAAGACTTTAACAATTAAAAAAAAATAAAAAAGAGAAGTGGCAGGAAGTTGCATGGGGCAAATCACTCTGTTCCTGTGTCTCAGCTTGCCTAGGTGCAAGACAAGGATGCTGCCGCTTACCTTTCACACACGCATGTTGGGGAGGCTGAACTCAGCTGCAAAAGGCTCGGAGGCTCCTGCGGTCACGGTGCTGCGGAGGAGCAGAGCTGTTATCACACACGGCACCCGCAGGTAAAGCTTTACACAGAAAGCGCCACGTCCCCCCTGCGCACACCCACCGCCCGCGGACTCGCGGGGCCCATCCTGCGGGCTGCCCGGCACCTCGCGCTGGGGCGGCTGCCCCGACAGCAGCCCCGCTCCGCCGGGACAGCCGGGGAAAGCCCGTGCCTGGGGGCTGCTCCCCGCGGGGCGCACCCGGCCACCACCCCGCGCCTGCCCCGCAACCGGCCCCCGCCGCCCGGCCCCTCGTCCCGCGAACAGCGCCGGCGCCCCCAGCGCGCCCCACGGCCCGGGGAGGCGAGTGCCGCGGCCGGGACGCAGTGCTGGGACCAACCTCCCTTTCCCAAGCCTGCAGGCAGCCGGAGCCCCCAGCCCCGCGCCACGCCCGCGCCGCCGCCAGCCGCGCCGGGATGGGACGGGACAGAGGAGCTGGGAGCGCTGCCCGGCACCGCACGGGCACTCACCGCGGCGCCGACCCGCCTCTCGGCTGCCACACAGTCTCTCCTCCACAGCCCCAGGGGACGGAGCTGGGAGGGGGGAGTTGCGTTTTTCAACGCAGGAAGAAAGTGACTCCCCTCTCCCGCTCCACCTCCCGCTTCCCCGCCCTCCTTCCGTACCTCTCCCCGTCCTCCTCCTCCCCCCGCGGCCCCGCCGGCCCCTCACGCCATGGCGGCATCACTCGGCGAAGCCCGTCCGGCTCTCACGGTCCAGCCCGCGGAGCCCCTGCCGCTCGGTCTATGCCCTCGTGTTTGTTTATTCCTGGCGCATACACGGCTTTTCTTCCCCCGCCCGCTCCTCCCGGGCCCGAACTTCGCGGAAATA
This sequence comes from Pithys albifrons albifrons, assembly GCF_047495875.1. Taxonomy (NCBI): domain Eukaryota; kingdom Metazoa; phylum Chordata; class Aves; order Passeriformes; family Thamnophilidae; genus Pithys; species Pithys albifrons. Next base: position 48,770,165 of record NC_092459.1, on the reverse strand, counting down.
CCCTAATTCTCCCTTTTAGTGGGAGGACTCGTTTCTCCGCAGGGAATGTGTTTGTCTCAGCACTGGAGTGTCAGCAATTTGATTCCCTTCACCTGGAGAGTACGGCAGCGGTACCACGATTCGGGCAAGGGTGGCTCTGGAGGTGACAGCATCCCGGGGGACCATTCATACTCGATGTCCATCCCTTGAACTGTCCCCACACTGCATGAGAGTAGTAAGACATCGCATCCAAGAGTTCCCTTAAGCCAGCAAAGAAACAAAAAGCCTATTTGTCAGTTTGCTCTTTTATGTGTGGTGTGGCTACTTATATAAAAGTTTCCCAATAAAAACAAAAAACCAAAACAATCGAACAAAAACCCACAAACAAACAAACAAACCACCCTAAAAAACAAGGGAAAAAAAACCACATCCAAAAACCAGTGAAACACCGTGACTGTTCAAGTCAATCACCCTGACATTTTATGCGGCCACACAACAGAAAATACTTCAGAAAGTAATACAAAAGAGGATAAAATAAATGATCTTGTGGAAGAACATTGTCTTTTCTTTCTTGGTCACTATAACAAACTTCAAAGTGGCAAATTCCAAATGTTTGTTGGGTTTCTAAAGCTGAGTGTGTCGACTGCAGACTTCTCTATGTAAATGAAAATAAAAATATTTACATGTGATAGATCAGAATGGTCTCCAACCGCCTGAAGTTTACATCTCACAAAACTTAGTCTTCACTTTAGTAATGTGTTTACTGATGTTACTGAATTCAGTCAGCAGGGTCATAAGTGCTGAGTTCCCTGGTTTTAAATTCAAAATTATGTTTTCTGAAGGTGGTTTTAAACAGTTTCATTGTGGTTTGAAATGTGATTCCCTGCTATTTTATCAAGATTAATGAACTCGTGGAAACTAGACAAAGCTAGAAACTGTAAATTTCCCTTCACCCTTTCACTCTTGTTGCCTTTCCCAGCAAGGTCTCTTGATGGCCTCAGCCCTAAAGAATAGGGATCCACAAACTGTTTCTGCAAACTCCAAGAGCCACACCAGAACCTGGAATGAAGCCTTGCTTTTTTCGCCAGTAATGACATGCCTAAAAGCACTAAGTGTTTCCGTTTCAGTCATACAACACTATGTTAATCATTAGAAGATATGTTTCTAAACACCTATTTGAATTATATTAGTATATATTGCATTTATAGTAGAGTTGTAAAATATTGATGTTGGGACATAAATGAGCATGTGAAGAGCTACAGACTCACACAGTCAGACCAGATGTGGCTAATAGGATGATTCTACTGGCATTTCTAAATCGTTGGGATGCTTAAAGGGATCAGAAGGAAGGCATCTAAGTATTTGTCATATGTCTGCATTATAAGGTAATTAAATATATTAGCTATCTGACTAAGTTAAATGGAAAGCATAATGCCTGAAAGAGCTTTTGAAATCCTGTCCTTAGTCTGTGTTTGTATCTCTCTGTATTGTGGAAAAACTGCCCTGTGCTTCCCTACTGAATACCTGGGCAAAGCAGACCATGGCTCCCCAGTAGCACATGCTATAGCTCTTCTGTTTCTGCCACATAGAGGATGAGATTGGATATGCTACTTGAATCTTGCTCTGGTGTGCAGTTAGAATGTGGTAGAGATACTACAGAGTGGGTAGCCACAAATCCTCTCTGCCTTATGTCCTTGTGTGTAAGATGGGGCTCATTTTGCTGCCCAGTAACTCGGAGTGCTTGTCAGGCTAAATAAGTAAGTTAAAATTTATAGGATGATTCAAAGATTTCTAAGAGAGGCAAGGTCTGTCCATGCTAGATTAATTTCAGCATTGCCACTAGTAGTTTTGAAATGAAAATGACCCTGGCTTTTGCAAGCATGATGTATACTGAAAGACTGAAAAAATTTGCCCAAGGAGAAGCTGGAGGAAGATTGCCTTCAACTATGACAAAGCTACTAAAAAGAGGATAATAATCTCTTATCCCCATCCTCTGAAAACACTATGTAAATTGCAGTAACAGAAGTTTAGGATAAAAAAAGTATTGAATAAAGTAAATAAAGCAGGAGTGAACAGCACCTCTGCCCCAGAGGCTTTTTAAGTATAAGTTGGACATATATTTGACAAGAATGGTTCATGTCTAGAAAGTCTGATGAATACTGCCTTAGAGCAAGGGGTGGACCCGATGACCTGTCAAGGTCCTTTCCAGTCCTGTTTTGTGTGATTATGTTCAAAATACTACTTGCACAGGCAAGACTATGGATCCTCTTTGATCTCCCTATGCCCTTCACTTCTTTAGCAATGGGTATAACCCCTCTTGCTGAGGCTGAGATTCTTACAGTGGTTTGCTAGCCTTGCTGCATGCCAGTGAATTTGTTGCTGATGACAGCAAGAAGAAAACAATTAAACAATGAAACAATGTCACTCTGGAGCAGCAATTTTGGGTGGGATCCATCTAACCTCTGAATATGTCATGTGCTTTAGTTCTATACTTGACTAGTAACTGTCTCTGATAGTCACCTTACACTCTTTATACTTGCAGCGAAACATAAATTCTTTTACAGCAGAATTCATCTGACCTGTTTTAGATGTCTTCATTAGGATGTAATGAATCATGTCCTCAGGCTATGTATTCTTGCCACACCATAAAGTTGGTTTAAATGACTGATTCAGTAACATACCATCACACAATTTCCACTCCCTTGGTGCTTCTGTCCCTCAAATCTCTAACTCCCTCTCTGCTTGCATTGCTCCAGAATGGATATAGGAAAGGAGCTAAATTTACCTATTGGAGCTGCAGGGCATTGACTTGGCCAGTTGCACAGAGTTTCTTTCACGGAAATTTTTTGAAAACTGTTCAGATCAGACATTGCTGTTCTCCTGCGTCACATGCTTATTATTCTTCCTTGGCCTTTATGCCAAGCCACATTAGTAGGGACATGAAGTGTCTGGTGCCTGTGTGACTGAGCCAAACACATGTGGGAAAAGCTGGTCTTTCCCAACAATGGCAAGTTTTTTGGGTCACACCCATGGAAGTCACTGTACACCTCTGTGCACATCTTGAAAATGTCTGCAGCATCACAGCAGCCATCTCTTGGTTACAAGGTCTTGGTAGCATCTACTCTTTCTTCTCCCTTACAGTAGTTACCTGGCTCTCAGAGTGGGTAAGTGCACTTTATTTTCCTGCTGCATTGACAAGCTAGATCATGGGAATATAAAGGGGAGCAAGCCCTGTTATCACACTTGGGCAATGAGGAAGGAAGGCACCAGGGCTATGTGTAACCAACAATGCAGGGCTCATCCGTTTTGGAAGAGACACCAGGTGTCAGCTGATGCTTCATTTAAGAGCCTTTGGTTTTCACTTTGTTGTAAAAATGAAAGGATGATTCCTTTTTCTTTCTTTGCGACTGAAGATGTTGGCCTAAAGAAGGAAGCTGTACATCATTTAGCCTGTTTCACATGTGCAGCTTTGGCCATTCTTTTCTTTCTTCCTGCCCACCCTATGCAACAGCATTTTTTTTTCTCCTTTGATTTTTCCTCTGCAAGGTTTGTTGGGTTTTTTTTGTGTTGGTTTTTTTTTGTTTTTGTTTTGGTTTGCACTTTTTTTGTTCTGTTTGGTTGTTTTGTTGGTTTTTTGTTTTGTTTTGTTTGGTTTCACTAAAGACCTGTTCTCTGTGTGATCTGCTTGGTCTCTAGTTTCCATGTAAGAAATGCTTTTACATTTGTCATTAAGTGACAAAACTCTTCAAAAGAAAAGAGAGAAAAACACAAAATTCTCCAGATTCTTTCACTAATACTCCAAAACAATTGATTTGGTTATGACCATAACCCTTGTGTTTTCTTTGCCTTTTGTGTCCAGCTGTGAAGATCTCTGATCTTTTTGCTATGAGCTCAAACCCACAGGACAAGAGTGTTAGGATAGTCTTTTCTTGTAACTGAACTGCAGACCTGCAAATCTGGATACTTGTATAATGCTCCCCCTGCCCTCCTTGATCTGGGATGTTCTGCCCAACTCTTCCCTCTGGACTTTCTTAGTGCCACATGAAGGCAGCTTTCATTTTCCACACTTATCCCACTTCCAGACTCATATGGGGGAATGTTGTCTATCTCCTCTTTTCCAGCCAGGGTGTGGACCAGTGTCCTAACTTGGTTGTTCCTACTGCATCCTTTGAGTTTAAGAGAGTAGTGCATGATTCATACCATTTACTACTTGGAGATTTGGGGCTCTGGCTCACTGTGCAGGCTATGGGCAGAAAGTCACAGTTCCAAAACTAGAATGAAAAGGAGTTGCCTAAAATCAGCCTTAAGAATGAGAAATAGCTGGAAATCCAGAAATTTTGTCTAAACTCATCAGGGTACCTGTCTGTCTGGGGCTCATTCAATGTGGCACAAAGCAATTTCTCTCTCAGAAAAATCCTGTCTGCTGCTGCCTGAACATACTGGAAATGCTTCACCCTTTCCCACAAATGCAGCCTTTTACTTTTCTACTTTGTGGTAGCCAAAGTATCAGTAGGGTAGCTGGAAGGGGAAAACACTAGATGTGTTTCCTAAACAGCTCTTCTTTGTATGTAAATGAACATCTTTCTCTGCTTTACATTTCCTTTCTTTCCTTCTTTCTTGCTCTCACCATGTGTTCAGCCTGGTTTAGCTCGAGGCCTGCAGACAGAAAGTCGGATGAAAAAAAGGGATTCCTGCAAATTTCTTAAGAAATAGGAAGCCGTGGCATCAGTAATGAGGTAAAACATCAGTGAGTGGAGACAGAGTCATGGTGCTGAGATATGTCAGGAAGACAGTAACCATAAAGCAGGTACATAGGTACTCAACTGTGAAAACCCAAAAAATACCTGGATCCAATGAAAAAATTACTTGCATTGCTTGCATCATCTGTACTGTGCCTTTTAACAGAGGAATCCATGTTACTGCTTTTACCTTGCTGTAGACATACACTGAGTGTCAGTTTATTTTCTTTTAGCAGCTGTCAGGTTGCCTAACTCGTCTGCCCCTTCTTTAGCATGTACCCCTTCTTTTCCCTGATGATGATTAGAACAGGTTGGAGAGGGGAAACCTCTCCAGCAGCACGTGGCTTTTCATTCAGTTGAATTGGTTGTTAATTTGTTTTCAAGTGCATGACCTTTCTCAACATGTATGATCTGTGTCAACGTCTTTCCTTCCAGATTTCTGTGATATTATAAACCAAGCAGTATTCCCTGTGGAGCACAAAATGTTAATGCTCGTACCAAAAGGAACCTTCCAAGGCCAGATTTCATCAGAACTCTGTTAGAGCTGACTGCCACAATCTCTCTCTCTGGATGGCAATTGTTTCGCACTTGTAACATGCTGTTTTCAATGAAATGCATTTTTAAAGCTAGAATCCACCTACTTTATGGAGTCACTTGATATGCAGAAAGCCAGCAGACAACTAAACAACTGCTGGAATTCAGGAAAATTTTTACAAGTTGCTTACTTATCCCCACACCAGTTCTTTTGTTTCATAGTCCTATGTGTCTCTCCTCTTCCTTATACTAGAGACATGTAATGAAAAAGGTTTGTCTTTTTGTCTCTGAGTCTCCATTTCTCTTTGTAACCTTTTACATCTGATTTGCTGCATCCTGGTTGCAAGCAAGGCTCAAGACTGAGATATTAGATCAAACATAAACAAAGGCATCAAAAATTTTCACCTAAACATAGTTCTGACCTATGCATCATTAGCCTGTACAGTAGCTAACAATTCTTTGCACTTGATTCTGAAGAAATGGTGCTCAACAACTGGTGGCTCTTGTAGTCGTACATACTCCCTAAAGACAGTTCCATCACTGTGCTTAGTTTCAGGGTCTTCATGAGGTTGTTTCACTAGTCTGCATCAATAACTGGTTATGTGTATTGCTCTGGGGCTTTTGGGGCGCTGTTGTTTAGTATTTAGGGGGCCTCTGTAGCAAATCCATATTCATTGAGCCCCTGGCAGCATGCTCTGCACAGCAGTGGTTTCTAAATATGTATACACACATGTATGTATGTACATAAAAATATTTATACAGTTACATTAAGAATATCTATCTAACTATGGTCATATTAATGGCTAATGAGTCTATTTTCTTAAATTCATTTAATTGTCTTTGCGTTACTTTTTTTCTCATTTTGTTTATGGATTAATATCAGTAGTCTACCAGATATCTCCAAGTCCTGCACAATAACAGGGGAAAGAGGAAAACCCCACACAATATTTTTTGGTAATTATTATTTTCTGTGATATATGGGCACATGGACTCTTGGTGATGGTCCTGTGCAGGGCTAGGTGTTGGACTCGATGATCCTTGTGGGTGCCTTCCAACTCAGTACATTCTTTGATTCTGTGAAAAATTCCACTCCCTGACACCCTCTAGCCATCTATGTCCTGTAGAACTATTGTCAGCTCATGCTGATCCTTGGCCTTTTCGTCTTTCAGCTTCATTTATACTTCATCGCCTGTCTACTACTGATCTAGAGATTTTCCTGCTTACTGCCTGAGAGTGTTTAGTTTATTTAACTGACCTAAAACTCCAGAGAAATGCAGATAATTTCATCATCCCCTTGGTGTCTGTGTTTCTGTGTCATGGGATTCTAGGCTTTAATTGCTGACTGTTCATGTGAGTATGTATATATATGTACATGGGCATTCATGCACTTTTTTCCTGGGCATCTTTGAGGGAAAAAACAAGTGTAGAAGTTCACGACTGCCATCTTCAACACTGCTGCAGCTGCTTCAAGCGCAGCCCGTCAGTAGATATTGAGGCTTCTGTCAGTATAAGACAAAGACTTTTTTTTATTTCTTAATTTCATAACATCCCCTCTTTTCACAAAAATTACAATGGCTTCTTTCTCTGGATTAATATAATTTGCAGGGTGGTTAGCACCTGTGAGTGCACATTTAATTTTTCAATGTTGGCTGAGGTTATAGGGGATGATGTAGCAAGAATACTGCAACTCTGGTATTATAAGGCAAGACAAGGGTTATTATATTCACCTGGACTTTTATTTCTCAGAGATGGTGGAGGGTTTAAAAATAAATCTTTTAATGTAACATTATTAGGCATGTGGAGTCATAATTTTTAGAATTCCTTTAGTGCTGTGACAGAACAAGGTCTATTGAAAGTTAATGGATTTGTTTACCTAAAATACACCCTGAAAATTCCACTTTGATAAATTTTGGACAAGAACATCTATTTTTTCCTCCTGTATACAGTGTAAAATAGTTTACAATTTTCTTCACTCTTAAAAGGAATGTAAGGTCTTCAACCTTGTAAGAGGGAATCAAACTGAATGTTCAAGTGATTTTACTCAATATTTAGTAGTCACTGGAAAATAGAAACACCTTTCTGGCTGGCAGAATCTGCTTTGGCTGGGCTGTTGGAGCTGTGGTGTGTTCTGTGCAGACTGCTATTCAATTTGTGCTGCTGCCATTTTGTGTCTTGCAACCTCTAATTTGCAGAAGGGGCTGGAAGCCATAACATGGTTTTGAAGTGGCTGTGATGGTTTCTCACCCTCGTGCTAGTATTTGAAAGTCATTAGGGCCATGTGTGAGAGAACTGCATAGGCGCAGTGGCAACATGAGTGGGAAGCATGATAGATTTTTAGCACAGTTCTGATTAAATCAGTTTAGCTGCAGTGGCGCAGAAGTTAAACACGGTACTTCAGATGTTTGCCCTTCTGTGAACTGTGACATCTGGCCAGCTGCAAGACCTCTGTGGTCTTGCCATGCTTGCCAGAGAACTGCTGTGGGTATCCACTTCATACTGAAAAGATTTGCATTACACCTTTGTCCCATATTCAAGAAAGTGATTGGTCATGCTGGCCACAGTACTGGTCCATTGACCTGCAGATAGGAATTCTCAGTTTGCCCTGCAAATATGCTAGCACGCTTTTAGAGCTGGAAATCTCCAAGTCTGTTTAACTTCCTGGATTCCATCTTGGCCCTAACCCAAGCTCCGTTTTCCAGTTAAGCATTTCTATTTATAATGCTTGTGGAAAAACAGGGTTTGTTTCTTGCACCAAAAACATTCAGCAGAAAATATATTTTTTTCTCTCTCTCCTGTGATTCACCAAGGGGGTTTGATGTTTCATTTACTTAGAACTGCAGAAAACAAAATTACAGGCAACTGAATTTATGATAGGATTGAGCCTTTCCCCTGGAGGGTTCTGGATTTGCTATGTGCTTGCTGGAAGGGCTGTTTTGTGGCCATTTGTTAACAATACATGTCTGTGGCTACACCATTTTAGCCATTATACCATACAGCTGGCATTCTCTGCAGAGGTAAAGTTCCTGTAGCTTAGCCATGTGCTTTCCCTCCTAAATCTGATGCTGTGAGTCAGCTGAAATGCTCTTTGCCTCCAGGCATGTGGAGAGAGAGGCATATTTTGTTTTAAAACTCATTCACTTTAATGTACCAGAAAACTTGTCTTGCTCCTTCCATGATGCTGAGGAGCAGCAGGCTGCCCCATGCCATGCCCCTTTCCCAGGGAAGTTACAAGCAACGTCTTCCCATCCTGTATGGTGCAGTTATGAGACTTGTAGCTTCTTGCACAGAGGTGACTTTGTTTCTAAACCTGACTTTCTGAGAAACCATACAGTAAAACATCCTGGTTGTGTACATAAGGATGTTATACACTTACTGCATTTTTGTTCCCTCTGGTGACAAAATAGAGTTGACATGGAAGCCATGGAAGCTCAGATGCTGCCTTTCCTCTGTTGGCATCTCTGCTGATTTATATATTCTTCAGACTCTTCTGCTGCTTACCTTGGTATGGTTTAATGTATCCTTGGCCTCAGGAGGAAAGACTTAAAGCAGTTTGAGGAATGCCAATTCCCAGTGCCTGTCATCAAATTTTCCTGGGAATTCCTTTAGGACTTGCTCCAGCACTACTGTACTGTCACAGACCTGGGACTCATCTGGGACTCAGAGGAGTCAGAGAGGCCCATCAGCCCGGGGAAGCAACAGTCTCAATAAATCATTGTTCCAGCAGTGCCCAGTGTCTGACATGGATAATCTATCCATATTTCTTTATTTAACTTCTACTCACTGGTGATAAAGAAGCCTTCAGCTTCCAGGAAGAAGCCCTATTCAGGAAACACTCGCAGTGAGCTCTGCTTTGCATCAAAGATAACTTCCCTATAGGTATTAAAGGTATTAATTTATTAAAGTTGATTTACATCTTTCAGGCTGTAGCACAAACCTCTCCTTGCACTGCTTTGAGACAACCTTGTCTCTTTTTTTTTTCTGTTTGCTACTCAGCTATAAATTCAGAGAACGCTGGTTTTTTTTGTTTGTTTGTTTTGTTTTTCTCAGAAATAAATTCTCTTTATTTTAAAATTCAGACACCAAAAGAGACTTGCTATTCATCTCTGGTTTTAAGCAAACCTGTGGCTTTCAGGGCTATCTAACCAGACACAGTGATTTTAATGAAACTTTACATTATGTCTCCCTGCTGAAGGTGAAGGTAGTTTTGGAGGCACTTCAGCAACACTTCTGTCAATGGCCTTTCACAAGAGAATCCAAGAAATTTCAAAGATTTCCAGGGTTTAAAAAAAAAAAGAAGGAGAGAAATAAGGAAAAAGCAAAGATGGTGTCCTTAGATGTCATGTGAAATATGGACAGCTCTCTACCAATTTTCTGCCCTGTGCATTTCCTCTCCCTTATTCTTCACAGCACCTCCACTTCCAATAGCTCTCCTATTGCCACAGCACTGATTGCCCTCCTTGCTTGTTCATTGCCAATCTCTGCTCCACTTCCAACAGCTCTCCTATTGCCACAGCACTGATTGCCCTCCTTGTTTGTTCATTGCCAATCTCTGCTTTGTAATAAGACCAGTATAATTTTCAGATTCTTGAATAGAAGAGACTTCAGTAAGAAGAACTTTATTTTTTGAGCAACCACTTCAGTCTTCCTGCAGCCACAGCCTATGGTGGCACATGGAGTCATGCTTACAGTAGCTTTCTGTTATCCTTTTCTTTCTCTGCTACTGTGATGTCCTTCTGGCAGCAAGTGCAAATGACTGGTGACAGTCAGATGGTTATATGTATTTCTTCTGGTGAGCTTCATGTTCAGACTGTCCTTTGAATCTGCCACCTTTCCATTAAAAAAAATACTGTTTCTCTGCTGTGACTCCAGGACCCAAGGACTTAAATGATTTTCACTCCAATTTTGTTTAACAATTCAATTAGTTTTTCTTAAAAAAACAAGAAAAAATCTCCAACCTACAAAAATCAGTTCCGAATTCAGAACAACAGAAGTGTGAGGGTACAAAATACAGGTTTGCACCATAATGTAGTTAGAAATTATTTGCATTAGTACTTGATTCAGGTTAGAATTTCAATGATGCTGTAATCAGGGATCTAAGATTTTAGTCTAGGTATTTCTCTGCTTAATACAAATCATATCCCTGCCATGAGCCAGATTTGCTGCAGAAGACATTGATGCTAATTAAAAAATTTCAAAATAAACTCAAGTATTACTAATTGTTACCATCTTAAGTCAAATATTTTCAGCCTGTAGTTTGTGAGGAGGATAATGGCACTTTAATTTTTATTCCTCATCCACCTTGTTTTAAAGAAAGGTTTTATCAATTTTGTTCCCATTTGTTTTATGGTTCCCCTTCAGTAAACCCATGCTTAATGCTAATTTGGAGAAGTTGCGTATTACTTAGAAGCATACTGGACCACGAGACTATTAAAATAACATTCTATGCAAAGAAAAGGAAAAAATGAGCAAACAAAAGCGGTTATCCCCGAAACAAGTTGAAATGGTGTTTGTGTCTGATTCTGATGCAAAATATTTTAACTGGTGAAGCTGCAAAAATACAGACTGAGCTGCAGTGACACAAGTTAACACAAGTTAAAGCCATTCTGATAATTGTCTAGGCCTAAGAAAATAAATTCTTTTTCTTGGAAACAAGAAAATAAGGTTTCTGTTTATTGTTCTTTAAAATTTGAGGGAAATTTCTTCAAAATTCTGCTGAGTGTGACAAAACTAAACAAATATCTGACAAGTTTTTGCACCTGCTAGGCTGCATTATTTACTGAGGGCTCCCTGTCCAAAGCACTGGAGAACAGGTCTTTGGACATAAATCTGCAGAGAACAGGGTGTCTCTTTGCTTAAATCAGCAGATAAGAAAGCCCATATTCAGTTTATGCCTTCAGTTCTGTTACTCTTCTGGGCTGAGGCTGTTCTGTATCTTTCCTCCTCTTGGAAGGATTTCCCAGGGAGGTGGAGAATGTGGGCTGAACCACTCCATCAGAGATAGAAACTGTATACAGGTTTCCCTTCTTCTGCAGAAGAGCTCTGACTCTTGAGGTATTGAAGACTAAAGGAGGAAAAGGCATGTAGGGAACCCTAATGCTGAAGAGTGGTTAGGCCCTTATCAGGAATACAAAGCGTGTGAGAAATGCTTTCAGAACTATCAGTCGGCATTTACTTGCCTAAATCCCATTCAAGTTCCTCTTTGAGTATGATGCATCTTTTTCTTTGGGCTTCAGTCTTTCTCTATCTTCAAGAATAGCTACAGTGAGAAGAGAAATTCCTCAGAGCCTGCACTATCTATGTTGATAACCTGGACTGTCCAAGGTAATATGGCTGAGGGTCTGGACTGGGTCTTGGGGCTTCCAGTAGCAATAGCATCATTTTACATAGGGATAGTACCTAAAATGTCCTTGAAAATGTAGAATGTAACTTGGGACTACTACATTTCTCCTGAAGATGGTGGGCAGTGCATAGAAAAAGCCAATAGCACTTGGTGAAAGGTAGTGGTAGACAGGAGATTTAGAGAGAAGGATGCATTGCTCATCTGTTCCGGCTAGACTAGAGAAACAAGTGAAACAAGTCTACACAGGAGTCTGCTTTAATCCATCACTCTATTTTATGAAGCATCACACAGCATTTTCACCAATTAGCATTTGATAGCAGTTTAAGTAAGGGCCACAGGGTTGTTTGAGGAAAAAGCTGATAACCTATTTCATAGTCACTGACTCCTCATTTGGCAGCAGTGCTCTCGGAGGGGTTGGATAGTACCCGGCAGTTGCTGAGCTATTTGAGGAAAATCGTGTAAATCTATAATCCAGTGGTAAATCTGCAAGACAGAAACATACCACATCCGATTAGCAACACAGTCTGTATCACATAAAAAATAAGCCTGTGGTGAACAGCAGTTCTTCTTAAAACCTTGAGCTGTTTGCTCACCAGCATTAGAATTCAATCAGATTGCATGATTACACATTTATTTGACGTCTTCAGCTGTCCAAGGGATTGACTTTCAGAGTTTACTCAACTGCAGTAAAGGATATTCAGTTATTTGATTGCTGAAATAATGCTAATTAGAGAAAATTATTTAACTAATACTTAAATACTAATCAAACATCTTCATTGAGCCTAGATGGAATTTCCCCCCAAGTGCACCTTCAAGTTCATTCTTCAACTTGTCACCTTTCTCTTTTATGTCAGCAATCTACTCATAACAGGGTTATGTTTAAAACATGTTTTTCATGGCTGTTTTAGCAAGATTCCCCAAAGGCACCCGCTCTTAGACCTTCTTGCAGTCCAGTGTTAACATCATTTTGTATCAAGCATTCTTAGAAATCTGTAACTTGGTGTACTCATCACTTCCAGTCTGTAAAGAACACTGAATGCATTAAAATAGTTCTGAACAGTAAAAGCTTTCTTTTCTGTAGCTTTAAAAAAAAAAGTCTTTGCTGGTAGCAGTGACCCACCCACCCTCCCAGCCAGAAAACTGATACTTCCTGTGCTCACCTCTCAAAGTTCAAGAAACCAGATTAGAAAAACACATAAATAAAACTTAATTCAAAAAACAATTACATTTACAATAAATGAAAAAAAAAACACCAAACAAAACCCAGCAAAAAAGGGTTAGCTCCTTTCCAGGTTGTCTGCTTAAAACCAAAGCAAAACACAAAAAGTATTACTCAGCACATCTGTACAGTAAGTAAAATTTGCAGTAAATTTGGGGAAATGATATCCTGTAACTATATGCTACAATGTTTGGGGTTTTTTTCACTTATCAAGTTTTATGAAACAGAAACACACAATTTTAGCAGTTTCGGCGCAAACAGGAAATTCAGTTCTGTCTCACAAGCGATTTGCAGGCAGGCACCAGGACAGCATCCAGGTACACAGCTTTAAAACCATATTAAACATTACTATAGCAAGCAAATGAGTAGATCAAGCTGAAAAATCAGAGTGTGGAATAAAGTAGGAATAGGAGGGAACTTGACTGAAAGAGAATTATGCTTTATTAAGTGGGTTATTTTAGCTCAAAGAAGTGCATTTTCTCATTTTGTCTGAGTCAGGAAAATCTCTGGAGCTTGTTCTCAGCACAGCAGAACAGGCAGATGTTTTTCTAGCATGCAGAGGGCCCACTGGATTTACTGACTGCTGAGTCTATTTATGACAGCTCTGTTTAAAACAAAGGTTTCAAAAATAACAGATAATAATGAAAAAGAAAGAAAATATTTCTTAATATCTTTATGAGCTATAAAAATCAAATGCCATACAACTACTTTTATATAAAAGCTTTTACTACCATTTTAGCCTAACAGTCTGGAGTCTCCCAAGAGTAGTTTAATCAAAGAGCAGCACAAATGGGGCAGGCTTGCTGCAGAGTTGCTTATTGCTGAAGAAAAGAATCAGTTGGATCAGAATGGTAATTTTATTGATAATTTCTGTTAAACTAACTTTACACAATCAGCTTGAACACTGAAACCATTCTATATACATGGCACAAGACTTCAGAAGAGAATAATCATATTTTTTACATATTCACCCCCCAATCTATTAATTTAAATATCGCTTTTGTCTCAGCAAGCTGACTTTGAAAGATGACCAGAAGATATCCATATTTAAAAATGTTGCCCAAGGCATCACTAAAAGTTGCTTGAAGCATGAGGCAGACACTATTCTTCACCTATGAGGAAGATTTTATGTATCACATCTGTAAAAACTTCCTGTATTTCCAGATTTGTTTCCATCAGTGATTACAACTGCTGCATCTGTTGCATCTGCTTGGCTCAGAATATGCAATATTTTATACTAGGGTTTGATTTCAGTTTGATATATTTATGAGAAAGCTCTGGAGTGATCCAGAAAGGCATACTTGGAATCTTAGTGGCTATAAATAAATACACACAGAGAAAGAAGGGCAAGTTTACAGGGAAATTAAGATAGATTTTTTTTTATTGCAAAATTTAAAGAAAGTTCTTTGAAAACTCTTCAATTTAAAATAAATCACAGCTCCCCTGGAATGCAGAAGTATCATGTGAATTGTACACAAAAGCTCAATACAGCTTCTTTTAATGTAAAAGGCAATGGTATCACTAGGTCCAGCAATATTGGCTCATCAACAAAGAACAGCAATACAAGTCTGGAGTCTGTCTCCTGGACACAGGAGCAAACAATTTCATGTCTATTCTTTTTCCATGTTCTCACTGATGATATAGAGAAGAAATAAGCAGCTTTGGGGGAAGCCAGGAGGAGTGGCTGAGGTCACTTGTTCTGCTCAGCCTGGAGAAGAGGAGACCTGAGGGGAGACCTCACTGCAGTCTACAGCTTCCTCATGAGGGGAAGAGGAAGGGCAGGCACTGATCTCTTCACTCTTATGACCAGGGATAGGATCTGATGGAATGGCATGAAGGTGTGTCAGGAAAGGGTTTAGATTGGATATTGAAATTAGGTACTTCACCCAGAGGGTGGTTGAGCACTGGAACAGGCCCCCAGGAAGTGGTCATTCTACCAAGCCTGACAGAGTTCAAGAAGTATTTGGACAATGCTCTCAGGCACATGGTGTGATTCTTGGAGCTGTTCTATGCATGGCCAGGAGTTGGACTCAATGATCGTAATGGGTCCCTTCCAATGCAGGATATCCTATGATTCTTATGAATTCCATTTTGCTATAATGAAATGCTTGCACAGAGCATGGCTTGATGCAAAAGAATGAAAAAAATAAGACACAGTATTTGATAATAAAGCCAGTCTCAGGAAAAAAAATAGTTGCTTTTTTCCAAGTTGTTGTTTTCCTAGTATTTCTGCCAGTAAATTCTTCAGGTTTTACTATTGTGTATGCTCACAGCTGCTGCTGTCGTGGCAGACCTTTGCATCTTGGCACCCCCTTTTCACTTAACCCTGATGAAGACTCATAAATTAGGTGGGGGTGGTGGTGGTGGGGGCAGATACCTAGTCCTCTCTGAGATATAATTTGACAGTGAGTCTTTAATCAGTTCTAACCAACAGGTTAGAATTAAGCTCAAAACACATTTAATATTGCCACTACTATAAAACCCCCCAAACAAACACGAATAAACTAAAGAGCTTGAGGCTGGAAGGATGAACTATCTGGCTGTACCCAATTGCTTCAGAATCACAGTTCCAGAATTTTTCTATCATTCTTAGATAATTCCACGCAACCACATTTTTTTTCCCCCAAGATAAATAGGATATTCACTTTTTGAGCCAAAGACTCCTAGAAGTCAAACATGAAGAGTCTCAAGGTCCCTTTCTAGGTCTACAGAAATGTCAGTTATTAGATGCATCAACCTGAATTTCTGTCCCACTTGTTTCTTTGGTCCCATATCAGCCTGAGTACAAGTGAGTGATGAAAACTGGTTTCCTTTATGGTGACTATTCAGTGTTACTAGCATTTCTCAATGGCTTGGGCAACTCTCACAGGTTAATGCCTTAGCCTCAGCTCAGAAGCAGAAGTCCTGCACTGCCCTACCTCCCTTACAGGACTCCAGCAGCCCTGATATAAACAAAATAACAATGATGATATTTGAACAGTAACCACTGTCAGCTACTGTGTTCCAGTTATTCAGCTCCATGTATTAAGTCACAATAATTACAACATTGTGTTCTGAAGCTTATGTATACCCATATCCATGCACGTACTTAGATGCTACTGATGGATTTATGTCATAGTTACAAAGCTGACAATATCTCAGTGTCTGTGTGCTGTGCAATTAGTGTAAGCCAACTAAATGAAAGCTACAAGCTTTTATCAGAGGCAGACTTGAAGTTCCACCCACAAGGAAGGAAAAGAAACCACAAGAAGAAGGGAAAATGTAATATTCTTGATGAGCGATCAGAAAAATATTTGAGTAACTGAATGGAAGACAATTATCATCTAATCCAGACACAGGCCGGTTTGATAAACTTAATACTTATGGATAATTAGTGTGGTTTTTTTTAATTTCCTTGAACAAACCAACACATTAAACAAATAAAATCTCAACTATGCTTTAGATGGAAGGCGTTTTTTTCAATTAAAAGCACAGTCCAAGACTGAAACAGATTTGTCCCAAAATACACAGCAGAAATGTCAGGAAAAATTTTTCAGTATTGAACAACAAAAGCAAAGCCAACATTTTTTCATCATGACACCACAGCAACATCCCCATGACGAGTGAGAAGCTCTACAGAAAGCAGAACTCCCCTCCCCTCTCTGAGGTCTGTTTCTTGCCAGCCAGCAGGGCTGGAGCCAGATACTGCAGTAGCCTCCTAGTAAACAGCAGGGTTATGTTCTTAAGTGAATCCAAATATATTCTCCTGATTATCACCAAAAATGCCCAGGGAGGAAAACTAAAATCTCATTAGTAATATCCAAGTTTGAAAAAAAATAATCTTTGAACTGCTTAATTGTGGCAAATCTCAGAAAACACAGTCAAAACTCTGTCTTACATCTATCTCATCATCCAGGTGATGTAAATTTTAGGGGCAGACCATCAGCCAGTATCAATTCTTTTGCTTTTACAGAATTTTCCATAATGTACACTGGCTTAGCAGCTTTACCATAAATTTTTCATTGTATTTCCAAGTTGCTGTTGAAAGAAAATGTGCATCGAGTGACCTGACTTGCCAATCTGCAGGTAAAGTGTAACAAGTAGGTTTTTTTCTTAAATAATAATTTTATCTCCTGATACATTTCTATTTATAAAAGGGAAAGCAGAGTTTGCCCCAAAAGCTCAGGATGTGAGGGAGCATACTAGTGGCAAAAAGAAAAAAACCCAAGGTCACAAGTAGATTTATCTGATGGCAGTTATTTTTAGAAATACTTCCAAGGCTGATTTTTCTAAGGAGGAGATCAGATGTTTGCTGTACTAAAGCAAAGCTTCAGAGAGTGAAGTCAGCACTAGAAAAGCTTTCCTTCTGACAATTACATGAAAGTCATTGCTGCTGTCTGCATATTCTATGACTCAAAAGTCAGAGAGAAGGAAGGTATCTGTGTGGTGTCACATGGGAAAGGGGGGACTTTTCAGTACAGGTATGCTCTATAGGAGAAAGTTTCTGACTGTGGATGTAATTGGTGACATGAGCCACCACAGTTTATTCCTGAGCATGCAGGAATAAAGACTAAAGTTGGTCTCAGTCAAAGTGCAGGTTTGCGCTTTAATTGCAATTTAATAAGAGTTTTTGCTAACATGGGTGTATTGGTCAGAGACCATGGCTGCAGCACTGCCAGTAGACATTTGTGGCACGAGCTTGGCCTGAGCGAGAGCTTCACTGCCACTGGCGTTTATCACTGGTTGTTCTTTTGTGGTATCTAACACAGAAGATGGTGACATTGAAGAAAACCCAAGTGGCAAACTGCAGGGATTTGTGCAGCAGCAGCAGCTTTGCTACCAGAGTATTGCAGAGGGGTGAATGCCTCGGTCAATGGAATGACCATCCCATCATGGCTTTGAAATTGCTCATGGTGTGCAGTTTCACTGCAATTAGTTTGGGAATAACAATTCACATTACTTTGGGTCTATCCCATGTCCAAGTGACTGCTGACCCCTTCTTGAACAAAACAGCTGTGCATAAGGCATGCACTGAACTCAGCTGAGCCTCTTAAGTGTCTGCTGTGAAGGAAAGCCTTCGAAATTCCTTTGCTGTTTTGGGTTTACATGAGAAAAGTCAATATTTGTATGTGAGGAAAATGCCTCTCATTTTTATTTTATTTTAAATGGTGACTTTTAGAGATCTTTTAAGAAAATAGTCCTTTGTGGTTCTTTGCTTTATCTGAAACTGATCAAAAGAAAATATTAGACTATAATGTTTTCAAATATTTACGTGAAAACCTAATCTAAAAAAAAACCAACCTAAAGGAATGGCAAGACCCTACTGGGAAATGTTAAGTCTTTCAGGGATCTGTTAATCCATTTCTGTGTGAATGACTCCTTCTGGATCTAAGAGTGGTAGAAGTTAGCCTGGAAACAAGAAACTGTTTGAGCTGACAGGCATTTCTAAGAAAAAGAAATAAGTTGCACTTTGAGACTGTGAAGGAGCTGTATTAAGACAAATGCAGAGATGATACACCCCTTACTTTCATTTTGAGGTAAGGTCACCAAGATCAACCTTCCTCTCCCAGCTTGGCTTAACCTCATCCTGTTCCTTTCTTGCAAAACAAATGTTTTCTTTCCCTTTTTATGATTTTTCCTCTGGATGGTTGACAAACATTGGTTACCTTAAAGTAAAAATCCACACACAGACACACATGAAGACAAGGCCTACATTGTTTTTTGTATGTGTGTTACCATCTTAATCTAGAGGGAATGAATTAGGCATCAATCCAGAGTACATAAATGCTTCCAGTAACTTTTTCTTGCACATGTAAGGTTGCAGATTATGTAAAATTGCAACCTTGTCATAGAATTACTTCCAATACTTGCTGACTTACCTATTTTCACATTCAAAATAATCACACTTTATGTTACAACCAGAGTTTTTCAAGCAGCAATCTAAACCCACTCCATAAGCCTGTGATCCCGTCAAAACCCAATTACAGTTTAATTACAGCCTGCAAATGAAATTATGCTGCCTGAGTTGAAGAATAACTTAAAAGCAGAAATGACTGAGTACTTCCCCCTTTCTTAATGAGTTGCTCATGAGTTCTCCCTTTAATCTTTTAGAGGTGGCTGTACTTTGACATCTCACAGAGCAGGATAACGATGGCAAGAACATTTCTGTCAGCTATTGGCTAGGAAGTAATCTTTTGGGTTCTGCATGATTTGACATGGCCTTCAGGGCACAAGTCAATACACCTTTCTGGAGGAAGGAAAGGCTGAACAAATTGTAATACACTGAATACTGTCCTTTCTACACAGAAAGTTACTATTAAGTAGTCAAATTCTGTGGGAAAGTTGGGGTCTCAAACCCTTTGGGCAATAACTGGGTCCCGAAGACTCTTTATAAGCAAGTTCTGATATAGTAAACAATAATTTGCTATGGTTAAAATACAGGTTGCTGTTGGTTTCAGTTGTACTTTGCTGCTGAAAAAATAAATGCGTTGTATTTCTTGGTTGTGTTGGGCAAGTTATTAATTCTCTTAAAAGAATATTGAAACTAGTTTCTGGGAACAGATCAATCTGATTTACACTATCTGATGCTTTTCATTTGACGCATAAAGCAAGATGATGTTCATACACGCACAGCATGTTATCTTCTCCCTAGTCAGTTATCTTTCTCTCTTTTTTTCCTTGCACGAAACCTCAGAACCAGAAAACCTCAGAAATGTTGGTGTTGTATATGTACACCAGTTTTTCACCAGATATAAAAAGATGTTTTTTGCCTAAAAGGTTTAATTATAAAAATGACCTCTTTGGCCTTGTAGTAGCAACTACTATTTATAGTAGCTAAGCCCCAAAGCAGTTCAAATTCTCAAAGCATTTTGATAAACTTAGTGTTTAGATGTTATTCTGTAGACTCATTCTTACACTGAATCTGGTAAGTAAAAGAACAGTGGCAAGGTAAGGCATTAAATATAAAAGGGTATTGCTAATGAACAATGCATAATATAGATAGTTCTATATGTTTAAGGAAATTGTAGATTTGACTAAGAGCATGTAATTATCAGTCTAGTTACAGGAAGGACTAATGTAATTTTAAGAGGAGCTGCCTTTGACTTTAAAGGATATAATGTCAATGAAAAAACATGGAACTTATGTGTTAAAATATGGGGGATTTTTTTGTTTCACTTCAGCAATAATTATGAATGATGCTGTTCAGGATATAGAAATGAGTATATAGGTACACGTTAGAGACCTCTGTGGTAATAGTTGATTCCTTAAGATCATCACCTTTAAAATATGTGTGGAAGATGGTATGTGAAATTTGCAATTTGTAGTTGATCTGTGATGGGCAGACCTGGGTATCTGCGACCCACAGACTGCCAGTTCTGGAGCCCCAGCCAGGGCTGCCCTGGGCTTTCCATTGTGCAGATAATTTGCAACTCTAAGCAGAAACATGAACTTCTTTGTCATGGTTCACTGGCAATTTTATCATTATATTCATACAGCAAGCAGACTGATGACTCAAACTCCTGCAGAAAGTGGCAGGGTACAGATTTGCAGCCACTTTTAAAGAGACAGCTTTGGTAAATTATAATGGAGATTTTTCTCTTGTTCTAGCTAACTGAAATAACAATAAGGCATGAAGAAAAACTTATGCAGCCATATGGGCAAACCCTGATAAGATTTCATATGGCATCCAAGATTTAACAAAATGCATTATCCTCATGCATGTCATAAGCTTGGTTATCAAACCTCCAAGGTGTGAAATTGTCTTCATAAAACATTTTATTTGCACTAATTCTTATCTGAAATGAAACTCTCTACAACTGCAATATTGCTCAGTCTTCTATTCTTGCTTACATTATTTTTTAATCCTATAACAAATCTCAGAGATTGTGAGACAAATTCAGATTAGGTCAACATAAAAATTTTTAAAAAAGAGTTTTTTGTATTTTCCTTATTGGGATTTTGATCCCACTTTCTTCAGCTTTTCTTTGCAATGAAGAACAAAAAAAAACCCTTCCAAAATTCCCCCTAAGCTCTAAAACTCCTCATGGTATTTTTTGAAGTGGGACTTTTATAAAACTACCACTGATCATGAGATCAAAAGGAAAAGCATTACCTTGAAATAGGCATATTATTTTTGGGATCAAAGAATTGCTAATCAAATGACCACCTGAAATGATATTATTGAAATTATTGTTGGAATACCTGTGTGATACAGGAAATATAATTATTTGCATGGGTATCTGGAAATTTGATCAAATGGTCAGAGAGTAGTGGATGCCTTCCCTGAAGGTGAAGTTCAATTTATTCAAGTAGGATGAATAAGACCAACCCACCTCTATTTGGCTCATACCTAACTTTCTGAAGTGGAGATAGATGTTTTAGAAACACTGGTTAACACAAAAATGTCATTTTTCAGAGAGACCTCTACACCTTTTACTTTCCGTGTGGGACCTCTAACGGAACATTCCCACGGTAATGGATCCTGGTATGGAAAATCTGTTTTATGACATCATTGTGCTTGAAAATGGTCAAAGTCTGCAAGGGAGCTGTAAATGAGGAGAGATTCAATAGCAGAGGAGTGGAGAAACAGATGGATTTGTGAATGAGACATGTAGAATAGGAGTAGGGGCATTGGCTTCTACTATTTTATTGACCATGTACTGTCAATATAACCTGTATCTGATTTCCACTCAAACTGAGGAATGTTCATAGAAGATCTCCTTTGAGAAATGTTAGCAATAAAAAATATAGTTTCTCATGCAGAAGGAAAATGCCAGTCTCTTTAGGGACTCTCAGGGGAGTTTAGATGGCAAACTGTGATGCAGTAATCTGCAATCCCACTAATACCTTCCTTGCCAGAGCTGAGATTAAAGTTCAGAATTTCTGATGCATCTTTGAATGGAAAACCCTTTTGAGTCAGATATTGAATTTTCTATTTGTGTATGTGCTTTTTTATTTTATACTTTGAATGGATGAGAACTCCAACAGCAGCATTCCCTATGATACTCTTTTCCTACAATGCTCTTTGGCAACACTCAGGTTGTACTGTTTAGTCACATGCATAAATACTTCACGTGAAACTATCAGAAGCCACCTGCACCAAATTTACAACATGCTGGTGAAAAATGCATGCCAGTGGCTGGGAGGTGGGCTCACATGGTCAGCCTGCAGGTGACTGGGAGCTGAACTCACATGGCCACAATGCCTGTCTGCACGTTTGGGCTGAGGGGATCTTAAGGAAAGGCATGCGTTTTTGCAGCTAGGCAGTGGAAAGTCCTCTGCTGGTAAATAAAGTAGATGAATAGAAAGGGAAAAGTTGGGGCACATCAAACTCGCATAACCCGTTTCAATCTCTTCTAGCTAGTTATTCCCAAATAGCTGCAGCTAAGCTATGACTTAAAACTGCAGCCAAAAACTTTAGGGCTTGGCAAAGCAAGGGCTTTCACAGCTTGCTGGGACAGGAGTCAGACAAGGTATTGAAGAGGAGTCAGGAATTCTTCAACATCCATAATAATGAACATCTGCTCTTCCACACAAACAAAGAAGAAATACCTCTCTCTGTAAGGAGGCAGAGATGTTCTCATACCTGAAGCCTTGAGTCTGCTTTCAGGCACACAGCTGTAAGTTAAAAACATTATTTCTCCTCTATCCTTTAGCACTGGGGTTTAGGTTTCACAGACATCAGCCCCTGCCCCAGCACTGGTTCAGTGTAGAGACTGACAGCACACAGTGTCCTTCCTAAGGGAGGAACAGGCTTTGCAAGAGCTCCACTGCCAATGACAGGCAGCTATCCTACTCATTAACTACCCAGATGTGCCTTTCTGGTTCTCACCCCTTCATCTGTAGCTGGAAAGTTGGTGGTACAGTTGTGGTTGAGAGCCCTTGCTAGTCCTGCAAACTGAGCTGTGGTTATGGGGAGCTGGCTGGGAGGCAGAGTTTCAGAGTGCGGCTGACCAACGTGTTTTCTCTTGGCCAACACTTTCAAAGCAAGCCACAGAATGACCCTGAAAAAGTATTAGATGGGAGTTTTACAGAAGTTATGCCTGTTGGCAATTTCCCTTGGTATATCTGGGCTTTGCACCTTTCGGATGAAATACAGATAATGTGCAAAATGGCAAATTATCAGGACTGTGGCACAGTAGGAATCATCTGTTTTGAGATATTTTTATAATGTAACTGCATGTGTAAAATATGGTTGCAAAGAACAGGTCTATCATGTGTCCTGCTGTAGAAATAACTGTGGGCATGTCTGAAAAGCTCTTTCACAACAAACCTTTTATTTCTTGGTCTTATGCATGAAGTGGGCGACAGATGCTGAACTGAGGGGTTAGCAAACTAAATGCTTGCTGTGTTCTTCATACAGCTAAGCACCTCATTCATTTAATAGTTTATTTCTTTAGGTACAGATATGGACAAAATTCAGTAATGTACAATGACAGACCAGGGATATATAGATAGAAGGTCTTCACCACCACTTCATGATCCACTGACATGTACTGCAGTTTCAAAGTTTTAGTGAGCTGATTGAGGAAGTATAACAAGCCAGATTAGATGGAAACATATTTGAAAGTATAACAACCCCAAGTGACTTTCCATGTGATTGTTTCCTAATCTAATTCAATAGAAACAGCAAAATACTTGGTCAGGGGAAGTCCTGACCAAGACCAGGAACTAAAATCTACAGTCTGTTAAATGTTACATCCTATTTCTACTAGGGAATAAATAAAACTTCTAATATTTGCAGAGACAAAAAGCTCTGGTGTATTGGACAACAATTAAAAGCACAAACATCAACGTAATCAAAGGCCAGTAGCGCTGTTGCATGATATGAAGAGTATTTCAAATGTATTTTAGTTATGTGTAATTTCAAAATCAGATCTACAGCATTACAAATTTACTACATGTTCATTAGGAAAAAAAAAAGCCATCTTCCTTACCTGCTATTGCTTCAAGACTAGGGATTGCAATAGTGCTGTAAGTGCTAATACATTTACAGGACCATGTGTGAACTAAGGTTTCCTCTGCATTTTCCAGGCCTGGCAATCTGTCCATGAAGAAAGAGCCCCACTGTTCAGATACAAAGTAAGGGACTTTGACCTGATCTTCCTGAAAGAAAAATAAATAAATATGTAATGTAAGATAAAAAAAAAATCTTTATTCATCCACAAGCATTAGTTTAAGAAACTCTGGTGTTCATCTCAGTCCCCAAGCATCTTTTTATGTATTTTATCAATTATCCAGGATATAAAAAATTAATTTAAAAATATTTTTCTGTTAAAAAAAAATCTTCCATTCCCTGTTTTTGTGATTCTGATACTGTTAATTGCCTGCTGCCTTTCTCTGCTGGAGAGGCTGGATAGCTGTGTCACAGACTGTAACACATCCTGTACCTCCTCTTCAGGGAAAAGGAGCTTCCTGGTGCTGGATGGAGTAACTGTGAAGAATGCATCATGCCACCTGTGTTATCTGTTTCTGAGCTGAGGAAAGAATGAAAACAGAGCCACAGAATCCATGGAGAGCCATTCATTTCCTAGCAAACTGTGAAAAATTGATTTTTTTCATGGATATTTTCAGACAACATCTAGACTAATTATGTTTTAAAGAAAGCATTAACACACCATTGGGAAAACTGATTTTTTACCGGTTCATCTTGAAACCTGCTATATACTGCCATAAGCAATCAGAGAAAAACTTCAGGAGATATCTACAGAAAGATGAAAAACTGGAAAACAAACCTGTGAACTACACTACAGAAAATCTGTTAAAGTCATTTGTTGCAAAGTAACTTCTCAGACATGCAAAGCATATGAGAACAGATATTGTAGCGTGTGCCTCCAGATTCGTGAACTTTTGCACTTTATTTTCTATTAACCCGCTTCATTGTAGTTTAAGAATCTGATGGAATCATTTATATTTATAACAGAGGCCTGTATCTTTTGATCACAAGAAAGCTGTTGATCCAGCCAAACAGACCTTGTCAGTAAACATAAAGCTATTTTTTTTGTGAGTCTGAGTAAGTTTTTCCTCTGAGCGCAGCTGGGGGCAGGGAGGAAGTATTGGTTTCAGCAAATACAGATATTAGTTTCTGTCTTCTGGTGCGAATAAGTTGAGAAAAAAACTCCTATCTTTTGTTTCAAAGCTAGGATTTAACCTAAGTCCCAGGCATTTCTGTGTTGGTGTGTTTTTGTTTTTTTTGTCTTACACAAAGGGACATCATCTTACTTTTTTTGCCAAATCCTACCTTTCCATGCAAATCCCATCGGTATACATCAATAATAATTAAATGTAGATGCTATGCTGAATTAAAATCCATTTTCCAGCTGGATGACATATGCAGAAAACTCTTAAGCTGTTCAGGTGATTAATCAAAACAACAATGCCAGTACTGGCCCACATAAGCATTTGCACAAAAGACAGGGCCTTGTTTATTGACAAGAGAAAAAATGTGAGTGTTCTGCCTTTTGAAATGCATGGTTGGTTCAACCGACAATTAAAAATGCAACCTGAGGAAATTAACTGTTTTTTTTCCGGAGGTTTGATTCTCAGTGTGAGAATTTCTTCCTTATTAAGGACAAGGGAGCTACATTTTGGATTTACAACCCAAGCCCTCATTAAAACCAAATTCAGTAAGATATGAAAATTAAGTCACCTGGTAGAGAGCTCCCATCATTTTGCTATTGACTTTTCTCCACATTACAGGGCAGGTTTGGCAGGCTAAATCTTGATTTCAAATCTGAAAAGAGCTGTCAAAATTTTGCCCACCACAGCATCAGAAATGGCTCTCCCTGCCATCCCTAACTGATGCCTATAGGGTGTCCACATCTCATGGGCAGCACACATAGCCTGCAGTAAGGACAGACTGCATACCATGAATCCATACATCTGTGAAATCAGGCAAAAGTCTCCTCTTACCATGGCTACTCCTCACATGCTTGGAGGCACATGCTCAGCGGTGGGGCTGAGGATCTCTGGAAGATGCCCCAGCCACTCCTGCAGTCCCCAGACATGGCATTTACTCTCACAGCAGGACCGTAGGTCCTGGGAAGTGCTGAGCAATCCCTCTTTCTCATGCAAATCCTCCAGGCATATGGATTTGCTCTCAGGCATATTGGTCAGACAGTAGGTGAGACACTGATTGTAACACAATCCAGGCTTGCAGCAAGCCTGGGTAGTGCCCTTCTCAAATCTTCGTTCTGAAGCCTAGCCATGATTGTATCAGTTGAAGGTACAAAGTCTCAAAACAACCCGTCTAGACTTCAGGGAACTGAGGATGGTACCAGGCTTCCTCAAGTTCCAGGGTTTTCCACTAAGTCAAAACACCTGGAATACTTACTATCACCTTTGCTCTACTAACTGCAGGCAAATAGGGCCTGTTAACAAAGCAGGCAGAATCTATTATCGTAAAACTAATTCATCAGCTTACAAATGATCTTTCTAAAATACAAATAGGCAGGGAGCTGAGCTCTGAAGCTTTTCTGCATTTGGTAAAGGGATGAAAAAAAGAAAGATGTAAAGGAGACAGGAGTGAAAGATCAAGCTGTTAGTATTTTTAAAGGCTTTATTTAGGTGGAGATTTGCCATCTATGCCATCATCTTTGTACCAAGCACAGCGCATGAGGAATATTTTACTGCATCCAGTATGATGGTTGGTACTGATGGTTTTATGCTTTGTGCCAAGATAGTAACACCACCACCGGCTCTTGATGACAGAAAAAATCAATGGTAAAAGTACAGTTTTGCTGGTATTAGAGTAAGTATTTGAGATGTTGCTGCCAGCACAGCTGTGCTGGTCACAACAGCCAGATGTCCCTGAGTAACACCTGTGCTGGGTGTGCAAATGGACACGCCAGCCACTGGACTAACTTTTTTTTGCACAGAACCTGTCCCTCCTCTAAGTCACATGCAAATATTAAATATTTCACCAATTACTATTGTACCTAAAGTACAATATGGACCACTATAAGCAGACTTAAAATAAAATGCATTGCACTTCAGGGTATTGCCTTAAGGATATTGCTTTAACTCACCAAGCTCCACAACATCCCATCAAGGTTGTTCCTGAAATTACTGTTAGATTTGTGTTAAAGATAAACGAGAATAAAGAGACAAACAGAGCCAAAAGGCACAAAGTAAACAGCCTTGTCTATGGTCACAGTGAGGGAGTCATGGAAATTTGGGAGGATAAGGGCCCTGACCCTTACAACCAACCAGCCACTAGGCAATACTGTAAAAAATAAGTTCTCCCTTCTAACAGCAAAAATATCATATATATCCGCCAGTAAATCCTTTGGTATCTGCTCCATTTATTCCTATAGCCCAAGGTTTTTACAGCTCCTCTGTAACAATTTCCCTCGAAATCCTGGGACAAATTCCAGCTTTTCTTTGAGTTTTCATTGATGGAATTGATCACACATTTAAAGAACAGAAGGCAAAACCAAAGCCTTCAGCCAAGCAAAAAACCCAGTTCTGTGAGGGAGGAAAATCTTGTTTCAACACAATGCTTCATATTTTTTTTTCCCCTGCATGCTGCAATTCACTTAGGAGCCAAGTAACTGCATGAATAGTTTTTAGTTTGCTATTCTCTTGCTTATTTGGTCATGACTCACATACTTAAAAGAACTGTAGTTGTTTCCCTAATTTCACAGTTATGTGTATCTGGCTTGTATCATGAGTTTAACTGAAGGGAAAAGACAAAAACTGCTAATGAAAATGGAAATTACAAGTCTTCCAGTTTGTGTGTGAGGAGGTTATTTTCTTCTCCTCTCTCTTTTAGTGCTGAACCACCAATCAAACAACTGAAAACAGATTTTTATAATTTTTTCTGAAAGATGTAATTGCAAATTGGGGTAATGCTTTATTTCTATAATATTATTTTGTAAAGAGCAATAGAAATAAAGATTGTATCATGTTTCAAGTTTTCAGTCCCCCTCTGCACACACAGGGAAGTGTATTTTTTTAATTGCCAATGAATGTGAAAGCTGATGAACCAGAGGAAATCTAATCTGTTTGCGACTAATTTTCCAAAAACACCTGACTTTGTACAATCCTTTGAATTGGCTTTTCTTCCTTCTTAACCAAAGGCTTAATGGGAGAAGTTGCTCAGGGAAATGAAAATAGAACTTCCATAGGCTTGTAAACGGAGTCCCTTTGAACTAGTCCTGTTAAGTTAGTGGTGTCCAGTCAACTGCAGAGATATGGATGTGACCTGTTGTTCAGACTCCACTGAGCAGTGTGGTAATGAAATAACACCACTGACCTGCCACGGCCCCCCTGGTTCAGGTTCCTTTAATCAACACAATTCATTTCTCCCTTGCTTGCTTGCTGTCACGGGTAGCGGATGTAAAGGGAACAGAGGTTGTGTGTGGCAGGGGTGATGTCTCCCCAAGATACTGCAATTGCTTATCAGGATTACTACAGCATCAGTGAAATGTCAAGCTCATGTCTAAAAGTCTCAGTTTCCTGCTTGATAACTGCTGTGATAGAGAAGATGGACCTTGTGAGCAGTTAACCAGAGCTGTTTCAGTGAGAGAAAACCAAATCATCATCCTGTGCTTAGAAACACATGGCTCAATTACCCTTTGTACTTCCAGGAAAAGAAACATTTTCTCGCTGTCTGTTCAAAAATGGGGGCTTCAAAGGCCCATATTGAACATTCTTAAGAAAGTGTGGTTCAATAAAATCCCACAAACCTTGCAGAGATGTAAGTTCTGTGCAGCAATGTAGCAGAATCTCCAGTCAGAGAATGAACAAATTTATGGAGGAGAATGAGCTATTTTTAAAGCATTAATTCCTCAAATAATGTTATATAAACCTATATATAGTGCTACTAATAACTCCTCCTTCTCCCACCTTCCCCCCACCTTTCTTACCAAGAAACATAGTTTTCTTGACAGGAGATTGAGTTTGTTTGTCTTAATTTTTGTTTTTCTACAACCCAGGAAAAAGCCTAAACATCAATGATTTCATTTCCTTATTTCAGTAACTAAACTGTCCTTGTCTGACTTTAGTTTAGAAATCAGGATAATGGGGGAAAATATGATATATGCCAATTAAATAAACTAGAAAAATAGATATCACATCTATATTGTTTTAGCCCCATTGAAGATATACTTTTCTTCATTTAAAACCAGGTTTTACAACACTTATTAGATTAAAAACATATCTAGTATAAAAACACCTCCACAAATTTTTCTATCAATAAGTTAACTTTTTAATCACAAAGAGTAATTATTTTAAAAGAAAAATCAAGTTCAGTGCTTTATAAAGCAAAGTGCAAAAAGCATATATATCTCTCTGCAACTAGGAGAAGATGACCCATGTATTTAGTGGTATATGAAATTAAGAAACAGTCCAAACAGAAAGTAAAGCTGCACTGAGTTCCTACCTACAAAGGACATGCTAGAGGTACAACGCTCCTCCATCATCCATCTGAGCACTGATCCCTAACTATTTTGTTCTTTGGCGGCAGAAAGAATACACCATAGTAACTTTCCACCATCTGTGGGAGAACTAAAGGGTGGCAGTAGTGTTAAGGTTCTGCTTTCCAGCTGTGATCAACCTGAAAACCACAATTTATGTGAGGTAACTATCAGTAGTTTGCACTGGAACAGATTTCAAAACAGTCCCTCTTATCTGAGTGCAGCTGCCACTGAAATAAACAACCTGTGAGTTAAGCAGAAAATTAAAATTTCTTTGCATGTGAGGAAAGCGAAAGCAAAGAGAAAAAAGCAAGCTTTAAAACAATATAATAAAAATTCCCCTATGTTTACAGTTGGCCACAACACACAGGGAAACATGAACTCAGCAGAGTTTAGGTGCTGGATCTGTGATAAGTGGCCATTAAATTTTTTCTTGAAGGATAGAGGGTAGGTTTCTGTTAATAAAAAGTAGAAGACTCTGGGCTGTTGCTAAGGGACAGCACATACAGCTCTTTTTCTGAGATCCATTACTTAGCTCCAGGTAGAGGCTCTGTGTTGCCTATGGAATGCCTAAGCTGGGACAAAACAGCATTCTCCTGGTAAGACAAGTAGGATACATCTTTGGAGGATGCTGATGCTGCCAGCATCCTGGTAGGATAAACAGGTTCATTCTCAGTGCAGGTGGCATGAAGCTTTTTTGTAACCTACTTTATTCTGTTCCAGGAAACATCTGCAAGGAACCCTTACCTCGTATTTTCCTTTCTTCTCCAAGGGCTCAGATTCAGCCTTCACAGGCACTGTAACTTTGTTCCCTAGAAGCTCCTCTAAGATGAAGACAGTTTCCCAGTTGCTATAGTGACGAGCTGGGAAAATATCGGAGTGCATGCTGTCACCAAAATAAACAACCTACAAGGGAAGAAGCAAATTAGAAGTTCATTGTATATGAAGAAAACACAAGCAAACTGTATTTCACAGAGAGAAAAAGAGGTTTAAAAACAACCTAATAAAAATTCCTCCATGTTTACAGCTGGTCATGACACACAGAGATCTTGTTAATGTCAGGTTTGGGGTTTTATCTTCTACCAGCTCCATAAGGGAAAGGCTGGCCTCTCAACATTCTCCTCACTCTCGCCCTCCAGGGACACTTGACAGCGATGCCCAACTGGGACCAGCACAAGGGACATCACTGATTTTTTTGATTTACAGAAATAGCCTGACAGGAAGCAGTAGAATGACTACCAAGAAAATACACTAAATGGAAAAGAGTTTTGGACTACAGTGGAAACAAGAGAGAACATGGAGCACCTCTTGATGGTACATAACTTTTCCATGTCCAGGGAGGAGTTTACCCACTAGGGAAAGTGTGGTTGCACCATCTTCACGTGGAATTTTCACCCATCCAGACCTGTACTTAAAATAACATAATCCTAGTTTTCACTTTCTAATCTATATAAGGTTTCCAGATTATAATCCATTTCTTTCCAAAGCTGCTGAAATGCATGATCATGCATACAGGATAAAACATCTAGAAAGTTTATATATTCTACCAATAAGAAGACTAATATGCTACTTCCAGTTCTGGGCTGCAGTCTGTTAGACAGCAGCAAGCATAACCAGAACAAAAGGTGGTGACCAATCACATCAATAAGCTTAATGAAAGCTTGTCTGGTGAATTCTTGATTGAAAAGGTATTTTCAGAAAGATTTATTCTAAACATACCTTGGGGTCCAGCTTGCCAGTCATCTTCTTCAGTAGATCAAAGAGCTGGATAGCATTACCTTGGGAATACCAGCCGGGCTTGTCCAGTGACAGCAGAGCCTCCTGCTCCTCATCGTTCTCTGGAATCACCAAATTGCACACTGTTAGTGAGAGCAGCCTATCCTTCTGTATTTGTGACATGTGTGAGAAGTTGCCTGTGCACAGCTGGTCTATTTTGACATTAAAGCAGCTCCAGTGTCTGGCTCAAGTTTTGGTACTGACTGCAGATTCAATCATGGTGTTTGGTAGCTGTGGGGAGGGAGACATTTGTGAGAAAAGAAGCAGCTGAACCTTCTCTGCAAGGACTACAGAAGAGGTAAGGAATCAAAGTCATGGGCTTTGCCTCCCAAATACTGCAGCAGTGAAGGCAGGAAGACACATGGACCAGACTGATGGAGGAGCTGCTACAAACGTAAGGTGAAACCATAAGATAAAACAGACTGTAAGACACAACATGTACTTTTTCACACAGACAAATGATATACGGATTTTAAACACTGACATGAAAACAACAAACCAGACTGAAATAGCTCTTAAGGACATTCACCAGCCTTAGATCACCACAGACAATGAGCAGTTCCAGTTATCATCCAGTTTTGATGAAGCGATGAGTGGACAGTATTGCTGCTGGTGGTGTAATCTACATTTTCATACATTCACACTGCCAGTAAGTGAATCAGAAAAATCAGCAGAAGCTGAACCTCCCTGGTCATTGCCCAGCTGTGCCACAGGCTTCATTTCTGGATGGTCACAAAGCAGATTGACCTCTTCTGGTGTCCATGTAACCTCATTGCTTTTTCAGATCCATGTGCTATTGACAGATGAACTCCATTTAGCTGCTTGCTGAAGCCTTAGTGAACTGCTAAACTTGAATTTCATCAGAAATATTAACATTAATGTCTTTTGTCTACTGAATTGGTGAAATAAAAGGTTGATTTTGTTATTCAGTCTCAATCAAACATGTCTTAATTTTATGCTAGAGATAGAGGGGTTACAAGCCAATACAGTACTGAGATCTGACTTAGGTGTAGCATCAGGACTTGAGTTTTTCTCCTGCTTTATAGAATTTTTTGAAGTACTAAGAATATATTAGGAATAAGAGTAAGAGAAAAATTCACTTGGTTAGAGACTGCTGGAAGTTGGAATGCACATTTTGGAGAAAAGTGAAATTATAAGAAAGTTTTACATTTAAGAACACTGAAGACATACATGGAGCAATACATTGGTCCTGGAAAGAAAATCAAAAAAGAAGAAAAAAGGGGGAAATAGGTATGTGGAGAGAGGAAGTAAATAATTCCTTAATATTATGAATCTAAGAATTTGAATAAACACAGGATTTATTCTCAGACAAAACAATTCTATATAAGGGTGTTTTATAAACCAGGAAAACCCAAGGAAATTAAAAGTTGACATCAACAATTCATGTAGAACTTGTGTGGAAATGTCTTTCCCTTTGTTCTTCTTCAGGAACTTAACAATAATAATAATAATAATATGATAGCATCCATTAAAAATATCTTAATTTCCTGACTTTTAAAATACCTTTGATCAAACAACTTTTGATCAAACAGAAATTGTCAAACTTCAGTAAATTTGTTTTATTTTCTCTGTATGTTTAGACATATTTGCATGGCTGGCTGAACAAGTAGACATAATCTTCAAATGACATGGACACAGAAAAAGAAACTTACAAAACCAACTCTCTTGAGCTGCTATAAAAAGTTTCTTGAAATTTGTGAAGGTTAATATAGTTATCATTGTCTCTCCATTGAGAGACAATTCAATCAGGAAAATACTAGAGAAAAATGGAGCCATTATGAGGGGTATTCTCAGAATAACAACATTGCATTTGCAAACAGGAGCCCTATGTATTACAGCAGCATCAGAAGGCTCCAGCAAAGAGCAAGACCCTGCTTCGCTACCTCTCTGGCAAGGCATAAGGGGCAGTGCTGACCGAAACAATTCACTCTAATTACAGGGTAGAGGACGTCTCTGTGAGAGCTATTATTGTCACCCCTAGCAATGGGATTCATCTCCCTTAACCCAATGCATGCAGAATTTAGGCTTCTAATTTAAGTGACAATCTGAACTAGTTGGTAGGCAAAAGAGAGTGCAAGAAGGACTTTCTAAGGTGCCAGTTCGGGAGAAGGAAAGGATTTAATTAAGTTAAAAACTTGGCTTTTAGGCAGAGAAATGAAGGGAAATTAATTTCCCCTTTAGAAGGTGGCAGCAAATAGCATTGAGATATCTAACTCATTATGGGAACACTTGTATTTTGGAAGGAGCTTCAGAAATTTGAGGAATTGGGAAAGGTCCTTTAAAATATTTGAGTTGTAGGGTCATAGGGATAAAACTATGAATGGGCAAACCTTGCCTCGAACCATTTCACGTGGCTGCTTGTGCATACACATCTAGGAGTGACTGTATCAATTTTTTTCTGCAATCTGAAGTGGGAGGAAATGAATGGTGTTTCAGTTCTGGTAAGTCATTAACGGGAACAGTTTCTAATTCACTTATATTTTCTCTGTGGTAAAATATAGCTAAGAAACTTATTATTCAGCACTGCCTCTTATGGTTTCCTGTAGAATTTCTGTGATGTAAAAATTGATACACAACTTGGAAACTCATCAATGACACCATTGGCTCTGACCTTGTATTGTATCCTTCAGATGGCAGCTACATGACAGCGCTGAATTTCCTGCAGAAATGCTCCATAAAAGTGGTTATAGTAGTTCCTAAGATATCTTAGATATTCCAAGCCTAACACTGGCTACACTTGGTCAGGAGGAAAACTGCTCCCGACCTTCTTTCCACTTTACTGTTAGTGATTTGTAGGAGTTTATTCAAAGGTCAGAAATGCTATAAATATTCTTTCATGAGGAAGCAACATATATAGGTGTGGATGCTAATGCTTCAGCTCTTATAAGCTGGGAGGAAAAGGAGATGTCCTGACAATTTCAAACAGACGGGATAACTGAAAAGAATTTCTCAGATGATTTAGATAGAGCAACTTGCTTCCTTATGAAGTCTAATATATCACTGCAGCCCAGATTCCTATGTGTAGATTGAAAACATGTCACAACAAGAAAAGTAAAGGTAGAAAGCAAGTAAAATTAAAATAATTAAATCCAGAAAATCATTTTATTAAAACACTAACCCAAACCTAATAGCAGTTTCCCTGAAGTGAAGTTACTGTTCCTTTTTAAAAACAACAAAAGCTTGACTCATACTGGGTCAATATTAATATTGCTGGGATGGCAATTTGCATATGGCTGGGTCTAACAGCTTGGGAAATGGTTTCTGAGTCAGAAATACATTCTCATCACTGCTAGCAGATACGTTTTTTCCAGATAAACCACTTCACTAGCAAGACTTCCTTACCTTTAAAATGTGCATTGCAGCTTTATAACATGGGCTGAGGAACATCTGGTTTCATTCTGAATGATTATGCAAAAAGTAATCAGTGAAGCTTATTCTCATTTAAATGACAACTGATGGTAATTTACTTTGGCAAAGAGTGACTGGTTGGGAAAGACTGCACACACTTGCATAATGCTGCCTGCTTGGCTGTCTGTTTATGGGTTATATCTGCTGAAGTGGAAACCTGAACACATGTAGTTCCAGTGCCAAAGTGGTGTCTACACTGCATGTTCAGCCCCAGGTCTAAACCTGGGCATCTATCCCTAACCTGGCTGGTGTTTGCACTGTTAAACTCCAGCTCATGGGACAGGGCTCCTGATTGGGAAGGCTAAGGCCAAAAGAGAAGCTAGAGGTGAGGATGAATTTATGCTTCAACAATTATTCGTCTGTACTGAGTCATACCTACACCCAGCTTAATTTTCATAAGCTCACCAGCCCTGAAACTACACCCTGCACTGCTTCTCTG
This sequence comes from Pithys albifrons albifrons, assembly GCF_047495875.1. Lineage (NCBI taxonomy): Eukaryota > Metazoa > Chordata > Aves > Passeriformes > Thamnophilidae > Pithys > Pithys albifrons. The sequence goes on along the minus strand of NC_092459.1, from coordinate 48,735,313 downwards.
GCTGGGTGCTCTGCAGTGAGTCTTGGTTACATGTCAGGGCCAGGACTGGGTGACTCACCAGAGAGCCTGAGGACACCTCACATCTACTTGACTGGGCAGAGACCAGGGTAAGAAAGCAATTACAGGTGCCTAGAGGCCATGCCAGCCAAAGGTGTGCTAGAATACAGGGTAAAGCTTCCCAACAGCCCCATCTCCTGCCTTTCTGACTTTCCCTTGACAGCCTTTTACTCATTTCCATACAGACCTAGTTAGACTGGCTTCTAGGTTCACTGATAATTTTTTTCCTTTGAGCTGTACAGTGGAATGAAAAACATGTGTCAACTCTGTCACTACTTGTGCCTGTACCTGCTCCTGCCTCTTCTTGCCCACGGGCAGCTCCGGTGGGCTCCCACTGCCTGCAGGCACCTAGTGCTGATGGGCTTGTGTTCAGCACACTGAAGCACTGGTTACAGCACAGGGGTTATTGTAAAACAAGTACATTCTGTGATCCACAACTATCATACTGATGAGCCTCTCTGCAATTTAAAATAATGTCATTTCAGCCCCTGAGGCATTAATATAAAAGCTGGATTATGTTCCAACCTCACCTGCAAGGACAGTCTGATTCTGGATAGCATTTTTGGCTCACTTTAGGAAGACAAACGTTCCTCTCCCTAAAGGGAATTAGGTCAGGAAAGCACATTGTTTTACAGTCAAGACAAAGAGACCTGCACAGGTAAAATCTTTCTGGTGGGATGACATAAGCTGTAGAGTTTCCCTGTGGGCATGTTCTCCACGAAGAAAGCAAGTACTTACAAGTTTCCTGGAGGTAAAACTTGATACTCTATAGGCATCCTTCTTAGAGTATCACCCAAAATTCCTGTGTGTAGACCAATCAACTTTGCTGTGTATTTTCAGGATTCACACAGGTATTACTGTATGTTTTGCCATCCCTGATTTGCTTCTGTGCCCTGAAAGGAGCTGTGAAATCCATCTGCCCAATATGTGCATCAGCACTTGCCAGTCCCTTGCATGACTGAATGACTGCAGGTAAGTGATAAGGAACAAATTATTTCCTTAGCAGGATGTGCTGAAATAAAAGCTTAAGGCTTCCCAAAATGACTGGTGATTTTGGGCACCTCCATTCTTGGCAGTCCAGTTTGGTGATTTTTTTTGGTTTCTTGTTGTTGTTGTTTTTGTTGTTTTTTTTTTGCTTGGTTCTGTCCCCCATGCTCCACCCCTACCCCTGCCCGAAAAAAACTGAAGATCATTTCCCCTTCCTGCCTCTACATCATTCTGCCCTTTTTGGGGCACCTTATGGTGGATGAGACAGAGGCTGAACTAATCAAAGTAAAAATTCAGTTTTAAAAGCTATAATGAGGAGTTTAAATTTACACAGGCAGTGATACATCCTTCTTATGCTTAGCAATCCCAACATGTATGTGCTGATTCATTTGGAGGACTAAACAACAGCACTACTAAAAGCTGGCAGTACTCCAAAAGAACATCACAGATAAAGCTGAGAGAAAAATACAGATACTATCCTATGGAAAAAAATAAACTATTTCATAATAATACTGGTTATCCAAATACTAAACAATTCCTTTTCTCAGGAAGGACTTCTGCTCTTTTGCTGTTTTATATGGCATGATAAGACCAAAGTACACAATAGTGCATTTTCAAATTGCTCTGGCCATATATAAACCCCACAGAAAACTTTGGGTAGAAGTAAAACCAAAAGTTTTTACATTTTTAGTTTTACTAAAACCTTTTAAATTTTTATTAAAATCTGCTTTACTGTGTAATTGTGCCAAGCAACAGGATATGTAGAGACAAGACTGAAGTTTTTCTTGTCGTAAGAAAATCAGTAGTTCCTTTAGAGAAGTCAGCAAGTAAGTTTCTAGAGAAGGTTTCGGCTGTTGTGTTACAGGAACTGAAAATAACAGCTCACTAGAGATTTAGTAATTTGCTTTCAAATCTGTCAAAGCATTAACTTTATACCTGCCTAGGAACAGTCTGGCTAGTGAACAGAGTGTTCTTTAAAACATTGTTATGATGAAATACAAGCAAGGCCATTGTTTCTCGGAAAAGGAGAATTATTTGGAAGGTGATTCATCTACAAGTCCATTTTTAATTGTGGTTCATGCGCAAATCTGGTGAGGGTATTTTTCCATAGTTTTATTGAATTTTATTTAAAAATAAGAAAACTTCTACTTTGAATGGCTAAGAGGGACATTTGTACACAATTTCACTTCATTATTGTAAAGATTTTGTTGGGTTTTTTATTTTGTTTTTTGAAATTGGGATCTTGAAGAGGTAAAAAATGGCAAGAAAAGAAACAAATTCCCTCTCTAGGACAGTTATATTCTGGACCTCATTAGTTTTGTAAAAAGATCATTATAAATGAGGAACTCCCATTATTCAGATAAATGTTCCCAAATAACCATGTAAATAATATCACTGTCATCCTAGAGATCCCTACATAATCATGTAGAGAGAAATGAATAGAATGCTTTCGCAGAAAGCATTTTCATTTCAAATAAGTTAGGAATGGTATGGTAATTGAGGAAAAAAACCTGACAAACATTTCAGGAATATGCAGTTCAGTTCAAGCATCTGTCTATAGCCTCTCTTACTAGTGTGTACTTCACTACGGTACAAAACTCTAAAGAGTGGATGGAAGCAGAAGATGGATGGAAGCACAGAAGATGAGATGAAGTCCATCAGTCAGTTCTGACCTAACCTGTCACTTCAGAAAAATGTCTCCATTTCTTAATTAAAATAACACTGAGACACACAAACAATCTTCTTTGCACTGTGTAGTCTGTAATCCTTCCATTTATCCGAACCCTCTAAATCTCTCCAATAATACCTACTGAAATAAGGCATATTGAAATTTGCTCTTGGACCATACTCTTCCCCAGTGAAAACTGACACTGAAGTGTAATGGGGAAAAACTTCCTGCCATAATTTACTTTGGCCTCAGACATGTATATATAAAGGAGGAACAAATACAAGAAGAAAAGTTCTTTAATCCTCAGTTACAGAAATGCTAAGAATTTTTTCCCTACATCATAATACTGCAGGTATAAAATACATATGTAAACTGGAATAGACAATTTGATTCTAAACAAATGTATCCCCATAAAACAATATGTAGACCTTCTGCAAGGGGCCTTTGCTTTTAACTTTTTCAATTCCCTAAAATACGTTATTTCAAAGGAAATAGTCACTGCAGAGGAGACACGATCATGCATAGTTATTGTAAGTACTCATTTGCCTGAAATACACAATAGATATTTTCACTAACATTTATGTGAAAATTAATTACAAAACCAAGTTGATTTATGATTTATAAGTAGTTGCATTCTTTTTTCCTAACTTATTACACTTCCTGAAATCCCTACTTTAGTTTTTATTGATTTCCTCTGTCTGAAGTCACAGCTCTAAATATTGGCTGCCTCTGAAGTGGGGGAGGTTTAGACCAGCCTTAAAAGATGAACTTAAGATTTACAGCTCCACAGGTAAAAAAATGAAATTTGGATATTAAAAATAAATAAATAAATAACTATGCACAGCATTTTGTCTGTTAATAACTGCACAAGTATCCCATAGCTGCAGTTAGTTATTAAAACCTTGCTTAGCCTTAGAAGAACCCCATGCCAACCCAGTATTTCTAAGGAGAATTGGATGCATTAGAATAATCTTTTTTTCATGAAAATAAAAGCTTATGTTTGAGAGTACTGAGAGAGGGGTTCTGACTCCTGTTGACTCAAGACTTCTTTTTATCACATGGTAGTAGAGGAGCATTATATTACACATTTAAAATCATACTGATTTTAAACCAATTTGAATCTGGCTGTCAGAGAAGAGAGTACTTTGGCATTCCTTCTTACATGTACTAAATTGTGATTATTTTTATAGTTTATTAATAACACTTGGCAATTTAAGCAACAATAAAAGAAAAAATATTTAATTAGAAAATAATGGCATTGAATAGTTAAGGGCTACTTCCTATTAGGAAATATAGAAACTGCCACTAACAGTTTCAAATTACAAATGTAACAGAATACCAACATACCCACACAGTGGGTGGTCTTGTTCAGCAGCAAATAGACTTTTTTTTCCCCTAATGCATGTTTTGCCTTATGTTTTGTTTCCTTTGCTTATGATAATGTTCAAGAAGCATCAAAAGACAGTTTAGGACCTAAAACTGATTCTAGCTTCAGAGACTCTTCTCTTGGAACCATATCTCTATTCATGTATCACCAATGATTCCCAATGGGCATTTTGCAATTTTTTGCAATAAGGAAGACCCTTAGATGATTTTATTACAATCCCTACTGCATTTTATATTATTACTATCCCTTCTATATAAAAAACATTACAAAGCCAGAGGTTGTGCAGTGCATCCTTGCCATGAGCAACATGAGCATTAAGGTCTATCAGAGAAAGTCTTTAACAGTAAGTGCCGAAGAAAGAAAATAGTTTGGAGTTGTGCTGTTGAGTACTTGGGTGGCACTACAAGTTACAGATAAACAGAAAAAAGAGGAGTACATAAAGCAGGAAATCTCTCCAGATGGTGGTTGTGCTGGAGTGCAGCCCAGCTGGGGAGCAGGATGGCCATGTTGCAGGCAACTCCGCAAACACTGCTGAGCGGAGTCGGGGAGCTGTGACTGAGGATGTCCTTGAGGAGGGTGCTCAATCTTGGGAACATAGCAGGGAAAACACATCCTGATGCAGCTAGCACTTGGGGGACTGTGGTGGGCTGCATGGGTGGGAAGATGATGCACCCATGGCTTGGTTCAGATTACTTGGCTTTTGGCATAGGAAATCACCAGTTCTACCAGATTTCCTATCTGATCTCAGGTGTTTTGTGTGTAAATAGAAGTGTTAAAGCTCACAGATATCAGAAGTCTTATGAGTGTAATTATATTCAGGTTCATGAAGTATATTGGTACTACAGTGGTAACAACAGTCATTTAAGTGGCTTAGAGGGCTAAAGATGAAGATGAGAGATAAAACTGGATTTTTACAGATTAGAACAAATAACTGCGTTGTGACATTGCTCACGCCAAGAAGGTGGAGATGAGAGACAGCAGGAAAACTTCTGGGGACCAAAGAGACTGAAATATTTTCATCTTCTTTCCAATTTTTTGTGCCACTTCCGACCCTGTCTATGTAGGGTGTGCACACACTGAGCTCCACATTGAAACTTATGACCTATGGTGGATGGGAAGCAGAAGGGAAGGAGAAAGTTTGTGCATGTGATAGCACTTGTTGTCACAACTCTGTCTTCTGTGTTGAGGTCTGGGGACAATTTCATGGCCCTGTGGATCACAGTCAAGGATAAATTCAAAGCAGGGGCAAAGAGTGTGACAGGGTTTGAACAACAGGCAGAGATTTTAGATACTGTTTAAGGTCTGCTATGGAGCCAGGGGTATCAGAGAAAAACAGAATGAAAATCAAGAAGAGACTGTTCCTATAGGATTTGTTAAGATATACTACAACTTCATACTTAATAAACAAAATGAAAAATGTTTGGAAATTATTGTTCCAACAAAATGTAAGGGTTCCTATATGTGAAACAGTCACTGTAAATCTCAGAACAACGTAACTGGACTGGAGATGGCAAAGAAAAATGGCAACTATTCCTTTCTGGCAAAATACGTTTAGCTATTCTTAGGTGGGAAGACCAACATGAAAGATTTGCAGTTATGAGTTTTCTGAAGATCTAAAAGAGAAATGGTTCCCATCACACTTCCTATAACAATTCGTAAGGCACATGGAGGACAGGGAGGTGATTCAAGACAGCCAGCACGGCTTCACCAAGGAAAAATCTCGTCTGATCAACATAGTGGCTTTCTATAATGGAGTGACTACATCAGTGGGTAAGGGAAGATACACATATAATTTATCTGTAAGATACAGATGTAATTTATCTGGATTCCTGTACAGTCTTTGACACAGTCCTCCACAATGTTCTTCTCTTCAAATTGGAGAGTGATAGATTTGATAGGTAGACTGGTAGGTTGGACTGGGAATTGGTTGGATGGTCACATCCAGAGGGCAGTGGTCAGTGGCTCAGAGTCCCAGTGGACATCAGGGATAAGCGGTGTCCTTCAAGGGTCTGTACTGGGAGCAGTGCTATTTGGTATCTTCATTAATGATATAGATGGAAGGATCAAGTGCATCCTCTGCAAATTTGCAGATGCCACCAAGCTGAGTGGTGTGGTTGACACACCTGGAAGACGGGATGCCATTCAGAGGGACCTATACAGGCTCAAGAAATGGGCCCATGGGAATCTCATGCAGTTTAACAAGACCAAGTGAAAGTTGCCGCACCTGGGAGATGAACAGATCAAGAGCAGTCCTGCTGAGAAAGCCTTGAGGGTGCTGGTGGATGAGAGGCTGGACATGATCCAGCAATGTGCACTCACAGCCCAGAAAGAAAATCATATCCTGGGCTGCATCAAAAGCAGCTTGGCCAGTGGGTCAAGAGAGGGGATTTTGCCCCTCTACTCTGCTCTGATGAGACCCTGCCTGGAGTAAGATGTTTACTTCTGGGGATCTCAGCAAAGGAAGACATTGATTGGAGGGATGGAGCACCTCTCCAATGAGGAAAGGCCAAGAGAACTGGACTTATTCAGCCTGGAAACAAGAAGGTTTCAGGGTGACCTAATTGTGGACTTCTAGTACGTGAAGGGAGCTTACAGGAAAGATAAAGACTATGTACAAGGGCATGTATTGACAGGACAAGGGGGGGATGATTTTAAATTGAAAGAGAGTAGGTTTAGATTAGATATTAGGAAAAAATTCTTTACTGTGAGGGTGGTGAGACACTGGAACACTTTGCCCAGGAAGCTCTGTATGCCTCATACCTGGAGATGTTCAAGGCCAGGTTGGATGGGGCTTTGAGCAACCTGGTCTAGTGAAAGGTGTCCCTGCCCACAGCAGGGGGTTAGAAATAGATGATCTTCAAGGTCCCCTTCCAACCCAGACCACTTTATGAATTCTGTGAACACCTTTCCCATTTCTTATCTGTGCTTTCTGTAGGATTTGCAAAACCACTCAGTATCTACATGAAAGTGTGCTTTACCTTGTTTCTCAGAAACAAGAGCATTGTGCCAGATTTTCCTATGCAGGAATTTCACAGATAAAATCTCTTGCTACTATTATTCCAGAAAAAAGAATAATCTTGGAGCATTCAGCCTTAGTCTGGTAATATCAGAGAGGCACCTGGAATCTGTGGACAGCAATTATATATAAAGTGGTTTTACAGCAGATAAGAATCAGGTTAGAATTAATGTACTAATGAAGATAAAAAAGTCCTGGTGTTGCTAACTCTTCCTAGAAAAACATGCAAGATACATATTGAAGTTTAAGACATCTGGAGCCCAATGTGAATAAAGAAAGACCGAAGAACAAAGACAGTGAGGAAGAAGATGGTACATAACTTTTACCTTTTCTTGAGCTTTCAGATTGCAAGAACTAATTCCCTTCTGAGGAATACCTACTTACCTAAACATGGCAATGTCCCATGATTGCTTGCCAGCCAAGAAATGTTGATTTTTATATTATCTGACCTTTTATTTCCCTGTACTGACCGGGGGAGGCTGAGCTGCTCCTGAACAGGATAACTCTGTACAAACCTGAGATGTCCTTCATGTGCAATAATTCCACAACTGCTGTTTGTTGCCTCTCCCCTCTGCCTCTTATCACTTTACAGTTCTCTTGGGTACTTCATAAACATTAGGTAAGGTGTAGTATTTAGAAACTAGGAAACCGAGGCAGAGATTAGCTGTCATATCACACTGAAGCAGATGTCAGCCCAGGATTTGGTCATGATTCTTCCTCATTTTCTCAGCTCATTTCTAGGGCTTCCTGTCCAGCTCCTTTCACTACTTGCTTCCAATAGCAGATCTGATGCCTGCAGTACAAAGAGCAAAATGTGCTTTCTGCGAAAAAACAATTCCTCAGACTAACCTTAATGAAAGGTTGACATTTTGGAAGAACACACAAGAGAACTCTAAAGTTGCTTAATGAAAACCAGCACATACAGATTCATGGAAACTATGCTGAAGGGAAGCTTTTTGCACTGGTTGCCAGCTTTTGTTCTGCCAGGAATGTACCATACACAACTCTATTTTTGCTCTACTACAAACTGCCTCAATTCCAAGTTCCAAATTAATTACAGGCCAAATCACAAGGTAACTCCTTATGAAGTTCTCTTTCTAATCATCTACTACTTTTTGAATTCTGCAGATGGGAACAATTACACGGAGAACAGAGATGAATACACTCCCCAACCTCTATCATGTATTGTTTACACACATGTGATGTATGTAAAATAATGTTTTATCCCTGCAAAGTCATAATGGTAGGTCCCCCATGACATAGGTAATCTTTTTTTTTTTTTCCTGTAAATTCCCTTTGGATTTTGACAGCTGTTTAAAAACTATAATGTGAAGTAATTTCTCACAGGTTTGCACCTAATTTTAGTGGACGGGTGAAATTTAAAAACTTGTACTGACCCATTACTGAGACATACAGGCCTCCATAGGTCCTGTGCCACTTCTGCAAGACCTGTGTTTGAGTTCCTTGCGGCTCTTGACTAGCACTTGAGGTCTGTAATTAGGCAAGGAGTGTGCCATGGCTGGGATTCAGACCGAGGTGCAGAAACACAGTGTGAAGGCTCTACAATAGGAAGCACAGCAACTGCAAAGCGTAGCACTGAGTCAATGGGACCAATGTATTCTGTGCAGTGTGGGCACAGCACTAGGTCTTCACTGACAACAGTGGGAGTTGGCTGAGGATAAATGATAGACAGTCAGTGTAGTTTCTATACACTGTTTTTTGTATCTATTCCTGGTACTTATTTGTTTCAAAATAGACCTGTGTGATTTTCAACAAATGGCATCACCCTCACAATGCAATTCTGAGTCAATTTTTGTTTGAAGGAGTGTGCTGGTTTTGCTGGGGCAGAGTTAATTTTCTTCACAGTGGCTACTGTGGAGGTGTGATTTGAATTTTTACTGAACACAGCAATGATAAAAGAAATGTTTTTGTTATTGCTGAGCAGTGCTTACACAGAGCCAAGGCCTTTTCTGCTTTTCATACTCCCACGTTGGTAAGGATGTTGGAGGTGCATGAGGATTTGGGAGGAGATGCAGCTGGGACAGGTGACCCAAACTGACCAAAGGGATATTCCATACGGTCTGCTATCATGTTCGGTATACAAAGTGGGAAAAGAAGGAGGAACATTTGGAGTGATGGTGTTTGTCTTCCTGAGTAACCCGTTACGCATGATGAGGTCTTGGTCTCCTGGAGATGGCTGAACTACCTGCCTGCCCATGGGAAGTAGTGAATTAACTCCTTGTTTTGCTTTGCTTGAGTGCACAGTGTTATGGGTTCACCTAGGTGGGCCTAAATTTGGGCTCTGAAGTCTGGACTAGGCCGAAGCTGTCAGCTGACTTGAGCTGGGCTGAGCTTACAGCTGACCTCTTCTAGCCAGTAACTTTGTATTCCATACCACATTATGACATCATCTCCAGGGAAGTAGGAACCAGTGTGGGAGTGGTTAAGGCAGTCGCTTCTCAGCCCTCCTCTTGGGAGGATGCATGATGCTGTCCCAGGGGGGATGGAGAGGACCAGGCCCACCACTGGCTCACAGGGTACCTCAGGAAAGTAAAATGTGTTGTTCTGGGTCTCTCCTTTCTGCTTGGGTTTGTCTCCCTGGGGAATAAGCTTCTTCTTAAGTAATGTGTAGTTAGGACAGTAGAATTTGTGTGTTCGTTAAGAAGCTGAGGTGGGGAACTTGTTGCCGCAGACTTGTGTGAGTGTATATTTGTACTCTCTTCTAATTGTCTCTTTCTTTCTGTGAAAAATATATGTAGATTTAGTATAAATGCAGTTTGAAGTGTTTTTTTCTTTCCCCTCTCTTTTTCTCCCTTTCCCTGGTGTTAGGAGGGAGGCTTTTCTCTCTGTGCTTGGGGGGGTTGGCAGTTGCTTATCTCAAACCAAGACACACAGCTTCAGTTTTTCCTATTAAATTGTCTTTATCTCAACCCATAAGTTTTCTGGCTTCTACCCTTCTGATTCTCTCCTCAATTCAGCTAGTGGGGAGCCAGCAAGTGGCTGTATGGACCTTGGTGTGGGCTGGGGTTAAACCACAACAGGGAGAGTCTTGCAACTCCATGTAAAAATACAGCTTCTGAAAACTATCAATTCCTCTGATACAGGTTTAGCAAGAAGAAAAGTCAGGTTTTGAATAAGCTACCAAGGGTGTAACATCCTACTTAGAAACAGCAGTAGAGTCTGGAAATGGTCTCCGTGAATTTCTAAGTTTTCCAGTGGGACCTTTATTATTCCATGGACAAAATAAAATGCATCTGTTTAACTATCTAGTAGTAAAAATGAACAAAACAACAAATCAAAAGGAAGTATGTACTCTCGTAATGCCAGAACAGTTGCTCAGTTGTGCATAGTATGTTTCCCTAGTGTTCCTTTCAGACTTTTGAAATTTCCAGTTTAGTTCTTCCCTCCAGTCATGGATGCTCTTGGAGGACACTCTAATGTATGCTAGGAAATAGAATGAAGATGAAATAACATTCACAACCAGAAGCATTATTAAAAATAAATCACAGCCTTCTAGTCTAGAATTCTGGATATTGAATTGATTTATCTGTATAAATAATTGCTACCCATTCTTCACTTATTATGCTGGGGTAAGCTCCCATGTATCCAATGCAAAGAAGTCACAAACTACTTGATCATTAAGACAATATCTTAACATCACTTCGATAAATTAAATTAGGTGAGCTTATGTGTCCCTCAGATGCAAATGCTTATCCAACCTTTTCAAACTTCAGCATTTCCATGGAAATATAAACATGGGAACTGGAGGTATTATATCAGAAGGAGTGCTACTAATGCTGCAACAAGAGTTAGCTTGGTGAGTCTTAGATGTGCATTGGTCATTGTCTTTCATATAGAACTCTCTCTCCACATTAAGTGCGAAATCTTCCATAAATCTGAAGTATTTTTATGCATTACACATTATTGTCACACTATAAATGTGGCCCATGTTGACTGCTGGCTGCTCTGCTTCTAAATCTTGTCTGTCTTTTCTCAGAGAATATGGAGGAAATATCATCTCCTCTTAATAATATTTTCATGTGTTGGAGCCCTTAAGCCAGACAATCTACTTGATGAACTCAATTTTGTCTGTAATACAAAGAGGTCATTTAGGCATTTGGGCTTTGGTTTTGAAAACACATACTAAGATATGGCAATTCATGTTTTGTGGTGATCGATTGCAGAAAGAGGATGGGGTTGACAGGCCCTTACCAGCTCATTCTGCTGTAAAAAGAAGCTGAGTATTTTGATTACTTTGGGTTCCTAAGTGTGGGAGTTTTTCTACCTTATCTCTCCGGTACAATCCTGTTGGGACCACGTTTTCATTTTCTACTAACATCTTGAAATGAAAGACAATAACATAGCAACACTGGAAGGTGATCATAAAACTATGATTGAAGATTTTCTGTAGATGTTGACTTTTAATGTCCTCCCAATCACATGGTGTATGTATTTAAAGGCATCTGACATGCTTCTCTATGAAGAAGTTTCTTCCATTAAAATGAAACATAAACATGGCCTGAATCACTGGCATGTGACTGTCTTACAAAAAACCTCAAAGTAATCTAGTTTATTGCTTTCAATATTTTGAAATAATTATTGACTAACCATTGAATAATTTGAATAATTTTAGTATAGAAGACATCAAGCTCATAGGCCCACTTCTTTGAACTTTTACAGGATGACACTGAACCATAAAAAGTAAATCCAGCAGAATTAATTGCAATTATGTTATCTTAATTTTCCCATTGTGCTAAATCTTTGAAAAGGGCTAAAAGGATTTTCACAATCAAGACTGATGGGAGTCTTTATGCAAACTCAGTTTACAGTTCTTCATTTCCTCTGGATTAGGACATTAGATGTCTTATGCAAATATGGTGATCTGCCAGAGATACAATTATAGGTAAGTCATTATCTCAGTTCCTTGGCCCTAACAGAAAAGCAAGTGCTTTTGTTTTTCCTCCATTCTTTTATCTGATGTGCCTGTGGGTTTCTCGAAGACAGATTGACTCTTATCATGTCCTTGCACAATACCTTAAAGAACTGGGGTTTGAGCTTTATCCAGGTCTCCAATACAAGAAGATGTAATCAATAAATAGGATTTTGCAGTAATGTTACTATAGTAGTTACTGCAGCTCTTTTTGAAAATGAAAAGACACTCTCCATACACAAAGAATTATAGTTTTGGAGTACTTAGCAATTATGCTAAATATGTTTTCCAGTTTTAACAAAAGGAGTATTGTTGATACCATGTTTTTGATAGCAGCAGTTTTAGCTTTCTTTGAACTAGGTTTCCGTAATATTCTCATCAGCTTTGTGCTAAACATTCTATTTAAAATCCAAGGTAATCAGCTGAAGCAACCCCTGCTGTCTTTATGCAGAAGCAAGTTACAGTTTTTCACTGTTTTGATTTTTGGATGAATAACTTTTTATCCCTTTTATCCTCTGAGGTACTTTGAACACTATGCAAACATATAAAGACCCTGGCCTGACATTTACTATATTTATTTTTTTTAAAGAATTGGCATTGCAGAATGTATCCACAGCTTAGCATTCATCTCAATATTCAGCAACAAAGAGGTGCCGTACTTCAAAGAGTTTAATTTTTTCCTTTTCTTTTTTTTTTCTTTTTTTCATTTAAACAGACAAGGAATTGTTTATGAACAACAGTGGAAATAATGGGGCCAATCTTCCTATGAAGTTGGATCTTGCAGTTGGATTCACTGAATATCTAACTGGGTGGAAAGTCTCTAGGGTGCTTTTCCAGTAGCTGGGTCATTAGTGGCTCGGCTGTCCTGGACAGATACTCTTGATATCTAATCCAGGGTAAGCTTATACTTCAGCCTTTCTCTGCATTGTCAGTGACAGACCCATTTTTTCCTCTCCAGCCTGCTGGGGCTGCCATATCTCTGAGAATACTAGGCCTAGCTGGGCCAACTTTATTCTGCTTTTTACACGTATTTTAAATGCTTTCACATAGACCAGTTTACTGGACATGTGAAAAAACAAAATTCAGACTGTTATTGTCAAATAAGCCCATGTTTATCACAGGTGAAATAAAATGTAACTGTTAGAAAAGAGATCCTTAATCACAGTCTCCCATCTTACCTATCCCATGGCTTAATTATAATTGCAGACATCTATTCACAAATAATTCCCAAAGTGTTGATTTCAAATTATACACAGGTAATATCTAGCAATCTTTAAAATGATTAGTTAGTAAATCCCTTTGATTACAAGGCAATATGAGTTGATTTATGATTGCCTACCGCACATAATAACATTGGAAACCAAAAGTCCCCAAGGCAGATGTTTACACTGTCATAAAAAAAAATCTGTGGAGTAGCTGATATCTGTGCAAAGGCAATACACAAAGTGCAATAGTTTTAGATCATTTAAACAAAGGGTGAGAGGAGAAACAGTCATCCAGGGAGCTTGACATTGTAGATTTTGGGAAACTCTCTGAGCTTCCTCACTGGATGATGAATACCTGTATGAAAACAAACTCTGCTACATGAGATGAAATTTCTTTGTGTCTCACTGTCAGCCCAACTGGCCAACCCTAGTCTGCTTTTCAGAAAGTGGAGTCAGGCCCTGATCATGTTGCCAAAGAGGGTGTCAGATGAAGGAATCATCTTTTTAAGGTCTTCCATAATCCTTATGGTTTTTCATAATAAACATTAAAAATGGTCAGATTCCATCATGGAACATGAAGATCTTTCTATATAATCATCCATACTGAATAGTAGCTTAAAAAGAAACTCCTCTTTCTCCAGAAATGATGGATAAAATGAAAATCCCTGGCTGAGATAAGAGTAGGGAATTACTTCTCAGTGGTGACTTGGGTATAGAAAAGGGTACTTTATCTCTTTAAACAGCAGACCTCCTACTACCAGCTTAACACAGAACCTGTTTCTGATATTAAAGCATTAAGAGAGTCCTGATATTAATGTCATGATGCATGCAGGTACAAAAAGTTCTAGTGTTGAAAGCTAGAGTACAAAGTACCACTATTTATTAGTTATAATAATTTTTTCTTTCCTAAATAGGCAGAAAATCCGTGGAAAACAGTGCCAATACACTTTAAGAATCGCTAAACAGCATTTCCCTTAAAAAGAATAGCATTGCTTTTACAGGTTATACAGGGATATTACAACAAGATAAAGGCAGTCATTTTTGAAGACATATGGAAAACAGTTACGGACTTTATACCTCTTGAATATTCAGTCGGCAGGCAGAACAATCTTTACATGCCACTCTGTCAGACGTTCTCAGCAAAAATGCATTATGTGGCCTCATGTTATGGAAAATTTTCAGACAGATTGATATGAAGACGTACCATGTAAAGAATAATGGCAACAAGCACAGCTGCATTACATAAAGGAACAACACCCTGAGCCACTGAACGGAAAGATTACACAGGTGTCCTTTACGGGTGCTGCTATTCTGCTTGTGGCTCCTGAGAGACAAGAGAAGAGGCCCTTTGGAGGCTTCCCCACAAAAGGCTTCCTGAGCCCTCCCTGAAGGCAGTGCTGCATCCCCTGCTGTGGCCGAAGGGCCAGCTGGGAGTCTCAGTTCAGGCAGGACACAGGTGCACCATTTTAAGCCACGTTTGACATATTAACCTTATTTCAAAAGTCCTCCTTGATGCAACGGTAGATGACAAAAAGAAAACACCTGAAATCCAGAAAACCTCCTCGCCTCCTCTGCTGGTAGTGGAAGGAGCAATGAGCATTCAAGCTTGAGTGTTCAGGGACAAAGATGTACTGGGGATCCCCACAAAACAACCAAAGAAAAAGTCAAAAGTGTTATTTAATCCCTGCAATGACCTGTGGCTGGAGGAGTTCAGCGCAGACCAAATCTGTGGAAAATATGATAGCCTTTGCAGACTGATGACCACAACCCATCTATTGGAGTAAGAATTCACAGGTAGCAAAAGACTAGAGGGAGCTCTTCATCAAATATCAAGTCTATGTATGAAAATACCAACAACTGTGCTGTCATATCTGTGATGAGCTAAAGGGCATATCTAAAATTATTTTTAAATTTAAATTTGAATCTACACTGAAATATGAAGATCTGATGACAGCATGTAAGGTAAGATTGGTAAGAAGACATGATGGGAACAATTAAGATAGCCAAAAAGAGTAGCTATACTTTCATGTTTTAACCTTACAGTTTGATGTAAAAAAAATAACTCTTTTCTTATCAAGGTAGCCTTCACTAGGGGAGATAGTAACTGAAATACTTATTACACAGCAATTATAGCAACTAAGCTACATTGTAGATTCAATTCAATGGGTTTTAGTTGAAGATTTAATCAGAATTTTCTAGAGGAGGCATTTATGATCTTCAAACCAGTGAATGCAAGACTATTTAAGTGATTCATATAATGGTGCAATACAATCTGTTTCAAAATTCCCACATTTTTAATATGTATTCTACAGTTTTACTAAAGGTCATATAAAATATATGGCTGGGAAGCGTTTTGGTATATTTCTGGTGGTAAAGACAGAAATCTCAAATAAAAAGAAGGATCTAAAAAGAAGTTACATGTCTCACACAAGAAGGAAGGCACTCCCTTCCTGATCCCACTTCTCAGGCCTAAAAAGCCTTAGAATACAAATGCAAAAAACCAGTTATATAGGATCATCTCTCATTCTCCGCTCGGTTCTGCAGACCATCGCAGCAATGGTCAAGCCCAGATGTCACAAAAGATGGCAGAAGAAAACTGAAGTAGAACAGACAAGGGATCACCACCTTCTGAAGTCTTGCAGTCCCTAATAATCAAAGATAGTCTTCAGACTAGAGGTATATTATTTTACATCCTGTCCCCTTATTTTCTTTTCAAATTGGTCCTTTCAGCTTATAGAATTTTCCTGTATTCTTAGAAGGCTAGAGAAGAGTGACTGAAGGAATTAAAAAGCTTCTGCACAGAATCATTAAAATGTCAGTTACCAGAAAATCATAAAAAATTGGAGGCCTGAAAGTGTTTCTTAAATTGGAAGCTGCATTCTACAGCAGAGGCACCATAAGCTGGACAGAAATTCAAGTTCAAGAATAAGGCAGACAGCCTGGAAGTGCAACTGAAAGCAGGCTTTGAAAACCCAAGACTCTGTAGGAGAAGGAGAGTGGGTTTGTTTCTCTGGGCATACGATGAAGGCACACAATCTCACAGAAATGTGACATCCATTGGCACTCCATCTATAGGATTGTTTTCAGCCTGTACATGTACACACATATATATGCAAGAATATACATCTGTTTTTAAATATATGTTGTAAATTCAGACACTGAACAATCAGCAACATGTTTTCAATGTATTAAAAAAAGTAAGATCAGAAAAGAGAGTAACTGTGCCTGAGCTGGAAATCAAATATGTGTAAGTCTTATTTAAGCAGAATTCCCTGTGCATGCAGACTTACAGAAGGCTTTCAGGGAATTAAGGGTTATCTTGAGCATTTCAATTATAATTTTGGATTGTAAAAATATATTTGACAATGATCAGAGCTGGCAGTCAGGCTAGTAATTTGATATACATTAACAGGAAATGTGATAAAGGGAAAGCTTAGTTGTCAAATGTTACAGAAATCTTCATGTATTGCAGATTATCAAGTAAGTCACAACTGTATTTTCTACTTATATTCCTTCAAGTCCTTCATGGAATGATAAATTAAGCTGGATGTAGCTGCTGAAAGCAAAGAAAATCCTTCATTGTCAACAAAGGATTTACACAAATATTTTCAACTTGATCCTTAGATCCTGTAGCTCAAGATATTATTAGTACTTTCAAGAACCATGTGAAGAATTTCCCTGTGTAAAAGAAAATGTAACCTTGTGAATAACAAGTAAATTATGGGATATTCATAATATGGTAGTAAAGTCTGGGGCTTTTTTATGTATAGCACTGTTCTCACAAACTATGTGTTTTGCTGCATAAGTTACCCCTAATCATAAAAACTGTTTTGCCAGGTAAAAATAAGCGTAGCTGTTCTAAAATATGTAAAGATACATATAAACTGCTCCTCCATTTAATAGAATGGTACTTGAAAGACAATCATGAGAAATTGTTCTTTTCAGTGTCCCAGTTCAATAAAAAGCAGTCACATAAATCTTTCAGGATTTCAGTGTTTTGGTTGCTTTAAATGATGCCCATCTTGAAACTCAAATGAAGTAGTGATGTAATTTTAATTGAGCAATTAAAATGATTTTTCATGGTTTCTAAAAGGATTAGCTCTAAAATTACTTGTCTACTGGAAAAACACTTCTGCAGAGCAGTTACTTGATATCACATTTCCAGACAATGCCTCCTTTGTCATCTTGTCCTGTTTCTCGTTGTCCTTCAAGTGTTTACTGAACACAGTTGCCTTTTGAACTTATTCACTGAAAAGAATTTATCCTACTCTTTAGTAAACTTCAAAACCTTTTCTTTAGTCAATCTGCAGCAGAATTCCTGTTATAGATAAATAATGTTAAACTCCAGCACACAGTGCAACACTTGGGGTGTTTGAAATTAAGAACACATTCCATATATTGTGCCTTATCCTTAAGTACATTTATAAGACAATTCCCTTGGCATAGAAGGAAATACAGTTTCATTAGGAATTTACTGCAGCTCAGATGGATAGAAGAATATAGCTGAAACTCAGACCTGGAGAAATGAATAGCAAAGATAAGCAGTTTGTTCAGTTCATTTTTTACAACACATTTCTTCATGGAACAAGCTACTCTAGCAAAAGTTTACTCTTTGTGCTTTAAGAAAATATTTACTACGACATTCACCTCTAGATTTTTCCTTTTTCAAAGCAAAATAAAGAAATTTTATCTCCCTGATCTGAAGCACAATAGCCAAAGTCTTCTGTTGGAAATCTACAATGGCAAAAGGAAGATATAAACTAGGAACTGAAATTTTGAATTTTCAATGGTTCTGATACAAAAGAAAACCTTAAAAAGAATCTGGAAACCGGAAAACTGCTCCTCCTCAACGTATTAGAAGCTTGACTGTATCCTGTTTCAGAAATGAACTGTGCTCCTAGCTATCTAGAGTTACTGGGTGAAACAATCAGTGACTACCCTGAAATTATATGGTTGTTGTGAGGAACACAGAAGGAGGGCAGCAAAAGATACATTATTCCATGCATTTTCTCATATAAATGCTTTTTATAGTTTAAACTTCTCATATTCTTAAACAAGCTCTTCACTTTTTCAAAACGTGTCTCTAAAAACCTGTCCATAATTCTTTGCTTTGAACGTTCTGGTTGGTCTTTCAGAAGAAACTAGTCATTGACAATCAAATAGAAATACACAAAAAAATCCACTCTGAGGCTAGTTGTTTGAACAGATTATTTATCTGATGACTGCTTTAGTTATGTTTGTGTCCCTTATCTACTTAGATACAGAAGTGTCCAGAACAGAAACTACTTTTTTTTTTGCATTAATAAGGTATTCATATAATGAGTGATTAACTGCCATTTGAGCCTTTTTGCAATGCCAAGATATAAAGTGAATGAAAACCACTAAGTTAGTAAGAGGACTCTAGGGAGTGCTATGCCTGTTTCAAAACATGAGAAAGAGACAGCTTCATGAAAATTGGTCCTTATTATCTAATATGGTGAATAAGCCAAAGCTACACAATATTTCTCAATGGAGACAGTAACTGGGTCTTCTTCCTCTATTCGGCCTTTATTTGCACAAAAACCCCACTCACGTTGTCAAAGTATTTTGGAACTTTTTGGCTGTCTATTAAATTTACTGAAACTAGCCAGCAGGTTCAAAAGTTGCTGGCTAGATTACTGACAGAGGGACACAGCAGGATTTCCTTAGGAAGTCAGGCCAATCAGGTTGTTTAAAAAAATCCAAAATGAATTACATTTCATTTTCAATTTGCATTGTATGAAACTAAATAAAATGGTTGGAGAACTGACCTGTTTTCACTCTTTATGATTTTACTTCACTCCCTCCTTTCATATAAAAAGTTTGAATTTCCCTTCTGAGATTATTTTTTCTCAAATTGTCAGCTTGGCAACTATTTGAACTAAATCTTTAAAAATCACACAAGATATTTCTTACTTATTTTCCTATATAAATACGAGAAACATTAAAACGTAATTTTAATATACATTTCTGTGGCTTGTTTTAGTTTTACTGTAAAAGTTCCACAAGCAGAATCTCTTTTGGGGTGGAAAGCTGACTTTCCTGTCATAAAATGATAAAATACAGTTCAATATATGCTGACTTACGCTATTTTCTGGTAACACTTAATCAAAAAGGGATTTACCAAAATTGGAAAAAATTAACTGTCTTCAGCCACATTACTATTGTTATTTGTAGTTCAATGAACACTGCTCTTACAAATCTCTTGTGCTACAACCTTAATTACCTAATGGACAACATTGTCAAATGTTTCATATTGTTTTAATTAAATTAAGTGAGTACAGGGGTACTTCCTTTTCACCTACTCTGTCATTATTTAGCCAAAGAAAATACATTTAATACTGTCAGATTTCCATCATACATCCCTTCCTTCAGCTTTGCAATTTTATTTGTACCGTTGTCTGAATTTCCTTTAAATTCTTTAAATATTTCTGCTACATTTTTTCTCAGAACATTTAATTTTCTGTGCATGACCTTGTCAGCACAATAAAAAAAGGACTCTTTTTCATTAATGAGGCAATATCTGAGCCCCAATGTAATTTTTATTACTGTCGCAGCTCTGCCTTTTAAATATCTTCAGCCTTATAATTCCTTATTTCTCAGTGCTCTTCAGTCTTAACAGAATTTTAAGAGTGTAGAGTCCACTTCCCACTGCCATGCCAGCTGTTCAGTCACCTTAATTTTTTTATTTTACATAGAGGTAAGCAGAAGAAAAGGGAATCATGGCTGAACTTACCAAGAGTTCGGAAAGGTCTTTGGTTTGGTGTATGGGAGAAGAAACCAGGTTTCAAAGCATTTGTGATCAAAATGTCAAAATACTCTTCAAAATCATTCCTAGAAAACAAAAGAAATTTGATTAGTTCAAGTAATGAATTAGCTAAATACTAAATACTCTTTAAGAATTAAGAAAAGCACTTCTTTAAGGCTTCTGTCACTGTTTTACCCAAGGCTTCTGTGTCACTATTGCACTTCTTTTCCTGAGGTTGTCAAAAGGGAGTCAGATCTACAGTGCTAAATCTTTGGGATCACTCATTATTTGTAAAAAGGTGTTCCTTGAACATGTAATAGATGACATATTTTAATTTCAGATGGCAACATATGCACAGACACACACAGAAAGGTGTTAATAAGGGATTTTCTTTACGAAGAGGAACATGAAGTGAAGCAATGGGGTAGGAAGTAACTGAAGACACTTAAACACAAGTGCTTATATTGTTGGTATCCATACTGTAGGTATGCACAGGCCTAATGAGTATGTAAAAGATGCCACTGGTAGACAACAGAGATATAATTAACACAGTCAATGAAGTGTGGTTTCACATACCCTCAAGTTGAAACATCATTTTGATAGCTGCTCTCACTAAATCCCCGCTGGTTACAGGGAAGTTAAACATGTTAGGTGTTACAAATAAACACCTACAAACTTTGAATCTTAATCTGCCAGCTGAATCCCACCACTTAATTTGAGTTTTTCAAAGCTCATTAGGTCCATATATACAGAGCGATATCTGAACTGTGGAAATCCCGTCAATGTAAATGGGACTGAATGTTTCAGCATGGTATGCAAGAAAATGTAAACATTCCTCCTCTATGATGTGCTCTGTTTTATTAGAAATGTTTCATTGCTTGGGTGATTTTATTGCCTATAATACACAAAAAATGATGGATACTCTTGCATGGAACAAAGAAATCACAGATGGAAAGACCAGGATGGACACAGGCACTGAAATGCTGTCAGCAGTAGAGGAAGTTTGCTGGAAGTAAACTCTTAACTATGTCACTTTCAAATAATCCACAATCTTACATGGGACTGAGATATCTTAAGTAAAAAACTGAATGTTCTCCCTATGAGCTTATCTTCAAGCCTCGGTTTTGTGCTCAAAATTACATTCCACCCTTAAAATAAAAGTCCTTTAAATTTCCTTCCTCTAATGAAATTTTAGCTTTGTCTACTTGTCTCCACTTGTGACCATATGCAAACCTTTACCTTTTTAAAAGAAGCAACATCAAATATGACAATGGTGTGTTTTAAGAATGTGCTTCTGTGTGGAAAATTCCAGAAGCTGAATGAAGAGGCATGGCTCTTCTGTCCTTAGGTGAAAAATATTGACAGAGATAGACTTCTCAAATTAGCAGACAGTGCCAATAATGCTTCCACGGGTAAGTTAAGCTTGAACTTGCAAAATAAAGCAAACACTTCAGGAACACTATGGAGAACAAGTGAGAGGATGAGAGGAAATGGCCTCAAGTTGCAGCAGGGGAGGTTTAGACTAGATATTAGGAAAAATTTCTTCACAGAAAGGGAGGGCAGACATTGGAACAGGCTGCCCATGGAAGTCATGGAATCACCATCCCTAGAAGTGTTCAAATAATGTGTGGATGTGGCAGTTGGTGATATGGCTTAGCTGTGAACAGAATTGCTTGGTTAACACTTGGACTCAATGATCTTAGAGGTCTTAACCCAACCCAAATGATTCTATGATTCCATTATTTTTAGGAACAGTGGCAAGTGCTTTGCACAAAAAGTTTTGAAACAGAAGGTTTGTTAATTTTTTATTGATCTGCTGCAGAAAAAACTATGTTTTGTGTGAGGAGATGTGTTATCTGTGTCCTGTTTTGAAACATGTTCAATCTCATGTAAAAAGCTACTGGTTTTATGAGAGACCTCGTGTTACATTACTATGTAACAATATACATAAACCAAATCTCTTCCAGTTACTGCTTGTGTTGGTAGAGTGGCCTGCGGTTACAGTAAATCGCTAAGACAAAGGGTAGAATGAATCTCACATAACTTTAACCATCTCAGAATTGCACACTGAATTCACAGATAGTGACTGACACCACAGACAGAGCCAATGGAGAAACATCCACATTTTTAGGAGGTACATCCTATTTATTTCAGACATAATTCTACAATACAGAATGAGTTGCCAAGGATAATACCCAGTGTTTTCTCTGCTCTAACCACAGAGGAAACCAAAATGACCAGCTTCAAAAAATTCCCAGCTTTTACATCGTTAACATTCATGAAAAGGTGAAATTACTTCAGTGACTATGTGGTGATTGACTCGTCTTTAGGTGTGCTCCTGCCAACACTTAAACATTCAGGCAACGAGCCACACATTCTCATGGTAGATAAGACTGAAAAGTCACACCATGATGCTGCTTGTGTGAATGAACTGGCACTTGCTTCTGTAGGTTTACATGCCATATACACTGGTCCCAGCACTATGCGTGTGCTCTGGCTGGGCAACAGTTCTTATTTTATTTCAAACCGAAATTTTCTCTTACACTTTCTCTCCCTACCAAAATGTCTTTTAGTTAAGGGCGTTTTGGTCAGATGAACACAGCTGGGATATTTTGATCATGAAATGGTAAATGATAAACTTAAGCATGAATTACCTAGCACAGATTTTATGAAGACAATAATTTCCTAGCCAAAAAGGAACTTCTCAAATATAGTGCAGTAAACAGCTATAAGGCAAGTATGTTAGGAGTAAGAGGATAAAATTTGACATGCATCTCTGTTTTTCTTTACCATTAGGGTTTTTTATTTATTACTATACAGTTTTGGACTTCTCAGTATCATATTGATTAACTGAAAGAACTAGGGATAGAAATTAATAAAGGATCATGTAGATCCAAGTTGTAAGGGTTGATGTCAAGAGTAGAATGCAGTTAGCCTGGACAAATTAAAGTTAAGGGCAGAGGTAATAGGTGTGAACCTAAACTATATTCCAGTACAGCAAAAAGCAGCACAGGTAAGTAGAGACTTTTTGTCCAATACAAGAAGTATGGAACAAACAAAACCAATAAAAGCTTAGATTTTCAGGAAAAAAACCCACTTCAGTAATGTCTCATGGATAGTGGAGTACTCAGTTCTCCAGAAAGCACTTGAAGCCACACTGTATGAGTCACTGGAAAACATGATTTTAATAAATACCACAGAACATCCTACACTTCTGTGGAAAGAGAGAGTGATGCAATACCCTTCAAGCAGGACAACTCTTTCTGTCTTTTGAAAGACAACTGATTGCCTCTGATGCCTTGCTAACTGTCTTTCAGCAGGATTTCTATAGCTGCCTGAAACAACTGAAACACTATTCACCAAGGAAAAGAAAGTCAAAATCATTATATGCAGCCAAGAATTTACTTTTATACCAAATTTTCATTTAGAAAGGTCTACACAAAAGATTTAATTCGCAGGCATCTTACTCATAAGGAGAACTGCTTTTTGAGAGGAGGTAGATTTGCCCCTCAAATGAGAAGTATAATGTTCATGTAAGGCAGTAAGAACTGGCACAACTGATGCTTCATTTAGCATTTAGCTTGGAGAGCACAAAAGGGAAGTGATACTGGCAGGACTGGTTTTGGAAGGTAGCTCTGTTTTTTACCTTACCTCTGGTTTTCGTATTGTGTTGCTGTATTCACTCTGCTGTTCCCTGACATATCCTGATAGCCAGTGTTGGCTCATATTGAAATACTTTGTTTCTTAGATTAATAAAAAATTAACAGTCTCACCCTGTCACCCACCTAACTATTTGCATTACTTATTAATTTTTTCTAGGTGTGTTAGTGATGGTTCTACTGAATTTCACTGAATTTGACTTGACCAATCACGTTCTTAACCGTACACTAAAAACAGATCCTGTGATCAGCAGCTGCAATCTTATGTGGTTGCCAAGTGCAATGAACTGCCTGTCTTTCCTGTTGTGATCTGTAAATGCACATTTCTCATGCTCAGCCATCTTTTGGGAACCATCAATGAACCATTTGTAAGCTTTTCCTGTAGATTTACTGGAAACAAAATAGTACTATTAGTTGCACTCACTGCTGGAGAAGCACAGAAAGGAAGTGGCTTAAATAAGATAGTCCAGCAAAAGTTTATGATAAAAGTGGAATTCAGGGGATGTAGTGGGTGTTGGCTTGACAGATCATCAATCAATCAATCAATCAATCAATCAATCAATCACATCTGGCATCTTCAATCCCAACGTGATGACCCCAAAAAGATGCTGAATATAAGTGTGCTGTGGGTCAGATACAGCTCACAGGCTCATAGATGGACTACTTTGTCTCAAGTACCCTGTACCACCCTACCGGAGAGGACCCACCAGAAGACTCCGAACCAAATAATTCACAATACATTAAGAAACTCAAATTAGCTTCCCAATAGCTTAGGCATATGTCCAGCTGCTGCCTGGCAGATAAAATTTGAAATGGACTTTGCACTTACCCAAGAACATGTTCACACAGGAGCCTGCAATAGTCACTGTGAGAACTAGTAATTAAAACCAGAATCTTCCCAGCATTTTTAAGTTGTTTCAGCCACTTTTTTACAGACTCAGGACATCTCTGTAAGTATTTTTCTGGGTGACTTTTCACTTCTGGGAAATACTTCCCACAGTCTTCTAAAAAGATTAAAACATAATTGTGTTATCCAATCCTGCTCATAAACCACTTAATCCACAAAGCAAATATTGGTTTATGTACAAAAAAACGAAGTTAAAAAAGGCAAATCAAAATTTAAAATTTAACCAAAAACCCCCAATCAAACCAAGAGGATATGTTGTAGTAGAAATAAGTTTGCATGACTTTTCTCTTTCATTATGAAATTGTCATTCTTATTTTGTTTGGTGCTCTTTTGCTCACAGCAGTTAATAATACAGAAATTACAGATTACAGTTTCATGCAGGAAATAATTACTTCTTGTTGCCTTTGCTCAATTTTTGGATCCTCTGCTTGTGATTGTGAGTGTAATGTTTAGACAATGGTAAGGACCTGAAATTCCCAAGAACACCTGTTTAGTTACCTCTGATACTCTAGGCTAGCACTGCCTGATCAGTAACATCCATTTTGTAATTTTCGCATTTTTCACAAATAGCACTTTATATATGAAGGGTTGATAAAATTGGTAAAGACTCAGGTATTCCGAATACTAGGAACAGATGCAAAATAACCTCTAGTTCCAATTTCATCTTCAACAACGCTCTTTTGGCCAAATAAAATGACAATTGAATTTTGCAAATACACTTGGAATGTAAGATTTTAAAAAGTGTACAGTAACACTAGCTTGGCAGTAAAAGTTACCTATTCATTACAGTCATTGATAAATATTTATCTTGTTATAGCCCATAGCTGCTTCACCAAGATGTCAAATTCAACTTAGCTACATATTTCCTCTGTGCTCAAACACTCTATAACCAAAACTGTCAAGCAAGTTAAAGGCTTAAAAAGAAATATAATAATTGTAGAGACAGAAATTATACCAAGTATTTGGCTCTCAATCTTTTTGTTATAATATAATGAACATCATCATAGATTATTTTTCATCCAGCATTTGTTCTATATGCAACTGTCTGTAGTCAACTTTGCTGAATGATTTAATAAATCCCAGACATTACTTAGCCCTCTGGTATGTGAGTAATGCTGTTCTCTAGTTTGAAAAAATAAGATTTAAACCACTTGAACTTTAGCTATTTAATGAAAGAGAGCATGTACATTTGAACCAGTAGCATCAAAGAAAGTCTGAAAGATAGTAGGCACTAAACATAACACTATTTCATACATTACACATTCAAACATCTACAGATGTCAGGGAATAAAAGTCTTCTGAAATAAGTTTCAAATCGGCTGCTATCTCTGCAACTAAACAGGAGCAAAAATGTATTATTCTGTACTAAAACTTGACAGATTTCTTCCAAAAAAGTGGACTACTATATCTGAGGAAAGTCTCTCAAAAATCTCCCAAATCACAACCAGGTCACTATTCCAGTTCTTCACTGTATTTAGGTCAGGCTGTGTAACAGCATGTACCAGTGGAATATGAGCCTGTTCCTGTAGTCAGCATTATGGGATGCTATGACATTTGCCCTGAAAGCTAGCCAAGAACAATGATTTTTTTGATTAAACAAAGCAGATTTACAAAAGAAGGCTTCCTGTTGTGTTTTCCCTCCTTCTTTCCTGGGGCATGAATATTGTTTGGGAAGAGCAATAGAGTTTCTAGGAGCAGAAATTTTTCAGTATTATCATTAGTAATTCCATTTCATATGCTATGCCATGACAATTTTTCTTCTTTGGTGTTTTAGAAAGTACACATTAGATGAGAATGAAGGGGGAGACAAACAAAGCAGGCTTGGCATTAGCTCTCACAGGTTCAAACAATTAAAAGAAACATGGCAAAGTTCATTTAAGAACCAGTGACCTAACAGTCTTTTTACCCTCAGCCAAAAAGATTCATTTTATATGGACTTTACTCTTGGACATTCTGTTTTGCTTTCTTTATGAAATGCCTTCCATCCTCCATGATCATTCTTT
This sequence comes from Pithys albifrons albifrons, assembly GCF_047495875.1. Classification (NCBI taxonomy): domain Eukaryota; kingdom Metazoa; phylum Chordata; class Aves; order Passeriformes; family Thamnophilidae; genus Pithys; species Pithys albifrons. The sequence goes on along the minus strand of NC_092459.1, from coordinate 48,708,727 downwards.
GATGCCCAATTTAAAGACTTTGAGTTAATTTAATCAACACTGTCTTCTTTGTCCGTAATCTGTGCAATAGCTTCTTTGTGATAAATGTATTATATTTGGCCTTTGAGTTACATCTGCACTGGAAAAGGCCAACAACTCTGGATTCAATATATGAACTGAAAGAGAGTCTTATTCTAGCTTTCTATGCAGACCCTGAAGCCCAGCTGTTAATTGCAGACAAGCAATGATTCAGTTCTTGACACTGGGATTTGAAGTTTGCCTCTGGGCTGTTTGCCATATCAGGCAGAGGTAGCTCAGAAGAACCCTAATTAAAGCATACCCTACTGTAATTAGACCAGCATGGCCAAGGAAAGTAGAGTTTGACTCTAATTCCTAACATACTATTTCATTTGGTAAAGACAGTTTGGTGAAATACATACTCATACCTGTAGATGAGTTTAACCACCAAAACTTGCAAGATTTGATTGAAAGCCAAATAAAATAAAAGCTGGAAAACTTGCTCATTATCCCAGAGCAAGAACCAGTTTTGAGAAGTACAGGCACCTTGCTGGCAAAAAGAGTTGTGGAAGCTTTAACATTCTTTAAATAGCATGTTGTCAAACCTTCACAATAAATGGAACGATTTGCTAATGACAAATGAAGCATTGTTTTCCCACTATGCCATATGCTGCTCTTTGTTTTTCTAAAGCAGACAAATCATAAAAATCATAAAAAAACTCTATCGAGCATAGCATCAGTGAGAAATCAGAAAAGAACTAAGTTTACCAGAGCCAACGGATGAAAGTTAATAGTAATGAGTGACTTTTACGCAACTTGAATACAGCTCCATTCTTGGAAAACAAAAAAGTGATTCTTCGGAAAAACACCATTCTTGAGAAACAAGACATATCTCTAGCTTGCAATATCTTACTGATAATGCTTATGGGCCATACAAGTTGCAAAATACCCTTAAAAATGAAACTATAGTCACACTTTAGAAAAGTTTTGTTGGTACACAAATTCACTGCATCAAAGCGGGGGACTCATGGTCACTGACAGACCTACAACTGCTAGTTTGTTGTTGGTACAGTGCCTAAAATAAAATCTCTACATTTTTATCTCTCTGCTTTATGCATATTGCTTAACACACAGCTTTTTGGACATTGAGAGGTATTAATGAATACCCACAAATCAGTGAAAACAAAATAGTAACAAACCAACTGTCCCAACTTTCACTTCAAAGTCTCCATGTTTTCAGTTATCTTCAAGTATGTCAAAGCCTATACAAATAACCTGGCTCTTTGGCAGTGAGAACACTTACTCAAAATATAAGAAAGTATTCAGTAAAAAGAAAATTGAAAAAAGAAGACCACGACAATCAACATAACAATCAACACATTTACCGCTTGTGATTTTATGAGAAAATTTAATCCAATGAAACAGAACAGGAAAGCAAAACCTAAGCATTTAATGCACAGCTTTGTAATTTATCACATATATATTGACATGTTTTTGTTTTCAATTTCCATTCTTATTAGTAAACAACTTGGAGTTTATCTGAAATCTCTGAAATACAGCATGGAATAGCAAATTAGCAATTAGCCTCTGTAGGGATTTATAATCATCTTCCAAATAGATTTTCAAAAACAATAATTGCCTTTGCAATCCACCAAATCCTTTCAGAATAATACATTTCCTTTTTAAGAAGAAGATAGAAATATAAACAATTAAGTTGTCTAAAACTGCTACATATTAAAGTCCTGCCAGAGCCTCTTTTGGTGCAAGGTTGGTGTCCCTTTGCATTTTCAAAGCAATATAATTTCTTCTATGTATATTACCAGAGGATCCCTTAGTGCCCAGTTTGGAGTTTACTTTTTCCTGTATCATCTGACATTGTAATTTAATCAGGATGTTCTTTGCATCATCTTGCCTTGAAGTTTGTGTCTAAAACAGTTGTGATGGCAACTCAGAAAGAGCCTGTAGAACGCTTATTGTTGTTTCCAGCACAGACAATAATCCAGTTCTTAATCCAACTGTCCTCCTCTACTACAGTCGCAAAATTATTTTATTGAAGTATGCAGTTTGATGTTCCAATATAATTAATGTATTTGTGGAAAAACTAATTGTGGATTTCTTTGGTGCTTTGTATTACACTGTTTCTCCTTGGCAGAATCAGTTTACACCTACTGGCTCTGGACTCCTTTGTACTCAGTGTCTGTAAACCTGCCTTGCCAGGACACTGCAGTTTTCATCCCTTAACTATTATTTGGATTATAAAATGGGCAATTGTTCAAGAGGCACATTTCTGGCAAGATTTCAGTCCAGAACTAACACACAGGAACACAGTGTGTTTTTTAGTATTGTCACTGCTTCTAAGAGGTACCTACTTGATTGAATTAAAAGTAATTTATCCGCTATTTATACAATTTAGCTAAGCAGAGAGGTATGAGGCCAAAAAAAAGTCCATAGAATTCAGCCAAGAAAAATAAACTTTCAGCTGCCAATTTGTAGCTTATATTTAGTGGCTTTAACAATCTCTTACAATGAAACTATTATTTGGGAATGTGACTTTCTCTCTTCTAAACTCAAGGGCAGTACGATAGCTTACTTATCAATACCCATAGCCAGATTCTCTGCAGCTCTGACATGAGTAGGGAACTCTTTCCTAATTTTTGTCTGAATGCAGGCTTGTAGGTAACAGTTATTAATTTGACTAACAGAGTAAAGCTTCAATAGTGTGTTCCAATCGGCAGTGATACAGTCAACTATATTCACTGTATATTGCTATCCCTCACACTTTACTGCACTTCAAATTTTTAGAGTGAACACATTTTGAACATTGTTGCTGTCTTTTTCTGTTGTCCAAATAAATAAATCTAACAAGTACTGTGAGCATTCAACAGAAACACAAGAAAAGTACCTTAATCACAAAAGATTTTTCAAAATAATTTAAATTTCATCTAATGAAAGCAAGTAGAGGAGAAATGGGGTAATGGTTAAAATTACATTAGACAAGTAGTCTCTCATTTCCTTTCATTTAAGCTCAAGTGTGTATTCTAGTGGAGCAGCAGAACTAAAATGAGAGACAGAGGGAAGGAAACGTTAACATAAGATAAGAAAACAGAGTGAAGCATGAAGCAAGGATGACTGGACAAAATATGTTACATTCTGGAGGCCTGGGACAAGGCAGATATCAGGAATAGGGTGCAGCAGGAAGAGATAAATCATCCCTCTCCTTCCTCCAGGAGATAAAAATGTTTAAAAACAGAATAAAGGGATGACAGTCCAGGAAGATAAGAGGTTAGGAAGAGGCAAATGCCGTAAGAGCAAAAATGAAATATGACAGATGCCAAATAATCTGTACTTTTCCACTTTCTGCACTTGTCTCAATTCTTTACTGTACAGTTTCTTAACAGACATAAGGGTTAAGGATCCAGGTTCAGTTCAGGATGGAAGAATACCAGCTATTTGCACCTCTTCTTTAAGTAGGAGCAGACATGAAAAGAGGGTACTAACTTTGGAGACAAATGAGATGTTAGTATTATGGTACCAAATCTTTCATTCTCACCTGACAAAAGAGAGAAGTAGTATTTCTGTGAGAAGAGAGGGGAGAAAAAAGAAGTATGGGTGGGTTGGCCAGCAGAGACCAGAAATTCGAACTGACACCTCAGTGAGTTGCTGACTGCCATGAGGTTGAACTTGGAAGCATGATGAACCTCTGCTTGTTGCAGCTAAGAATTAGCTTATGTGCCTAGATATACGAGTAGTTGCTTACAAAACAGAGTATCTTTCAAGCTGCTCTTTTATGTACAAATGAAACAGAATGAGAAACAAAAAGGGAAGAAATTACAAAAATCAGGCAGGAGAGAGGAACTGGGAAATACGAAGAGAAAAGAAAAATAGACCAGTATTAAGGATAGGTTGCATTCTATTAATAATGCATAAATAGGGAATGTGTATCACTATGTCAAATCAAATTAAAGAGAAAACTCTTCCTCCTGTGTTCTCAGAAAAATTGGGATTTTTATGATCACAAACTAAATGCTTTGCACATGGCACTTCAGTTTTGAACAAATCACTTATTACCAGCAGAAATACAGGATCCAGCTGATCCTCCATTTACCCCTTTTGCATCTCTTAAAGATGTTTATTGCTCGTGTAACATTAACCTTTTCAATATTTTTAGCAACAGTCAGCTCCGGTCAGGCAAAAACAGATCATGTTTTCTAAAATAATAAACTATTTTCCAGTGATGACAACTCTATGCTCACCTTGATTAATTTCAGAGGGGTGATGATAAGGTAAAGGTCTGTGGTGGCTAGGAAAAACATGACTACTTGGATTAACAGTGACTGCAGGGCTATATAAACATTCAATATACTGAAGGAAACACTTCAGCAGAACACACACAGAACATCACCTCTGCAAATATTTCATGGGTCACTTCCTATTCTACTCATTTTCTACTCCTGTGTCCTATGAGAGATTTACTGCCAAATTTAAAGTGCTTTGGTAGCTAAAAACAGGCTTCCAACTAAAAAGGGCTGAATGACTAGAAATTCTTCTAAGGAAGCCAAGAGCAGATGTAGCTTCTTCTGGTTTGATATTACAAGGCAGGAACCACCTCCCTCCCTCCCACCCTTATGATTCTGAGGTGAGATTCCCATGACAAAATCTGTCAGGAACAGCACAGTTATATTAGTTAGTTATACTTAAAAGGAAGTCATAATATCTAAATTAGAAGCTATTGCTGCTCTGACATCTCTTAGCAGCTCCCACCTCCAGTGTATTGAGGTCAGACTGAAGACCTGTGATGACCAGCCCAGAACTTCAAGGCTTGTTGTAACCAAACCCAGCTTCAATGTGAGGCTGTATCTGTTTCTTGAAAATATAGCTTGTTAATGACTTTTTCCCAAAAGCTTTTCAAGCAAGCTAAAAAAAGTGTAATTTCTTGACATCCCCCCACCATATCCTATCTGAAAGAAGAACCCTGTTCAACCTGTTCCTAGTCTTTACCCTCTTGCTTCCCACCCCTGCCTCACCTTCCATCACATCAGCAGTGTCCTAGCTGCAGAACAGTCAAGATTCCTAGGAGCACAATGCCACAGATGCTTGCATGGCTTTTACATGTAGTGTTATTCTTTGTTCTTACTGAGATACACGGACAGCGGAAGAGAAAGCCAAGCTATTTTCATACGTTTTCTGTTCTTATCGGCATTCCAAATGACTGAAAGTATCCCAGACCATTGACACCTTGCTGGTACAACTGCTCCCAGTTCCACAGCAAGCCGCACTCTGGAGTCCTTGCCGTATCCCATCCCGAGCTTGCAGACCCCTTTCTTTAGTAAAGGGTAACAACACAAAGCAAAAAACATTGCGAGAAGTAAATCGTATGTGGCAAAGTCTGCATCCTAACTTCAGGATGACTGCTAACACATGACACTTGTAAGGAAGGGGTCTTTATATAGGTAGCTTGAATGACCTTCCACAGTTTTGTATACATAAAACTTGGAAACAGAATTTATCTTTCCTTAATTTTTCTTTTCATTCTGGCTTTATGTTAATATTTGTATCAACATAGCAACATTTTGCCAGTGCATTACAAAGCAGGAAGGATGTACTTTGGAGGCAGGACAGAACCTGTTGCTACATTTTAAAGGAAATGATTTCTTTCTCAAAAGAATTCACTTCCTTGCTTTACATTACCATGCTAGTTTCTAGTGCAACAGATTTATCAAACTGTTGATAAGACCAATCAAATTGTGATTACTCTTGCAACCCATGGGCCAAGCACTAAACCTGTGCAAAGGTAACTACCCTTTGCTGGACAGACATTCAGTTAAATTAGTTTGATTCATCAGATCTTCCCAACTGCAACAATTAAAATGAATAATCTGCAGGCAGAAAAATCTGGTTTGTTCCATTGTCAAGAATGTCTTCTAACAGTATTCATAAAACACACTTACCTACACTTGGAAGTAAAGGACTGAAAGGTGATACACTGATTACTCAAAGCAACACAATTCACATTTTTTCCTCTTAAGACTTACATAGATCGTTTGTTATAGAAGTATTACCAGGGTGTTAATATTTACAGGAAGACAATCTATCAGTAGAAAATTGCCATAAATATACTGGAAATCTCCATCTTCACCTATACTCAGACTGCTGTAGTTACTGAGCCTTATACATACATTTTTTAGACATCCTTGCAATAGAAGTATGTTTGAGATTATTCTTCTATATACACACATTACAACTATTTGCACTGAAAAGCTACTTTTCCCAGCAAGGTGTGTACTTACATGCCTATTCAACTCTACCTGGGGTCAATTCACATACCCTTACAATACATCACCTGGTAAACACATCTTAAAAATCTTGCAAAACAATTTAGAACAGAAGAAGAAAATTGTTTTGTTCAACTTAATACAGCTAAGTAGGTGGAAATGGGATCTATTCAGGTTGCTGCTGCAGTTTAATAGAAATGCTGGCACCTAATTTGACAGGAAGTAAAATATTAGAGTGCCTTTTTATACATCTGATGAGGGTTACTTGAATCCATTGGCTTACAGGAAGTGCGCTGTTATGTTTGGTGTGGAAGTAAAATGCATGATGAAGAAATAAAATACAGTCCATATTTTATGACATCCAGACTACTCTTTGCTGACAAACAGAATCCTACTCAGCTGTACTGCTCCAGCAAGAAGACACTACAGATAACTCCTTGTTTCTGAGATCTCGAATTACAATAGCTCTGGGGAAGAGTTGAAACTCTTTTTGAAGCTTTGAATGTAGCAGCAGCTTTGAGGAACTTGTTGCAGTAAGACAAGAATAAATGGTGTTAATTCCAGCCTCTGGGTCTACAGTAGCAAACTTTCCAAATGGGTACAGATGGACCAAAAGCTGTAAGAAGACTCCAGTTTTACTTGCTATGTAATAGTCTCCTACAGATGCCACATCCACACTTCAACAACAATCCAAAGGGCAACAGGAAACTGCAAGCAACAAGCACCACAAGACTGAGGTAGAGGGGAATAACTATGTTTAAAAAGAGGCATATTAAATTGTATCAGAAAAACATATCAGAAAATAAAAGACAATGCATAAGGGTGTGACAATAGAGGAGATCTGTGACAGGCTGTTCACCCGTCCTGTTTACGATTAGCCTGTATATATACAAAGTTACCAGTCCTGTGCTTTCTGTGATCTCATTATTTTTGTAATTTACAAGTAGCATTCAACAATAACTACTCCTACTGTAGGTGATGTACCACCTTTTGTCATGCTTACCATCAGAGTTTAATACATACAATGAAAGTCTTACTCTTCTTGTCTGGGATCTCATGCTAGCTATCCTGTTAACAGAGCTCTCAAATCACACATATATCAAGTTCTAGCCTATAGAGGTTCATAAATCTGGCTGAGGCTGCAGAGGTGTCCATTTCCAGTCCTCGTGTATTAAGGAAATATTAACAGGAGGTACCAAGAAGGGCCATCAGGATAAGAATGAAAGAGCTTAAATGACAAAGAGTCAGGATACATTCAGACCCCGCAGTGAGACGCAGGATAAAGGCATTCCCTGCTCTCCAAGAAGCCAGCACAGCTGGAAGAAACGAGGCCTCCATGTGTGCATATTTGTTTGGCATCCCAACAGTTCAGCCATATGGCACTGGCAAAAGAGAGAGCGGGAGCTAATCCTTCCAGGCGCGATTTCTCTCTCCGGTCCATCGTGCGGCTGGTGCCACCTAGCGAGGTGGGGGGGGGCCGCTCCCGGGATCCCCTCGGAACCGCCGGCATTCCCAGCGCCCGCGAGGGCGGCGCGGAGCAGGATACCCGCAGGTGGGGCTGCACCGACAGCTCGAAGCACCGCAGCCTCCCTGTCATCAAGAGCCATCAAAGCATGCGCGTCAGGAACACGAATCCCTGCTCTTTCCTGGGCTGTTCGCTTTTGTGGGTGGTGTTGGTTTGTTTCTGGTTTGTTGTTTTAACCCTCTTAATTTTTTCCCGTTTCTGTATTTATTGGCCTCCATGAAGGCAGATGAGACTTGGGAATCCTTTTTGAATTTCTAGACAAAATTTTAAAAGACAGAACAGAACTGAAACATGCAGTTCCACAGAAATGACCCCACATGGCAGTGATCCTCAAACATCCAGCACCAAAGGTCAGGATGTGGGGGAAGGCTTCTTGGAAAAGACTGGGTGATTTGACAGCTTAAAGATAAATCTAAGAGGGAAATAATAACTGTCTTCAAACATGTAGAAAGCTCATGCCTGGGGCAGAGAAGAAAAAAAGGAATAATCTGTCCTCTGAGACCAAGGTCAATAAGCCCAGAAGCTGTGACCTTACACTTCTGTAAATCTAGATTAAAATTATAAGAAAGTTTCTGATTTTCATGGTAGTGATGCACTGGGAAAGCTGCCAAGGAGGTTTTATGATCTTTTAAAGTGTAGATCTTCAAAAAGAGGCTAGAAAATTAGCCGGTAGGAACACCTAACCCATCTCCTTAGCAGTGGTGTGATAAATGCAAAATATCTTCTATCATCCCTTAATGTACTGCGATTACATATTACTGATGAATATGCAGCCCCATCCCCATACATGGCTTTAATGAGTAAGACTATTGTTCACATTTATCAGTGTCACCTATGGATAATGATGCCTATGGTTACAACAGAAAAATCTCCTAGTAGGCAGTAAAAGGAATGAATTCAGCAAGGAGCAGCAGCACAGTTTTTGCCAATCAGAATACACAAAAAACAAGAGGTCTGAAACTTCCACCCACACAAAAGAAAAAGATACAGACTGCTGACTTTATGCTATTCTAATTGCAGACCATCCCTCTCCCATTTGTACCAGCACATTTACCATAAGAAGGCTGAGAGAAGAATATTCCATTTCTAATGCCGTTCTTATGAGTACAAACACCTGTTTACTTTAAAGACAAGTGAAGAAGTGAACAGCTTCAGAACAAAGAAAAAAGCTCCTTTCCAGAATTTAACAAGATGTATAATCTCCATTAAAAATGTTCAAAAAAATCGCAAAACTAAATTAACTTATTTTGTGCAAAGTTTCTTGTGTGTTGAGTTCATCGCTCTCTTATGGAGAATTGAAAAAGAGCAGTTAGGTAAAATTATACCTAAAGTCCTTGGAAAGGTCCTTGCTGGTCAATCTGTCAAGAAGAAAATTGGAATTTAGAGTCCAAAAAGATCTATTTAAAAGTTACGAAAAAAAATTTTCTGAGTGCTCTATTTGTGATTCTGCATTCTTTTCTCTCCTGATTTAATTCTTCATCTGTTTTAACGTTACCCAAACAAGGGTAAACAGATGAAAAGTAAACTCAGTGTAAAACAGAACCCAAAATAACAGTGGACTAACCCAGATTAATCCCAGGAGCGAGCATGAGGAGGAAAAAGGTTTTTCTGCAAGTATGATTGTGCATGAAACCATTATTTTTTAGCTCAGAAATTTTTCTAGGATTCCAGATTGTACTCCTATCCTGCATCAGGATTAAACAGAAGTCCTTAAAAAAAGAAAAATAGTAAGGAGAAACACACATGCACATGGACTGGCACTTGCTTACTGTGCACAAGTCCATTTTGCAAGGCAGGCAGAAGTTCTGTTTCTGCCTTGCTGCAACATGGTTCCAGTCTGATGAATCCTGCTGCTGACGTGATTTTAGTTTTGTGCTTTAATCTCATTTATCTGCCCCACTCCATTTCATATTGCAACAGGGACTCAAACTTTACAATACCTTGCTGTGTGTGAGTGTCCTAATCATCAAACCTGGAACTAGTCTCTGGCTCTGTATTTCAAGCTCATCCTTTGGAAATCTTTATTACAGAGATATTAATGATATGAACACAGGCCCTCTTGCACACCACATGAATATCTAAGGATACCTGATATGCTTGATCTTCTTTTGTTTTTTTTGTCATTCTAATCAGAAATTAATTAACTGTTAATCTGAGATCATGTACCCTCATAGCCATTCCACTACCATTTTCATTTTTATTTCCATGCCAGAGTTGCAGAGAGATGCCAGCATGGACAGTTCAAGGTGAATGCAATCTCGCATACATGTCAAAGAAGCTACATATGCAACTACGACAGGGGAGTCCAAACTTTTTTGAAAATACATTTGGACACATGTCTAAGAGTTCTTTACCTTTAAAAGAGACCTCTTGCAGCAAGGAGAAAGTACTCTGGAGAGTTTGTATGTATTCAGAGAGCCCTTTGCCATTCCAGGTCATCTATAGGCTCTATTAAAGTGAGGACTCGGCTTTCTGGGGCCAGTTTTGTATGGATCTCTGCAGATACTAGCAGGAAATTTTGGAAATAAAAGACAATCTGCTTGATATAAAATCATTGACTCATAGAATGGTTTGGGTTGGAAGGGACCTTAAAGATCATCTAGTTCCAAATCTCCCCCAACATATTTAAATGACTACAGAATATCTCTTAGATTTACAGTGTATTTACAAAATATCTCTTAAAAGGCTGTTGCTGTTTCTGATAATGCAAACTTTACAAGGCTCAGCCTTGGCAGTGGGTGGCTGGGAACACATGCTGCTCGTTGCAGCAGTGGGCACTCCTGGGCATCCTCCTGCTGTTCTGCTTGGTGGGTGGGCTGTTGAGTAGGAGTAACTTCATCACCAACAGCCCTGCTCCAATTCCCATCTCACTACAACCTTTATTACACACTTTGAAGAGAAAAAGCAGAAAACAAAAGCCTGGTTACCTCTTGAATCCTTGTTAGACTGCAAGGAAGGAAGTCCTGGCATTCAAATCTCACTTACTTGGGGATCAGCCAAACCGGATGGAGTATTTATGAAAGTGAAGACTGCATGAACATTTAATATTTATATATTTAAAATGTTTGTAGCGGCAGCTTCCACAAAGTAACAAAAGTCTCGCTGAATATTTATGAAGAAACTAAACAACACACAAACAGCTCTTTTGTTTTCCAGACTGCAGGACTGTTTATAAAGTCCCAAGAAAACAGACATGTAAGGAGTTGTGCTCTACTTTAGGCTTTAGATTGCCGTTCAGGCCAAAGGCAATGACATATGCACAGCATATTTGCATTCAGCATCTCATACTCTGCAATCACGGAAGAACATTTTAGTCCTCATTCACTTATTTTTTGGACTGACATCTGAACATTAATGTCAGATTCTTGTGTTAATATCAAGTGTTATATGTACTTTATTACCTCCGTTCTGCTAGAAGAAATTAATTGAGTATGGAAAATGTATCTATAATCAATGCTGGTTTTAGACTGTTTATAGTGATATAAGACACAAAGTAGACCTCTGTTTTTATCATTAAAAATCTGTATTTGCACACAGCACATACATGAGTGTGAGATGTATTTGTACAGAAAGATAAATACTCTTCTATGGAAAGTGCTATTATTACCATTATAATTACAAGTTTATGGACTAGTGGATAGAATAAAACAGTAACTATACTTAAAAAAATTTAAATCATACATAAAGACTTCAAATCTTTACAGAAAGTGCTGTAAGTTCTTACGTGCTCATTCAATTGTTAGGCATTTGAATTACTTATTAGTTTTCCAGATTATAGAATTGTTCATCTACAGAAATGTATTGTTAGAAAGTATGAGGACAGCACCACATGCTGTTATGAACAGAAAAATATAGGAAAGTTATAATAATTTTTTTCAAGGATTTTTTATTGAAGCTCATGCTCCTTCATGATTAGCTCACCAGAAACATTGTGGTAATTAAAGTATTTCTTGGTTTAGCCAGGATCTATGGTTGCATTCTTCCATAAATGTTTTTGCCCAGGGAATGGAAGTGCTGTGTAGAAACAAAAGGTATCATGCCACAGGCTGTCTAAAGAACTTCTCTCTGATTCTTTCTAGCTTTACACACTTTGACATGTGCGTAGCTGTTGGTATTTGACCATAGCTGACTGCGTGCTACAGTAAGATATTTTACAGATTGATAGAAGAATGCCTCTTAAGGATTTGTTTACAGTCCCATAGCAAAATTCATACTGACTTCAAAGGCATAAGGGTCTTCAAGAATTTTATTCTCCTCAGTATGAGACCGAGAATCAGTTAATACAATTTTACACATTCAAAAGACACAAGCTGGTTTTGTTACTACTCCTTCTCTCATTTTAATTTCTGTGTAGCAGATGATTACAAGAGATCAAACAAGCAAACCCAAGCAGTTGCCATCTGGCAGATGAGAACTCGTACCTGCTTTCTTTACTCCCTCATTTAGGAGAATGTTTTATTTCACTGTGGGGACCGGTTTAATGTACACGAATGCAATCAGTCACTCCATCTCACCTGACAGGCCGTAACTTTTTATGCCATTTGCAAGTACAGCAACATGCCCCATGTAACATGCCAATCTAAAAACACCTTTCACAATATTCACCTGGGAAGTTTAAACCCTTCTTTTACACCTTGTTTAAAATACCCTTTACTTGAGCCAAACAAAATGGGTATAAAGATGACTGCAGGAGTCAAAGACCAGGAAAAGTACTCTGGCTTATTAAGCGGAGAGAACTATACCAAACAGGTGACAGTATTTCCCCACAGTGCAGTAAGAAGCTTGTCTGAGTGACTTACAAGCTTAGACATGCAAGAAACATTTCAACTGCCATGTACAAATTTTGTCTACAAGATACATGTCTCGTATTTTACCCAGTTAATCTTATTATAATATGGCAGAACTAGGAATGATTTAACTTAAAAGCAGGCTCATATGCCAATTTTTTTCTAGCTTGACAGATATAAATAGCTTTATATTATAAACAAAAACAACAAGTGGTTTCTACATGAAGGTCCCAAAATTAGACAGGCAAATTATTTTTCTTTAATGCCATAATCATACAACTTGGGAATGCAATGAAATAATATAGTAAAATGGAAGGATTATATATAGTAAAGATGGCATTCAGACCAATATGGATGGTATGTGTGTGGCTCTTTGCATTCACTGCAATGGCACCTGAGTGCCTCTATGAGAACACTAACTGGAAAAAAATTTCTTTTTAACAGTAAAATATAGTAAGTTTTTAAAATACTTTTACAGAATTTATAAAGGTAAAATTTTCTCATGATTATGATGTAATTAAATTATACCTCTGGATTTAAATGTCACCAAGCACTGGCTCTGCTGAAACACCAGAGGGAGCAAGTTTAACAGAGGAGTGAAGACTTTTATTGAAAACTCTTCCGGCTACTAAACATTTTTCATCATTTCATCATTTAGTAGGATGCAAAAGAATTTAGTCGGATTACCTGGAATGGCTAGGAATATGCCAGTGAAGCAAAGCCGTTCAGCTTTTGATGAAATGTGCAACATGGAGCTACTAAACAGCAGAAAAAGTGAGGATATGCATCATTTGGACAATGGCAGGGTTAGATTCACAGAGCTGAAAAATCATCTGTTACTAACTACAGGATGAAAAATGAAGAGTCTTGACATCTTTGTCTAGAGAAAATTATTTTGGCACTGGCTGCTTTTTAAGAAGTTGACTCACACTCTTCATTCACAGCACGGACTCAGCTGTGAACTACTCTGAAAAAATACTAAAAAAACAAACTATAGATATGATCAAAGTCAAAGTCACCTGTGCACTGAACTGTATTACTTGCAAAAGCCTCATTCTCTTAATTCCCTCATTAGGGACTAAACCGAGGCAAGGCTCAAAGAAAAGGACCTTCAAATCAGTTGTGTCTATGATGATTCACTTCCAAAAAACCTAGACCTGACTCAGAAGAGACCTTGCTGCTGAGTTTTAACTTTTCAGCTTCTCTTAAGGACTGCCTGCATTGTTAATACAGTTTAAAATTTAGCATGATAAAAATCCTTCTATGTCATTATACTGTGCCCAGATTTGGTCAGAAGACATTATCACCCACTACATGGTGAGATCCCAAATGCTTCTCATCACAGCTCCTGCCCTGTTGCTGGTGGTGCCCTGCTCCAGAGAGACCTATGAAGTCAGGTCTAGTCTTTATGTTACCGTTAGTACAATTTCTCCTCATAAAGAATTTTTCAGCATGCATATCACTTTATTCCTTCCTGCTCTCTCCAGTGAATGGTGCTTGATCCAAACTGCTAGTCAGTCACCCTGTATAAACAGTATGCACAGGCAGAGCTGTTTCAAACCAAAGAAAACAGTTTGTGGTGTTCTTGGAACCTGCTTTCAATCTAAGAACAATGAGTTTCAGAAAAGAGGGTGGAGCAGAGGAAAGTCATAGGGGTAAGCCAGGGAAGGGGAGGGGGAAGAGAAAGAGCTGCCTCTTGAGTGGGTAAGGTTTCTGGCCTGGGAGCCACAACAGCAACAGAAAGCAGAATTCACAACAGGTGTTTCTGGAGCTGGTTTGATTGGTACTACAGTGGCAAACCTGCTCGTATGTCTTTTACTCCAAACACATTATGATCCCGTGGGAGAAAACCATCCTAGGGATTGATTATTATAATTATTGCAAGAAGCAAAGATTTTGGTGCAAGGAGCAAGCAAAAGGAATGCCTAAAAGATGGTATTCTGCAGCATGCCCCCTAGATGTATTTAAGCCAGTTAAAAGTCTATCTAAGAAAAAAAGTAAGAGAGAATGCTTTATTGCCCTTAGTCACCTTTAGGCAGCATTAGGAGGATTTCCAGTGCCTAGACACAAAGTATTTTTCTGCTTTCCAAAGCACAGGCTGAAAAAAGGAAAACTGTCACAGTGTCTGCCAACACGAGGGCTGCTGTGGTACAAGCAATGCCTCCTGACAGGAGCAGTACAGGAGACAGATGTGTGCCTGGAGAAGGTCACATCCTGCCAGGCCTGCCCTCTGTGATGGATATCTTCAGAAGGTCATCCCCCATGTCTCACTGCCTAATTTCTCTTTTCAGGGTACATCACCCCTACACTGCCCATATGGCTGTTTAGAAATCAGAGAGGTCATAAAGTGAGATTTAAGGAACCCAAAGGAACACAACCCATGGTTTCCTGGACTCTGTTCATAAACTACATCCTTCCATCTCCTTCTGGTTATTGTGTGACTTGGAGGCCTGTTGTTGAGGTAATAGTATGCTGTGAAACACTGTGTTGAAGTTCTTAGGCTAGCTTTTATAAGTGTTTTGAAGTGCTGAATTTTACTTCACAGCATGCAAAAAGGATATATGGCTCTTGTAGCCCAGTGATCATTGCATTATTTCAGCTCCCACAAACAGCACAGCAGCCCTTCATTCTGGATGTACCTTTTTGTACCAAACCCACACATCCCCAGAGATTCAGCGAAGTTATGTGATTTTAAAGTGTCTATGAGAAGCCATTTGAGTCCCTTTTTGCTTTGAATCATTGACGTCTACCTTGTCTGACTGGAGTTCTTATGTTTGCTGATGGATCTGACCCAGCCACAACTTGTGGTGAGAGGGCTCCAGGCCAGCATTGTGAGTAGCCCTCATCCAAAGAAAGACCATTGGGTGGAACAGTCTTGCAAAACAACTTTTTCTCATAAACCTTTTTCTCAGACAAATGGTATTGTAACTATAGTTTGTAATTTGTACAACCCCATCAGCAAACTGGTATACCAGCTCTATGGAAAAACAGTGAGCTCTTAAAGATTGGATGGTATACTGGAAAGAAAGAAATGTAACTCCGATTCTGCAAACTTCACACTGTGTTTTCCCCTCCTTGTGGTAAGTAGATAGGTCAATGTAATTAGGGAGTTTGTACTTCACCTCAACTTAATGGATAAACTTACTAGCTGTTGGAGCACTACACTTGTCCTTTTCAAACTCCAAGGAAGAGGCTGGCTGGCACCTCAGCAGGCTACTGAGATCCAGCAGTGCTGTCACTGCCTCCCAGCTTGAAACAATCCTTCCCACCCCTTTCACATACCACACAGGTCTCGTAGTTCAACTCTCAAGCTCCCAGAAACCACGAAATATTTGGCACTGCAACAGGTCTAAGATCTTTCCTGTTTGGTTTTGCTCAGAGCTCTATTAAGGCATAGTTGGTATAAAGGCACAGGAGACTTAAAGGATTTCAGCAGTGGTGTTCTCCCTTTGGAGAACATCACTCCCTTTTCTCTCTATACAAGCACTTGGCTGCTATCCTTCAGCTGTTTGGAAGTTAGTTTGCCTCTGAAATACACATTAATGCCACAAAAGCTCTCTTGCTGGAAGGTGGATGCATGCTATATGCCTGCTGATTGGATATATTTTACACTGTTTTCAAATTTACCAGCAAGACGGTTCAAATCACCTTCTAAGATTGATGTAAGTTACCAGAGAGAAAATTTTATGTTAGGTAGTTATCTGGCTCCCTGACGGATTTATTTGAAACTTACAATTCTCAAAAAATAGCATATGATCATGTATAATTGGGGTTTTTGTTTTGTTTTGTCAGAAAATCAGTTACCACCATTACTAATATTTAGCAGACACCTGCTTTAAATGGGAAATTATTTAAAAGCTTTTTTCAGCCTACTTAAACTGCACACATAAATTATGATTCCTCTTCCTCTCCAATTCTTTTCTAAATATTTTGATTTTTCAACTTCTTTTTAAAAAGAAGGTGATCTCTTTTTCCTAAATTTTAATAGCAGCTACAAAATAGCTGGCACTTCAAACAGGGAGTCAGATCCCATACAGTCAGATATGATATCCCATCTGTATTTTTTCTTTTGTCTTTTGTTTTTTATCCTCGTTATAGATCCAATTTCAAATAACTCTATACATTTGACTGTAAGAATTTAGGTTTATATGTAGCAAGGAAGTTTATATTTAGCAGGCAAGTTTTTATTTAGCAAATGTCTACTTCAGACTAATAAAGCAGTTTTAGTAACTTCAAGTTAGATAAACGAAAAAATAAATGTACCTTAATGCATCTATTTGATACAAAAAATGCATCCAAACAATATATTATTTTACCTTTTTTTTTTTGAGGGTAGTTGTTTATATTGTCTAACTTTTCCAAACCAGTTTTCCTACTTTATTATTGCAGAAACTGAGGCAGATACAGAACAAAATCTGAGGCGGATTTAGAACAAAAAAATAATGCAAGTGCTAACTCTATAGAGGGAACATCACAGAAAGCTTACTACTAATGTTCTACTGGCAGCTAAGTGCTTCTGCTTGAGCTAAATAATTAGCAAACTGAAGTGCACTGAATAAATGTTTTAAAATCTAAACAAGTCACCTTTTAAGTTACTTCATACATCCCAAGAAATCCTGAAACAATTCACTGATAAGACTTACCAAAGGACAATAGAAAATATTTTCCAGTTCATGAGGTCACAAGCAAGTTGTTAGTGATCAAACAGACCTTTCATCATTAGTTTGTGGGATCTAGTAAGTATATTTTTTCTTGAGTGGTTTTCTTTTCCAAAACTGGGAAGTATTGGTTTCCTTCTCTCCTCTCCTAATGACTAAGATGCAGTGGCTCTGCTAGGCGGGTCAGAGGCAGGGAGACAGGAAGAATGTGTTGTCATCTCCCACAGAGATTCTTTTCTTCAGACAATTTCAATATGGCATGAAAGCAAGTCCTGTCCAGGTCAGCTTTAATAGGAAAGAGAATTCTCGCCAGGGATTGTGGCTACCCTCAAGACTTCATTTAAATCACTTGGGAGCACAAATATAAATTTCATTAACAGCTTGCTATATTTTAGCTTTCAAAACCAAAGCCCTAGTGTGATTTGTAATGTAGACAAATAGCTAGGATTATGAGATTATTACTGAGAATTATTATTATTGAAATATAAAATTATTACAATTAATTAAATCTAAATTTATTATTATTAATTAATGAACTCTAAACCAGCAAAAATTGGAATATTGCTTTAACCACAAAGGGGTACTAAAAGCTCAGCCTCTCTACTTGTCCTTTATTCCTTTTCTACTGGAAATCTAGAAATCAAAATTAATAAATGAAGCACTAACACTGAATGTTTTTTTTTCTTTTTAATTGCCATGAGAATGTCCTCTTGTTGTTATTCTTCCCAAGAACCAGAATATTACTCATTTTTCCTTATGGGAAGAGAATACTACTCCAGTTGCAATACAAGCACCTTTGTCATCCTAATACCTTCACTAGGTACTTTCTCTATTACCACTCTCTCTTTATTGTCCTTAGAATAGGTAGGTAAGTTCCCGTAAGCATAACAGGATAAAATCTAAGCTGCACAGTCATTTATATCATATCTGTCCTCTGGCAGATCACCCAATACAATTCAAATTTGCACCAGGTCAGACATAATCACATTACTTTCACATTTCACAAAGCACACTATAATAAGCTCTTTGTACTGATGTTACGATTTTGTCCTGGTTTTATGCTAAATGCAGATCAAATACATGAGACTTTATAAAGCTGAAGTGATGGGAGCCTCAAAGAAAGCCTGCTGGGACAAAGGTAACCTGATGATATTTCTGGAGAGAAATCTTATCAGCAAAGTGCTTTTCCCTAAACCAGTGCTTTATTTAGTGTGATGTTCTGGATCAGGCATTAGGAGCCTTAAGCCGGCATCAGTTCATCATTGAATATGAGAGCACACACATTTAGGTTCAACTTAAAAGAGAGTGTTTGTGTATGTTCATACTCAGACACTGCGGATATTTCTAAATGCTCCCTTCTACAGTTGTCCACAATTATACCAGTTTGGGAACATCTACAATGGTTTCTACTTACTGCAAACACTCTTTCTGTGAAAGTTTTGCTTTGTTTGAGTTGCCATACTGATTATCCCAATTTGTTTCTCTTTGCTGTGGGATCATTTGCAGGTGCAAACAGAATGCTGGCAAGGTTGGGAAACTATAAGAGATCACAGAGAATATCAGTGCTGAGAACTTCTGTCTGTCACCCAGATCTTCCAGAGGAGACTTTCAGTGCCTTCATCCCAGTGAAGAACCAGAACCTCCCAAAGCAGTTAATGCCACTGATGGGTCACTTTTGGGATTGGTCCTAAACAAGAGCTCTCCCCTGAGTTACATGTACAGTCCCACGTACGTAATGTACAGCTACACTATAATTTCTGGGTAAGCAAAGAAGGAGAATGAGTTTTCCCTGGAACATGGAAATTTCCCAGCTCTGCAAGATGAGGACAGGACTTACTCATGAATCACTGCTTTGGTAAAAACCAAGCCCAGTAAAAGAACAGTCCTTAAGGATGGGAATCACCCCACCTAAGGTTGACAATCCCTAAATCTGTGCAGGATGGCAAGGCTTCTTTCAGTCAGTGGAGACAAACGGGTGTCTCTAGCATGCTGCTCTTCCCACCCTAGTGTACACAGATGTCTAAAATAGATCATGAGTCACACTCTACAAATGCCCATTTCTTTCCTTTGGCTCAAAAAGGGAATCTAGACAACAGATGCCTAACTGTTGATGTCCAGTGTTCAGATGTATGAAAGCCAGTCTGGCTGGAGGGATGCCATTTGTTCAGCTGGGCTAATTAAACTTGAAATCTCTAAAACAGGGCATAGCAAACAATGATCAGGCAGGAATGCATTGGATTGATGAATACCAAAGGACAAGAGGCATAAGACTGCCTGAGTATGAATTATTTTCTTTTCCATCCTCTTCCTCCTCTCTTTCAGGAAAGATGAAAATTACTATGTAGATAAAATGGACATGCCCAAAATCTTGCCTGTCTTCCTCATAATTTGAGAAAAATGAGATGTCTTAGCTTGAATACAGCCAGGGTTCAAGAAAAAAGAAACCTTTGAACTAGTATTTATGCTAAGCAAAGTTATGTGGGCTTATTCCTTTTACTTGCATTAATTTTTCTCATCCAACTTTGCAACTATGCCCTTTACTGCAAATTCTGCAAATAATTATCTTTTAGATAAAGTTAAAATCTCTTTTAGATTAGGTTAAACTGATGAAAAAAAACCCTTCAGGTTAGCCAGCTGATCACAGTTCTAAACATCAGGATATTTTAGCAGGTAAGAGATGTTTCTGTTTCATTCCATAACCTTGATTAAGAAACTGGTGACCTCTGACTGCCATACATAGCCTATTGCATACAGCAAATGGTGCAACATATTTCCAATGGGGCATATAACAGCCTTTTTTAGCCTTTGAAAAAGGAAATATTGGCTTGTCTGCTTCATTAGCAACTTTCCAAAGCCTTATTGACTAAACATTTGAACAAATTAGGTAAATAATTCTCTTTCTCTCCACTTGATACAAAAGTAAAAATATCAGCCAAGAAAATACTTGGTTGTGATATTCTTTGTAACTATATTGTACTCCCTTATTTATTGAATTAGGTTGCTACGATCATGGTCCAATTAGTTAAGAGGAACAAACGAAGGAGCAAACAAAGCAGCTACAGTCCAAAATGACAATCAATTGTATTACTCTTTTCCTGTAAAGCAAATGTCTCAATGTGTTGGCATCTCAAAGCACTACTAAACGAAGACAGCAAACGGGTCCCCGTCATGGGAGAGCCACATCCACTGTTTTGGTGCACGTGTCTACAGCCATTTGCTCTTTTTGCCTTTCCACATCCATCTGGCGAACTTAGAGGAACAATAATTCTGTAATTGTTACTGAACAATGAGATGCTGCTGCAGTGTTTTCTTACATTTCCTTTGTAAAATGTTTTTTAGTCTACTACTGTTAATGACTTAAAATAGTGTTTCTACTACTGTTAATGATTTAAAATAGTGTTTTTATACCTTAGTAAAGTGTTTAGTAAAAGTTGTTTGGTCAATAATACAAAGGCCTTTTCCTTTCTACATAAGCAATAATAGAGTTACTGAAAACAAGCTTTGATTAACCAGAAACTCTCTTAAAAGTTTGCAAGCAACGTAAGCTTAATTTCCTGTTAAAAGTGAAGAGCTATTTATTTTACCAGTAAAATAAACTATTTTGCAGAGAGGACATACTTTAAAACACCTTTTCAAGAGCTCCCTTGAGATTTATTTGAAAATACTAGTCCTCTCAGATGAAAAATAAAAATAGTAAAAGACCAACACATTGATGGACACCTGAGTTTCTTTATATCAAATATTTAAGTATTAATTGGAACTTGCATCTCAAGGAAAGGGAAGTCCCTTTACATCATGTCTGCAGATCCACCGGAAAAATAACAGTATTTGAAAAAACAGAAAGCCTAAAATGATGGGATAAAACCCCCAAAACATAAATGGCAAAATTAATTCCTCCTTGAAAAAAAAAGACACTCAGGGAAATGCCAATTACTTTTTCAACTACTGCGGAAAAAACCACAGCTTTATCAAAGAAGTTGAAATACCATAGTAGAAATCAATATGTGATCCCCAAATTAAGTGTAAGTCTTCAGTGAAGTCAGTGTTAGTTAAGTAAATATATGCCCAGAATCATAGTCAAGGGACAAGCAAAGCATAAACGGCTTCATTCACTGAGTCTACTCACAAGACCACTTTCACCTCACAACTCTGAAAAATGGCTATGTACTACCAGATCCAATAGAAAGATTTTTAATGAAGATATTACTTAGGTAGAACTACAAAATACGCTCAAATTGCAACTAGACTTTTGCCAACATCAGAGAATAAAAAGTGGCTTAAAACTCTTTATCCTTTCCCACCTCAGGCTCTATGTTAATCTTATCATAAAATTTGAAGAAAAGAATAATTAATGGCTTGAAGAGAAATGGATAATAGAGTGAAATGTAACATGGCTTTAGAAAAGGTAGGTCATGTCAGACTAGCCCGATTTTTCCCTTTGATAGGATACCTGATTTTTCAGACAAAAGAACTGCACAGAGAGATTAGATTTTATCTGAACTCCAGCAGAACACTTGGTAAGGTGTCACAATGGAGATTACCTGATAAAGTGGTAAAAAAGGTTAGAATAAGACTATGAAGGTGCTGACTAAAGTGACTGTTGCAGAGGAAATGCCAGTGAATTGTGCTTAAAGGGGAACATCTGGGCTAAAAGAGATTACTCCAGTGGGGCTTCTTCTGAAGCAGTCTTGGCCTTCATTTTGTTTACAATTTTATTTTTGTGATTCCTAAAACAGGAATGAACTTTATATCTTCACAGCTGTTGAGTCTCCTGGTATAATGATCAGAAAGATGTGAACAAATCCACTGGTAATTTTATATTGCCTACTTTAGAATGGGATAAATAGAGATTCTTTGAAGAGTCTTCCACCTTTCTATAGTCATCCATAAAGGACATTTGGAAGACTTCCTTAGATGCCTAACTTTTAAACTTCTAAATCTGATGTGAAAAATCTCTCCAAGGATTATTGCAAATTTACTTTTCAGTAGCTCATCAGCCAGAAATCATGCAGGAGAAAAACCTGCCTTTTTTTCTGACCTAGAACTCTGTAAAGCAGAAATAACTTCTTCAGACATACTAACAAAGTAAACTCAATTGAAGCAGCAAAGAGTTAATGTAAGTGTAAAGCCAATAGTAAGATCTCATCTGAGTCAATATCTGGCTGTCCATATTCTACAAGAGTCCTTCAGAACACACCTTGTCTTGCAAGAAAACACTGCAAGATCAAGAACTGCATGAATAGTTAAATATACCATATCATTAGACCCTCCCCACTCCATAAGGGAGAAGGACAATTTAATCTTAAAAAGCAAAAAGAGCAACAGTCTAGAAACCTGCCACAAACAGGTTTAGCCTGGAAACTTTCTACACCATGAGAATAGTGAGGTTATAGGACTGCCTTGCAGAAGAGCTACTGAAGGCCAAAACCTGAAGAGTTTTAAGTCACCTGGACAGTTTTATGAAATAGATTATATGATGCAGGGCCTGAGAAGAAGAGGCATGCTGGGAGAATCTTGCTAGCTTTATGTTTACTTGAAAGAAGACTCAAAAAGCTAAATTCCTAACTATAAATTGGAAATGAGCTGAAATGCCCAGGAAAACCTTTATTTCATAATTTTATGTATCAAAAAGACATCTTCTAAGATCTTAAATATTTTTCCA
The DNA here is from genome assembly GCF_047495875.1 of Pithys albifrons albifrons. Lineage (NCBI taxonomy): Eukaryota > Metazoa > Chordata > Aves > Passeriformes > Thamnophilidae > Pithys > Pithys albifrons. The sequence goes on along the minus strand of NC_092459.1, from coordinate 48,685,826 downwards.
GTGTTGCTTCTTATATTTATAAATATTTTTGATAGGAAATAACAGATTTATCAATTCTGATGACAGCAACAGAACCAGATGTCTGAATTCAAACCTAATATTTTTCTTTACAGGGGCGCGTTAATCCGATCATATCAAACATTTGATTGTTGCTTTGATTTATTTATTTAGTTTTTTAAGAAAGAAACAAAGAAAGAATGATTCGAACAACATAAATTGGCCTTTGCTTGAATTAGAATTATGTTCAAATGCACTATTTCTTTACTTTTTTTCTTTTCATTTGGACAGATCAAGCACATGGATTTTTTATCAAGGAGCTTTTTCCACTTTTTTTTCTTGAGCATTCCTAGTATATACACATTCTTTAAAAATGCATATATAATTAGTGAAATAATATATCAAAATAAATTTTATAAATTGATTTTGTTTCAGTAACTATGTTTTTGCAATTTCATAAGAAATAGAAGCTCTAAAATTCATTATGCGATAAAGCTAATTTATTTCTGATGTTTTTATCCAAATTTGAGAGACATCTTGAAGAGTTCAGTAAAAAAAAAATTTACAAAGCCTACCACATAAATATCTGATGTTTTTGTAGCATGTCCAGTTTAAATCATCCCAGTGTAATTAAAGAGTCATCAACTGTGAATAATCAGATTTTATTTCTTCTCCTAGGAATTCAAATCTCACTTTGTCCTTTTGCCATATGCTCATCATAACTGCATTAGTATCAAATAGTTATGGATTGAATCTACTATTCTCTTATAAATTCATCTTCTTTTAGTATAGATCTGGGGAAGCATATGCTGAAACAAGCACTTAATGACAAAAATACTGGAACTGTAAAATAAATGTATGATAAAAAAGAAAATTGTTAGTCTTCAATGCCAAGCTTTACATTACCTCACCTTAGAAAAAGCAAACAGTTAATAAAAAGGTATCAGTAATATGTTACACTTGATAGATGACCTATTCTTTCATGGATCTTTGAAACATCCTTTGAAGCAAACATACATTCAATTTATAAGGGAAAGGGAAAAATGAAAAGTTTAAATGGCTTATCCAAATAAGCCTTCCGCTAAACCAAAAATACAAGTAAATTCAAGACATCTCTTGATTTTTCTGTGCTGTCCTAAGAAATAAAAAAGTCAAATAAACTCAGGATTATCAATTACCTTATTCACAGGATATGTACATCTTAATTATTTTAGCTGCATTGTTCTGCAAACTATTTCAATCTGGTCATATATCCCCCAGTCTGTTCATTTCTGTCTTTAACAAGGATCTTGCTTGCACTCTGCTGAGATGCACCAACGCTACGTAATTAAAGCTATATGGATGCTGTAGGGACATGGCCTACCAGCTCCAACTACAGCCTGAAGCATTGCTTTCATGCAATGAAGCTCTCTCCATTCTCAGAGCATTGTGGCCGTCTGTGCCTCATATGCTTCTTCCCTCCCTGCTCCATACATATAGTGGGATTTTGCACAAGGGCACCTGATGACTCTGTGGGTTTCTGTTGCACAGGTTGACTCTGAGCCAAAGCTTTTATTGTCTCTGTCTTATGTGGATTTCCTAGAGCCTGGCAAATGAGCACAGACAAAAACTGAAATACTACCAGTTTTGCCTTTCCAAGTAGAAATGTATTCAAAGTTTTCTTAGGTACATCTTAAGGCAAACAGAATGATCTCTAATGAGAGATGAAAACTAAATTATGGAAGAGAATTTGTGCTTGCCCAAAAGAACATGTTTTGGATTAAATATATTTATCATCATAATTAAAAGTTGCATTAAAAAAAAGAACATTGAGAAGGCTTTTGAAGACAGGAAAAAGAAAATACATAAACTCTAGCTCAGAAAAAGTGAAAGAAACTCTTCTTACAAATGCAATTTTTATCTATTTAAATAAAAATATGTATTTTAGCTCAATGGTACCCAGCCTTAACATTTTTTGGGCACTATCTGCTTGTTTTCCATGATTATTTAATTTTAATAGCAATTTTTCTGTCTCCAGAAAGGGTGTAGAAAATTTCGCAGAAGACAAGTTATGAGCTGGGGACCATGAAACAAAAAGAGATTCTGTTTAAACAGAGCAAGATCTTTAGTGATCACTTCACTGCCTCCACCAGAATTACACAGTCAGAGGCTAAAGGAAGATAAAGCAAAATTTCTACTTCAGTTAAGTGTCTGGCCTTGGATTCTTCCTCCTTGGTAATTAAAATCCAATGGATTGTGATTATTGGTTTGTTCCACTACAGTAGAATTGGATCCTATGTACTCATGCTTAGCTAGGGAAAAAAACTTAACTCTATATATACTAACGTTATTGAAAACTGGGATGCAGTCACACACAATTTAGTACAATTAACAAAGAAAAATAACCAATCTACCTAGGAACAAAACATCTCAAAAGTATTTTATACTGTCTATTTGGTTTATGTGGCAAGGTTTTGGAAGCAGGATGCTGTAGGGATGTCTTCTCTGAAATGCTGCTAAAAGCTTCCCCTGTGTCTGATGGAGCCAGGGCCAGCCAGCTCCAAGACAGGCTGAGCTCATCAGTGACAGTCACAGAGACTTCCCACAATTTGGGAAGAACTGCAGCCCATGGGAAGGACTCACACTGGAGTTCATGGAGGACTGTAGGCCATGGGAGGGACCTTACAGTGGAGCAGGAGAGCAGTGTGAGGAGTCCTCCCTCTGAAGAGGAAGGAGTGGCAGAGCAAATGTGTGATGAACCTACCACAGATTCTGAGTAACTCAGAGCCACTGGTAGAGAGGAAGTAGAGAATTCAGGAGTGAAATTGAGCTTGGGAAGAATGGAGAAGTGGGGGGAATATGCTTTTAAGATTTGGTTTTATTTATTGTTATCCTACTCTGGTTTGATTGGTAATCATTTAATTTCCCCAAGTTGAGTCTGTTTTGTTCATGACAGTAATCTCAGTTTGAATGCAAAGATCATTGTCCAGAGCAGACCGGCATGACTCAGAAAATACACAGAATTCTATGAGAACCAGAATCCAACCTCTTTACATCTTTTATAGAAACAAAGCTAACAGCCATTAAATTCACTATAATACAGTTAGTAACTAGGAATTGGGAATAAAGAAACAATGTTCTATTAGAATTGAGCAGTAGCTGTGTGTGTGTGTTTTACGCCACTGATTCACATGGGGTGGTGGTGTTTGTTTTATGGCACTACTTCACGTTGATCAAAAGATCTAACGATATATAGAAAATAAAGGAAAAAAGAAATATGGTGCTACTACAGTGTTCATGACAACATGATTTAATATAAAAAATTATTAAGAAGTTAGGTAGATGTGCTAAAATACATTTTGCCATATGAAGGATTTAATGCAATGAAGTCAGCTTGTATCAATGATTTGACTTTGGAAGCCTTTTCTGCTTTACAGCCACTACAATGACAAGTAATTTGAGACAAGAACCCAGGTCTGGTTTATAATCAGAACAAGATTTGTAAATAGGATTTAAAATATTTGTTCAAGGATTTCCTTTGCTGTGCAATATGCATGAATAGAATGAATCTACAGATAAAGCACCATACCTACAATCTAGGGTGGTTTGGCATTTCCAGTTCCAAACTGCATGACTCCTAAACTTGTACCAGTGAGTCAGGATTTTCCACACCTGATGACTGCATTACAATCAATTTCTTTATCTTTTGAAAAAAAATTTACTCGTAGAGAGTTTCAGGAAAATAGTTTGGCTACTGCCATGAATGTAAAGAACAAGTTGTCTTACACATAACATGAGCAGTGAGAACAACCACCAGCACCTAAAAATCAGAAGTCCTTGAAATTTAAATAATGGCACAAACTGTCTCCTGGTGTTAAAGTGCTCTGGTTTTACACTTTAGCAACAATCTAAAATACACGCTTCTGAAATTTGCATTATAGAGTTAGGTAGTAAAATTCTTCAAAGATTCCATCCCTCCTATGCATTTTCTATTCCCATGTAGCGCTGCTGTGCCAGTAGGATTACATAATTCATTATTCTTGCCTAGAAACTCAATGCAACATGTTCCAAGTCTCCTTGGCATGAAGGGGACCTTGTCTGCCAGGGGAGAGGCAGCAACAGTTGAAAGCAATGAGCTTCTCAGTTCTCAGATATCTGGGTATTCTGGAGAGGAACAGAAAAGTCTCCCAAGAAATGACAAATCTTGCACAGAACAAGGGTGGAAATTTCTAAGACGCTGATATAAGACAGTGGGACTAGGAAAGCAAGAAGGGAGAGGGAAAGAAGCAATGATTTACTACAAAGGAATCATGGTTTATCTTGTCCTCATCCAAGCCAGGAGTGCTGGGTGAAAGGTCAATTAAAAGTGCATTCAACTCAAAAATATTCAGAATGGACAAAGACTGGATTCAGGACCATACATCACAAAACCTTTTACGGAAATCAGTAGTTGACCTGCTGCTAATTCCTGTCTTTCTCAATACTCCCACAGCACTTACCACTCTGGACTATAGATACTGCAATCCTAAACTGTGAATTTAAAGGGATGCATTAAAGAAGTTCAGATACATGTTAAAGGACCAGCGAAATACATACAGGGCAGGAAATGCCACTTTCATTATAAGATCTATCATAAAAATAAAGGCCTGCACCCATTAAATGAGGAAGACGGCTAAGGCTGAAGTTCCAGAAAAATAGTCTTACATTCCTTGTACTTTATAAACACGTAGTTTCATTTTTTTCTCTTAATATGACAGACTCACTTCTATATTTTATATGTTTTTTTTACATGTTTGTATATATGTTGCACACAGATCTATTGATTGGGCTTTCTTATGACTGTCAGCACTACCACCCATCAAGGCATCCCAGAGTTTTACAAACACTTACAAACTTTCATCAGATTCTTATGAGATACTGGTATTTTTTTAAATCCATCTTACAGGAATCCTCAGCTGCCCAAAGCAGAGAGACCTACTAATTCTGAGTGACCCTTTCCTTGACATTTTTTCTTTGGTTGTTTTTTTTTCCCCCAAGCTTATTCATAAACAGAAGTCCCATGCACACGTATTACAACCTTCTGTTCTACCCTTCTGCATGTCAAGCCCTTAGTCCACAAATGATTGCAAAAAATCTGTGATCATCTGGAAAGAGATGTGAGTTGTGACAGCCTTGTGGCTTTAAATGCCACAGAATTTAAATGCCAGAGAATTTCTGCAGTTCAAGGAAAAGCTTGTCCCTCCTGAAGTCATACTCAAAAATGCCATAGAAAAGAATGGGATCACTGCCTCCAGAGCAGCAATATCCTAACATTGGCATTCCCACTTCCAGTACTTGGGTTAATAAGATTCAGAAGTGGTAATGAAAAGGAAGAAAAGATCCTGATTTGAGATTATTCTTTTGAATTCCAGGAAACACTAATACTTTAGACTCACCTCTCATTCCTTAATATGGAAAAAAATCACAGGTATTGCTGACTGAACTTTATATTAAGAAGTAGAAAAATGGATGAAAGACATGATGGCATTTGTGTAAGATCTTTTAGGAAGTTTGTCCTCCCTTTCTGAAATCTGAGTTTTGCTAAAAGAATATGGATAGAGTAACACATACAGAAAAATACTGTAACTTTTTCTCCTAAGCAGCAATTTTTATTGGTTACAGAACATCAAGGAATTTGTTCTCTACTCTCCAAAAAAATCCATTCCATTAGACAGACATGTCAAATGAATTTCACACTCCTTTTTAACACAGAAAAATAAGAACATGAAGGTTAAACAAGTGAGAATCCTCAATCCCCTTCCACCTCTCATATGGAGTAATTTTCTGCTGGGAAACAAAAAATTATTCTCTCCTGGAACTGAATCAGAAGGCAGACCCGTCAGTCAGTAGCCAACATATGATTCAGCTCAGCTTTTCAATACGTTAAGAAGTCCAAAAGCCACCAAAAAGAGTTTTTGAATGAGAGAGCTGCCTCCTTCTAACTCTTTTGAGATCCATGCTGAACACTCCTTTGAATCATGCCTGCTGCAAGAGGAGCACATCTGAGTTAAGAAAGCAGGGATTTTCGGTGACAGCTGGCAAGCAGACACTCCCTCTATCGAGGGACAGCTTTCACTCAACTAAAAGGTAGGACAAACATCAATTCCTGTAGCTGGACACTCAAAAAGAACTAGATCAAGGATTAAAATACATAGCAAGTACAACTCTCCCTCAAACACAGTGTTTTTAAAGGAAAAAAATCCAGCATACGGTTTTCTAAAAAGAAAAATATGTTGATTATAGATGCCGCATAAAATATGCTAATTTTTGCTTATATTTTATGATTCTACTAGCAAGCATTGAATAATTGAGTAATAAACACTATTACAAATTGGAAAAAGTCATTCCATTCAAGCCTTCGGAAAAGACATAATATAGCACTAAATATTCCACTCATCTTAAATTCAGTGCTTGAATTGCAGAATGATTTAGCTGTGCCTTCAAATACCTTCAATATTCCTTCATGCAATGTACACAATCAGAAAACTATTTCTGCTGTAATTCACTCGCATTTCCAAGAGAATGCATTTTGAATAGAGGTTTTGTCCTACTTGTTAAGCCAATCGAAAGGAATACTACTTGGCTCCCAGATTAATCATATGGTAGATTTTTACTAGCCTGACCACCTAAAAAATTACTAACAATAAATATTTCCTGTTCAAAAAACTTCAGTTTAAATGACTGCAGAGCAGCCTTATAACACAATAACAATAGACAAAACTGCCTGAGCTTTACAAAAATGTGTGATTTGCACAAAAGTGCTGAAAAATTGCATTAAAAAATACTTAATTTCCCTTAATCTGTTTTGATGTCTGCTTTCCTTGATTAAAGACACTGGAAATGTATCTACATGCAAAAATGTGAAAATAAGGTTTCAAAAATGACTGTCTTTTTTGGGGGGGAAGCAGCTTATCTCAACTTTAAAACTGAGACTGCATTGAAAACTGTCTCTAATTCTTTTTTTCTTTAAACAAGATTTGAAAAGATACTTTGCATGAAAGGGTTCTTTCCTACCTTCCAAAATTTCCTTTGAAAGAATTTGCCTATTTTTAGGCCAAAGGGGAGAAAATGCTTCAGATATTTTTCACTGTCTACACAGCAATGTTTAATGAACAAATTTTACTCCATAATCCCACTTTGAATTTGGGCTCCTCAGCAGCCAGTTGTGGTGCTTGTCTGATTTTACTTAAAAGTTTAAGACTTGAAAACTGTCTTTTAAAGGGACAAAAATTAACTTTGAATGTGGATTTCAGATGACCCTCACCATGCCAACTATTGTAGCTGCATTCTGTGAATACAGTTAGACTAAACTGAAACATTTTCAAAGTACTCATCTCAATAAAGTGAACAATCCTCTTATCAGAGAGTTACTCTGATATCAGGGCAGTTAAATGCCTCCCTGATGCCCGATCCCGTCACATCTCCAAAGCTAAGCAGGGTCAGCCCTAGTTAGTACTTGGATGGGAGGCCTCCTGGGAATACCGGGGGCTGGAGGTTCTAGTCCTGAGGGCTTCATTGTCACCGTCCAAGCTCGCTCAGCCCTGGCAGATGAACCTTTGGAGTTAAAGGATGGGGGCAGTTCTGTGCACGCTGTGCCTCACCTAAAAAATCCACTGTGCAGGCTCAGACACACCCACGTGGGGAGAGCCCTGCCCAAACCTTCGTTCGCGAAGCTTAACCATGCATATGTATACTCTGATATATATTCATAGATGAGGGCCTAATTTGGCATAGGAAGCTACCAATACAACTTCTGAGCCTTATCTTGTATTTTAAAGTGCAAGTATGAGCCTATCTTTGCCAAACACCTTCTCCATACCTGAAATTAAATAATGCATAATGATAACTCAAAAGAACTCATTAGCTTGCTCAATATTAAAAAGTATGCTTCAAATCTAATCACCTTGCAGATGACTATATTTTTTACCATATACATATATATTATTTTATATTACTTATATATATGTAGAGCATATACACTATATCTCTAGCGTACTTACTAAAACACATTTGACTCAGTTCTACTACAGCTTTCATTATCAGAGGTTCTGAGATGTATCTTAGCCTCATACAGGAACTCACACACCAGGACACACACAAATCTCCAAGCCCCAAAACACACCTGTAAAAGCGTAAGACTTGTCGCAACTATAGGTCTCAGTTATGCTCCACAGACTCTCTGCATAGGAGGAGTGGGGAAGCAGACAAGGACAGAATATAAATGCTGGATTTACTTGTTAACTTTGCAATTTAAGGAAAATTAGAATCTTTATGCTGTTTTGTGTGTACTTGAAGAAGAGAAGTCCCTGAAATTTGAAACATAGGGCTTTATGAAAGCAAAAAGTCAGGGCAAACATTTCAAATCCATGTGTATGTCTAGGAGAGGGAATTGACCTCTGGCAGTAGAAGCTAATGTTGAATCAGGATCCATTTTTCTGCAGAGCCTCCGATCTCTCCAGTCTTCCTCCCCCAAACTCCTTTCCCTAAAGCCTCTAGTTTCATTTCTTTAGTACCAGTTCCTCCCAGATCTAATCTTCCTATCCCAGAGTGCCAATGCTTTGCCTCCAAAGTTCCACTTACTCTAAATGCTCTCCCAAAAACTCTTGCTTATTCCCCCTCTACATCCAATTACTTTCCATTCCTTTTGGAATAGAACATAACAGACTAGAGTAGACTAGTTCACTAGTACAGTGGTTCAACTGGAAGGCACTTACAGTGACCGTCTAGTCCAAGTGCTGTATCACTTCAGATCTGAATGAAAATTAAAGCATGTTACTAAGGGCATTGTCCATATGCCTCTTTAAAACTGACTGGTTTGGGACACTGACCACCTCTTTAGGGAGCTCATTTGTACTTGACTAAAATCTTGGTAAAGAAATGTATCCTAATGTCAAGTCTGCACCTACCCTGAGGTGTTACTGCTAAATTGTCTCCCATGGAAGCCCCTCCCAACATTATTCTTTTCCTGAACCACTCCTTCCAGCTCCACACTGCACCTGAAATCTGCATGTCTCAAACCCCACCTTTCACCAGGCTAGTCTTGTAACTCATGATGCCGGAATTACTCAATATTGCTCAGTATGCTCACTACTTTTTGTGTTTCCACTTCCGTATAACAAAATAAAACCACTGAAAACACTTTTAGAAAGTGATCAGCACTTCTAAAGTTAGGCATGTCCTTAACTTAGTTGGGCTGATTCAGGGCTCAAGACTGAGTATTAACACTTGGGCTTCAGAAAACCCAATCAATAGCCTTTCATCTAGGCACTTCCAGTCATATTGATAATACAAGTTCTGTAGAGGCTCACCACCTCTTTAAGGAGGTCTGCTTAATCAGGCCATCTTGCATCCCTGCATGTTCTTAGGAACTCCTCAGCAGTGAGGTGGAGTATCCAGAAGGTCTGCTGCAGGTAGTCATCACCTGCAAAGATCTGTCCATGGACTGTGAGACCTATTCACATGGTTATCCTCACAGACCATATCCACAGGAGCAGTATTCAAATCAGAGAAAGCTGGAGAGCACTTGAAAGAAAATGTCCTTCTTTTATGCCTAAATTGGTATTGTCTTCCAATAGCATTAAGAATTTAAAAGCACTTAATTTTTAATGTATTTTTGCAGACCTAAGCAGATGTTACAAGAAGATTCCTCATTTTAAAATGGATGTGCCAAAAATCCCTCTATGATACAGCACTCAGACTTCCTAAATTCAAAGGCTTAAGAACATGGTTGGTAAAAGAATTTAGCATGGCTTGCCATGAAAATTGGTAATTCTGCCATTGAAAAGCAAGTCGGAGGAAGAAAAGGATGCATTTTAATAACTGTGGCCTAAATTACATTACAGTAAATATCAAAGGAGACTATCCTTAATAATGGAGTAAGAGATGGAGTAAGAGAGAAATGTACTAGACAATGTTGTTTCTGCTGAATACAGACATTGCTGTTTGAACTTTATTTTCCCACAAGAGTCAGCTAATGAAAACAATTTTTAAAGAATCAGCATATCTTCCACTGGTAATCTAAAGGATCTCCAAAGTGTCTGAGGGCACACATGAGTCAAAACTTCAGATTTTCATTTATCTTTCTATTCTGCCCTACAACTTCATGCTATGCTCTCAATTAATTTCAAGCTATTATATGAGGATATAATGAGTAGTTTACTAATATATTTACAGAATAGATGGACATAATACAATTAACATTATATGGAGCTGTATTTACAAAATCACCAAATTAACACAACTCTATCAAATATTCTTGGCTTTGGACATAATTTTTACATGGCAATATTTTTCATTAAAGTGCTTGCTGCTATCTGGTGCCCATGTATTTTTTTACAGCTTCTCTTCAGACTTGGTGGCTTTCTGCAAGCATATGGGAAATAGCAGATTTCTAGCCTTTTCCATGTTACTACCATTTTCCAGTGAACTTGGCCTTATCTTTCAGTCATAAATTACTTATCAACATCCCACACGCAGTTCCTCATAGGCCAATTTCTTATTTATTACCAATTACATCAGCAGTTCCAAGTGATGCATTTTCATTTTTTAATACTTTTCAAGAAACAGCATTAGATGTATTTATTTTTGCATTAAGGAATTTTCTGGGTGAAGTTCAAAGCATTTCATGATTCTGCCCCAAGATTATAAAAGTTTGATAAATTTGTCTTATTTGGGAAATAAGACAAGGGTTAGTCACTCACTGAATCAATTCAGATTATCTAAATGATTCTATGATTGCTTTCCTCACTATTGATCAGTGATTTTTCTTCAACTTTTAGTAATCTTAAAGCACTCACCGCCTTGCCACCTCCATAGCTAGCAACAGCTTAACTACTCTTCCCATACATTTAATTTTTATTTGAAATAGTCCCCTAACGTTCATTCAATACACAGTTCTGGGAAAGGTTATTTCCCAATCTTTTGTAAATACTATTCCTCTTGAATGACAAAATATCATTCCTTTCACCAGAGTACTTTTTGTGTGCTTTGACTGCCAAGGCAGGAGAACTGACATTACCAAGAAACTGACCATAGCCTAAAAAATTGTCACAGAAAGCAAAAATAATTCAATTAGCAAATACTACAGTAGTACCTTATACTTACAATTTGCAGTATTATCTGCTTTCTCACAGTCTGGGTGGCATGGCTGGTACACATCAGCTGTGATACACTCCTCTGCCTTACCACCACAGCAAGGAAACGCTGTCACAGGCAACTCTTGTCTCTGGACTGCATCACCTTGGGTACCACACACACACACACACACACACACACACACACACACACACACACACAATGGTCCAGCAACAGTGATGTTACGAAATTTCCTTTTACATTAAAGAAAGAAACCAATGAACAGAGTTTGATCAACAACAAATATGAAATCACACTTTCAGGGAAAAATTAGCTACGTCTATTGTGCCAGAGGTGTAAGATCACCAAATATTTTTGGCGAAACATGGGAAAAGACAAATACCACACAGTTCAGATAAGAATAAATCTACTGAAATAACTTCTGGACATGACAAAGAGGAACAAGAATTTGGCTAAATCATACTAAAGTTATCATTGAGTTTAGTATTTATATTTCTCTAAAACTTAATACTTATAGACCATAGAAACCACCACTGGTACTTGCTTCAGAAGAAAGTGGTATAAAAACCACCAAACCCAAACAACCCTACTCAGCAATTTGCACCAAGGAAAAAAGTAGAGTAATGAAAATGTTGGGGGAATCACCTAGATTTTAAACTAAGAACATCTGCCTTTTGCAGAGACAAGCTTTAAACCTGTACTAAGCAATCCATTAGGACATAATCTACTTAAGTCTCAGGATATAAGCAGGTAGTATTTTTGGGGGGTAATGTTTCACAAGTGCCACTGCTCTCAGCTCCCTACCCCAGCATCAAAGGATACATGAATTCTTTGAATAACAGCGGTTGCCACCCCCCATACTGTGCCAAATATGTGAAAGGAAAAAAGACTGTACACGTTGGATTCCTTTAAAGACAGAATAGGTCATGGAGAGGAAAACTGCATGCCATGATCAACACTTAAGCAGTCAGAACCAAAACAACCATAATGTGACTCATTTGTATTTTACATGATAGGTTGGTGTTTATAAGAAAGTGCAGCAGGCAGTAGTTGCAGTCAATGTGCTTGAGGCATTACCTTCAGTAGCATTATTTGGTTATTTTTAGGATGGCAACCCAGATAAGTGGCATTAAGGGGCATCATAAGCCTCTGCTAAGTTACTCTACAGATGGCAGTATATATGCAAATATACAGCAATTAGCAGGTGCTCTTACATTGGGGTCTGGATGAATACAAAGATTTACAGTTTATTCTTTTCTCAAAATGAGCAATACATAGGACTCAGACCCCATTTTATGAAACAGAACAATAAGCCATTGAGTCAAGGCTGGCTAAGTATAATCTACATAACTAAAATAAGACTATTAAATCCTTATTAGCATATTAGCACTTCAGTTACCCAAGTATCAGATTTCTTTCAAGAAGATGTAAAGGAAAAGACACAGTACTGACGATAAGCCGGTTTGCTTTTCTTGTAAAAAGTGTCCCCATGTTCAAAATTTAAGACATGAAAAATGCTCAGAGGAGAAAATATTTATTGTCTAAAAATTATGTTTAAAGCTTTTTTCCTAACAAAATCAAGACATAGCAAGAAACCAAATTTTTATAAGGAAATAAAAAGGAGTCAGCATGATAGGTGCAGTTAAACTCCTAAGTATTGTCATCTCTTAAGTATTTAAACAGGAAGTTAAAACCAAATTGAACAGCCATTTGACTTTTTCATCTTTTAGGATGTCTACCCTGTTCCTCCTTTCCCCATGCATCTGTGTAAGGGTACTGTAAGTCTGCATGATGGGGTGTACCTCACTGCATTCTGACAGGTTCTTTGTAGGACTACCTACAACATAAGTGTTTTAAATACAGACTTAAACAATGAAAACACAGATGTTGACCTTCTGCTGTTGCTGGGGTATGGGAACTTTCCATTTCACCTCCTTTTTCTCTTGCACACTTTCCTGATGCCACATACCTCCTTCTACTCTCAGCTATTGCCAATAGCTAACAATTTTCTTTCTGTAACTTTCATGCTTCATTTTACCCTCTTTCTATAAGGAGTTTACTATATGACAAATATTTCCATAAAGTGACCACATTCCATTTTCCTTGGGAACAGACCATCTTTGTTGAGGACAGGCATGGAAAATGGTAACAATTGTAGTAAAGTGAATGTAACAAGTTTAAATACAGGAAGTAAAAATACTGAAAAGTTGAGGGATCCAGAATAATAGATTTAACTTCACAGAGTCTACTTTTATTTTTGAATTATATATGACATAGATCTTAAAAAACATGCAGAATACATCGAACAGTAGCAAGAGGCAAAAGTTTATTTGATTTTTACGGAAAGAAATGCCTCTAATCTTTCATCTAAATCCTTCAGTACTGTTTCAACACATAACCTAGAGTTCACAGAATGATCTGAAATAGTACATATGTTTTCTTTTGCATAAAAGGTTCATATAAAAGTCTGTACAGTTGCTTTTGAACTAATGGAAGTTTCCTGGTTTCATTCACACTCTATTCAGATTAATAAATTCTTTCAATAGGTTTAGAAAAGTGATTTAACTAGGCAATAGCTCTCCTTAATTTTTACAAAGTTTGCAACTTCTGCAGTTTCTAGCATGGGATAAGGGTAGACCTTGTCCTACTCCCCTGCTGTGGCATGAGCCACACATGAGAAGTTCAGCCTTGGTGCTCGGCTGCTGTGCACCTGCATCCAGTGAACCCCGCCAGTCTGGTCCACCTGCAGCTTCCTGCAAGTAGTTCTGATGACTCCGTGGGCCTGGGCAGCAACACAATCACATCCTAGACTCCTGCATGTCTACATTGATATATGATTTCTTCAGATGCTGCTGTGGTGGCTTTGGGTAGTCATGGATGTACAGGGGAAAAGAGAATCTGGACAAGCCAAGCACTCGATCCCTTCCTACAACATATGCTTCTCTCCAGTCTTGTTTTCTGGTATGAAACAGTTTGAAATTAACTGGTTATCACAAATCTGAACATAGACTGGATTGATTTCCTGCAGAATATCACATTTTTACTCAAGATGTCTCAAACTATTAAGCAATACTAAAGGATTTCAAATATCTAGAGTGCACTGATATAATAAACCTTTCAAAGGTATAAAAGATAAATAGCAACATAGCTAAGTTTCAGGACTTCAGTCTACTTCTATAAACAAAAAGCAACAATGGCTCTGCTTCATATACAAGGTGCAGGTTAAAAAAAAAAGAAAAAAAGGTGTTCACTGCTAGAGTCAGAGACCTGAATTAAAAATATGGGTTATGGAACATACCTAGTGATTTATGGAGCTGTTCCTTCTGTTCACTCTTTCAACCCAGTGCTGATGAAACATCCCTGTAATGCTCTTTCAATTTTCTAAAATGGAAGAAAACTAAACCAGTAAGTAGGTTTGATTAGTTTAAGCCATCTCAGCTAAAGCAGATCCCAGAAAAACTTGCCAACAGCCACACATGAGGTAAGGAAATAAGGAGAGCACAGAACAGGGAGTAAATGACAGAGCTAGGGCAGAGAAGCTGACCTTTTGGTGGCAAGCAGTACCCTAGATGGGCTCAGCTTAGCCTATACAGATAAAGACGCTAATCAGTTACGCTCATAATTTCATGTTTACCATAGACTACTAAGCACATAAACACATAATGCTGTTTTGATGCAAGGTAATCCATTAGATGGCATGTCCCAGAGCTAAAGCACAGAAATAGGGGGACGACAATCAGCATTGTGATTTGGACTTTATCCACACTCTGGTGGCTTATTCTTCTGCTTCCAAATTACTTTGAATTAACATGCTACAATAACAAATATTACACATAAAACATGAACCTCCAAGTTTGTACCCTTAGAAACACATAGAGCCTATATCAATGGTTATGGGGCAAAAAACCCCATGGTTACTGAGTAAGAAAGAAGTACCTATCCTGCAGAAATGTCAGGGATACAATTTAGGAGGTATAAAAATATGGACTTGATAAAAATGTTGTGTAACAGCTGTGAAATTACTTAAATCCATTTGCTTAAAAATAAAAGACAGATGTCAAAATTGAAAGAAAGTCCTTCTCTTGGCAGTTTAGATGCTAAGGTTAACTTCTGCAAACGTCTCTTAGTGTTACCATTTTCTTATGTTTAGTCCAGTAATTTCTTAGGCCAAAGATTATCTTGGAAGTTATTAAATTAAGAAGCAGCATTATATTACAAAAAAAAAGAGATGGAACACTTTTAAAATATGGAAACTTACTTGCAAATGCCACATATGCTGAATATATCACCTCCTCTGATGTCTGTGTTTTTCTTATTAAATAACTTTTTCTTGTGAAACAAATTAGACTACTACAATTGAAACTGCGAGTCCCCTTTCCTAAGGGCTAGGCTAATACTACTCACAAAAAAGGCATAAATAATAAAACAAATAAATTTTCTGTATATAGGCTCCCCTGTCCCATGTAGATGACCTTTTCTGTGCTAGATTGAACATTTAAACTCTTGTAGTAAAACACATTAAATTGCAGGCTGGGATATTAATGATAACCATAATGTCATGTCTGTGGGAATTGCTCAGAGACACTTGGTTTAAACAGAAATATTAGGATACTTTTAACACTCAAGTGTGTATTATTTTTGTTCTTTACAAACACTTTTTTCTTTAAGAAAGATTTCTAGTCTGGTGACAGGAAGATAAACACTGTGTTTGTCTCCTGTTCTGACCTGTGTATGAACAGGTCTTCTCTGTTTATTTCTCTTACTATAATGAGAAAGCAGAATGTAAAGGAAAAAAAGGAATAATTTGTTCATTAAATATGAATATATGAATGCTCCTGGACAGTGCTGAAAAGCTGCTTTGATATGGTGTCTGAGGTGTTGTTGCCATAAGCAAAAAAATCTTTTTAACCATGGAGATCTTGGTTTACTACATACCTTTGTGCAGTTCCTTTGTTCTACCGAAATAAGGAATTGGACATATGGCGTTCAAAAAGTCATGCAGAGACATTTTACTGTTATGATGAACCATCTTAAAGCAAAATTTCCTATCAATTATTATCTCTTACAACTATGTTTCTCTTCCAGTTGTGGAAAAGGGTTGATGCTTCAGCTTTCATCAAAATATAATGTCTCTTGTCCATTATGCAAACATAAAAGTGCTCAACAAACAAATCTTACAAGGGACTATTTTCATCTAGTTCTATGTTGTCAAATGGATTATGAGAGATATGCCTTGTTTCCATTTTTAACTTCAGCATACACAAACAGACAGTGCAATAATTATGTAAGTAATTATGTGATACCATAAAGAAATATTAATACATATAGAAAATGAGAAAAAAATGTAGATTTCATTAAAAGCCTATAATAAACTATGTTGCTGATAATAAAAATTATAATCTGAACAAAATTAGGAAAACCAGAAGGAAAAAAGATTAACAAGAGGTGAAAGATACATCAGAATGGTGATGAAGATGTGCAAAGAAAGGATAAACAGAATAATTGTATTACTCAGTTTTAGACACAATGCCTTGTTTCTTTTCATGAGATGCCTTCTGTAAATCATAGTTTTCTGTATTTCATCACATTTTTTTAATATCTAAGTTGAAATTCAAAATGCAATGAAAAAATCCCCAATTTATGCATTAAGCATTACAAATTAAAAGCTATTTGCAGATCAGTTGACCTACAATAATTTATGGACTCAGTCCTCAGGCAAACAAAAGAAAAACAACTGCATTTCAGCTTCAGAAAAACCAGTATCCTCCTAGGCTAAACTCAAACCACTATTAATAATGCCAACATTTTCTCTATCCTCAGCAGTAATATGAATTTTACTCTTTTTGAACTGCTCAAGAAATAAAATAGATCTATAGAAGAGGATAAGAAGATAATGATTTCTTTTAAGTCTACAAATAATCAACAGCCATCTGCCAATGCGATACTGCATTCTCGACTAGGAAAAAGCACACTTTCTCTCTCACCACAGAAAGCAGTTCCATATTTTAATACTTGAAGTTCAAATAAGTAAGTAGCATTGTTCCTCTGCGGCCACTTTCAAATGTTTTAATAGACCTTTCAACTAACTTGGCATTGTCTGCCTTTCATACCAAGTCTGACTAAAGGTCCTGCAGCCAAAGTAAACATGTTGTGTTTAACTGGAAAAGTTTGAAAAGAGAAATTTACAAGTTGACCATAAGTTGGAATGACTAAATTAGTGATGGGAAAATATTTTTTAGTCTTCTGTCACCTTTTCCAGGTTGAAGGTTGCCCTCCTTTCTCTCTCACTATAAATACACATACACATATACATACATGCAAAATTTAATTTGTTTTTTTGAAAAGAAAATGGAGAATATGAAACTGAGCCACAAAATTCCCAGCTTTTCACAGGCATTTAGAAGAAAAAGGATTTCAGGGAAAAAGCATTAAAGTTTTTCCAACAAGTATTTTTGAATGAAAAGTGTTTTTGTAAAAAAAGAAACACAGATTTTAAAACATTTTTAAGACTTCTTTCCATTTGTGGGTGGCAGAGGGAATGCAGTTACTGAGGAGTAAAATTACATTTTTCAACAGTTCATTACAACGACCATATCAATTTAATCTCCATCCACATAAAACCAACCAAATCTTGCATATAACTGCTTCCGCTTTTTCAAGGTACAACAGCTCATTTTTAACATTGCCTTAGAAGCACTGTACATTAGTGTTATACATTTCCCTTCAGCTAATCAGGAAGCTTTAACTAATTCATGACAGAGAGAAAATTATTCATAGATTAACTATAAGTTAATAGATTGAACTAGGTATGTAGTTGTAGCAGCACTATACAATTTGGATACTTCTTTTCACTTTTTTTTTTCTTTTTTAATCAATACCTACTTTTGTCAAATCTATACTCCACTGAAATAAGTCAGACTGGTATAAAACACAGCTGTAGTCAACATCAGAAATATCAAAGTTGTGACTGGTCCTCAAACAAGGCACATTCATAGTGTTTTCTGATCCTACCCATTTTCTGATATATAACTATACCTATGTAACTGCAACAGGTAGAAAAAGTAAAAAAGCCTTCAGGATCAATTAGTTTGGATTGTTTTAAAAAATAATTCTCATCAAATTCACTTCTGAGTCCCAAAACTTGTCTTTTAAAATACCTCTGTTTGATATAATAGAAGACACTATTCCTAACCCATGTTTGGAGGTTCCCACTGCCATAAAGCAGCCCCCAATTATTGTTTCTATCAGCAGATGACCATACATCTTCTAAAGATAAATTAAACTGTCTTCCTCTCGACCTTCTCTATGAAAGGAAAAACAAAGCACCATCATACTAGCCATGTGAACACCATCATACTAGTTTTCTGAACCATGTGAGCAGTCGGTACACTTCCATGGGACTGTTTGTGTGCTGCAAGCAGAACTTGTTCAGCTGAATCAGCAATTATAAACATGAGTCAGCTTTTGAGCTAAAGAAGGTGCCTCTTATACTATTATCTGGACTAGCCTTTTTAGGAGACAAAGACTAATACTACCTAATGTTACTTACACAAATATTGAGCTTTTCACATTGTCTACTGGGTAAAGCTGGGCTTTTGATATATTTACATTTCCAGAACACTAACACAAACTACATCTCTTTAAAATGAGGAAACACAACAGATCTAAAGTTCTTCATGGGAATGAGGCTCTGGGGTCTTTTTTGTTGGTGGTGTTATGTTTTTGTTTTCTCTCTTTTTTCTTTAAATTTATGTGAATCGGACTTATGGATACATTTTACCTTAATATATGGGGCTAAGGTAAAATCTCTTTTGATACAAAGGAAGTATTTATTTTCCATATAGAAGGGGACCTTTATTACATAAGGACTCTTGTCATCTCTTCAGTCTTTACAGTTTATAAAAATGCAGTAGCTCTGCTTTCTCAGAAAAAAAGTATTTCATATATAAGTTTATCTACAACAGATGTTCTCTGCTAAAAGGAAAATATCTGCTTTTCCAATGGGTGTGGAAGGATTTATCTTTCACTTTCTTTAAAATCACTCAATCACCAAGTGAAGTTCTAGGAACATACTGTAACAGACACCAAAGCTGTTCTCTCTGGAACCACAGCTTCATAGTATACTCCATAATTGTTTATGCATATTTCTTAAAAACCAACCATATTTTGCAGTTCAGAAGGAAGAAGTCTGTTCAAAATCATAAGCACACACAATAGGATTTCCAGCCTTCTCACTCATCGAGCTCCAAGCCACTTTCCTCATAGCATCCAACAGAGAATGGCTGCGTGGAAGAGGCTCCTGCCAAATCCAGTTTTGTGTGCTCTGGCATTTTGAAGGAAATAGTTTGGTGTAAAAGAAAAACTTCTTTTCCCTTTCCAGCAGCATTCTTTTTCCACCCTCCTTGTATTCTGCAATGGTAACAACTATTTCTTTTTACCGTAATTTGAAATTTTATTTTTAGGTGACCAGAACTGGCAGTTCTACACAGTCTGTTGGACACAGCAGTGATACATGTGCAGGCAGGTGCAAATAGACTCTGCTTACAGAGGGAGCTGGCTGCACACAAAGCTGCATTAGCATGGATGTCCCCTTGCTTATACATGAGCTGTGCTGTACCAGTCTAGGATGCTCACACAACTTTCAGTCAAGGCCTGCTTCACATCCAGCTGGGTTCTGTAGGACTGCAAGAGTCTGGTGCCAGCTGTTTAGATATGTCCAATGTGCTCAGAGGATCAAATATAAAAAATCAGGATTTGCTTTGTGTAGTTGGGCAGAGACATGAAATATGCTGATGAGCATCTTTCTGTAAAGCCGCAGCTGCTAGAGAAAAGACAACCTCCCAGCAATTCAAATGGAAGTATGATAAAACTTCACAGGTCAACTAGACATTAGCAATGGAAGATGCAATGTAGCACTTTTGAAGACTTAATTAATGACACTCAAGAGGAAAAGTACAACCTGCTACCACAGACTCAAATAGAAATTGGCATCTCAAATTTATTTGTGTACATTTGGCAAGTTGCAGAAAGAGTTTTATATTCACTCTTCTGGTCAAAAAAAGAGAGCTGCTTTGGTGTCAGCAGGACTTGCCAGATGCAAGTTCGGTCATGCATCTGTCAACAGAAACACTCTGAAACGCTTCACGTAGGTCATGTAGGCTCTGGGCTGCCAGGCTTGACAGCATTCCTTTGTTTTTTTTTCATATTTGCTGTCACAACCTTATTTCTACTTCAGCCTTTCCTGTTTAAAGTCATTTTCTAGCTTGAAAGACACACTTCAAACTAATTTAGGAGCTTATCCCAAGAGAAAAACTTCGTCAACATGGATAAAGATGGGATCCATCCAACAGACTCTACTTACAGACATCATGGACCAGTCTAGACATTTGCTCTAGTGAACATTATAGTCATGCTACTCATCATTTGCAAAGGAGATGGATGCCGTTCTGATGCATGACATACAAGTTAACTGAGCTCTAAATGTAAAAGCATTAATTAATATTTTTCAAAAGATAATTACAGTGTTTAAAATTATTTTGGAAAATAAGAAATTAAATACACTTGAAAAAGCAAAGATTTTGATGCACCTAAGAGTAAAGGCTCCAGAACAGTTCAAGGAATGTTCCTTTTCTGATAAGGAAAAAATGCTTCTCTTGAATTTGAAGAGAAACATATTAAGTAGAATTATTACAAAGCTTTGCTATAGCTTACCTAGATCTGATAGATATCTCTTGGGTGTCAATTAGTATAAAAGTTGAATTTTTAAGTCAGGAACTAGCTTAATTCAGAGATTAGAAATAAATGGTTATATATTTTCCATGTAATTTAATATTTTTGTCTGGATTAATTTTCACATCACTGTCCAAAAAGAATTAATATCTTGTAATTAAAACTTAATTTATGATTTTTATGTATGGCCTGAAAACAGTGTTGGAATCAAATACTGAAACTTAGGTGATGCTAGATAACTTTTCATCAACTTTTCATATATACAAAAGATGTCTTATGTAAAAAAGTATATTTTTAAACTATATTTGTGCAAGTCTGTTATCCAATTAGTCTGCTTAAATAAATATTCACAGCAACTCACATGCTGTATTCAAAAGACAGAATATATACCATATCCAAATAAGCAGGAAGATGACAGGATAAGAAATTTATCAAGACAAAAAGAAAGATATGAAAACAGAACCACTGAACTAATTATGAAAGCATTATGAGAGGAAGAAAGAGAGGAAGAGAGAGGGAGAGCAGTGTACTCAAAATAAGAAACTTAGAAAAATCAAGATCCTTTTGAGATATAGGAGAGGTCATGTGTCCAAAGTACCCATCTAGGATAGTTCCTGATTCTCTCAAATCAAAACAAGTTCATATAGCTCCTTGTATGCTAAAATAGCACTGCACAATATTCCACTGCAGGAAAAAAAACCATGGAAAAAAGAGAAAAGAAAAAGAAACTCCTGCCAAATATTTGGAAGATGTGATAACAGAGGGAGCTCTCCTATGTGATGCGAAGTAGGAATTCTGCTCCTGAGGATCAGGAGCAGTTTGTGAAGCAACCATAGTAACTCACAGCTAAATAAAGGCTAGGATGTTATGTCCTTAAAGATATGCTTTGGGCAGAAACAGAAGCTCCTGGGCAAGCTTCTTTGACAGTCGGAATGAATTATTGTAATGACCCAGTTTGGCTTTAGTCACTGAAAATATTTAAAATTATGTTTTGCTCAAGGGAGAATAAGCTGCAGACACATGTCAAGGCTCCAGAGAATTATTAGGAAACCTGGTAGTGATTACTGAGATAGCAAGAACACTTATCAGTCTCACAGAGTTGAAATAAATTTGAAGAAAACAAAGGACTGAGCAACTACAAGAAGAAACTTGAAACAAGTGGCATATAAAAGTATCCCTATTTGTTTCCTGCTGGAAGAAGTTCCTTTCAAGTTCACAGACATAAACAAAGACAAGTACCCTGAATTCCAAAGCTGACCTGATCGAGCAGAGAGCATTCTTGGACTGTCATCACAGAAGAAATATTTCATCACCAGACTGACTCACTCTGCAGGTTCTTGGAGCTAAGAGCCACAAAGCAGGTTTTTCATTTTGCATGCATACAGGCAAATGAATGGGAAATTTAAAAATTACTTTTTATTCAGTACATCCAGGCTAGCACTCAAACTCAGATGATCTTCAGTTCTGCTGAATAAAAAATATGCTATTTATAATGAAAATTCTGATCTTGGACAGCATGACAGAAATTATAACAACAAAATTATAAAATCCAAAGCCTTTGCCAAGGGTAGACTGTGATTCTGTCTGAAGTTTCAAGATTGCTGACTTTTGTCTCAGGTTTATATTTAGAGGAATGCATTTTAAAGTGAGTCAATGGGCAGACCAGCATCTTCTGCAGTCTAATACTAAATATCAAATTTTGTACATAGTGCTTTTGAAGACACATAAAATACGACTTAAGTTATACTCTAGTGAAATTTTTCATTTAAAAGCAGTGATTATATGTCAACATTGTCAGACACTTTGCTGCTAGAATACACTGTACAATGCAGCAGTTTTTTGCTGCCTAAAGCCTCTATTCTAGCCAGCATCAAAAATGTACTTCCTTTTCTGTCTGGGCCTCATTTTTCAAAAAAAGGACTCTCACCCTATTTATGTGGCTTGGCTCCACAGAACCCCTGAGGGATAGTACATGAGTAATAAGAGCTGACATAAGGAGCAGCAACAAATTCTGCCACCCATGCCATGTTGAATGGTATAGATAGAACACCCTAAATACTATGAGGAAGCATCAAATACACTGAGAAGTAGACAGCAAAGCTAAAGATATGGAAATTAGAAAGAAATGCATAGAAAGAATCACTGAAAGACAGAGATAAGCCTTCAATTCTAAATGTATTACTTGCATGTTTTATGTATGAAATTTCTAGTTAAAACCTAACTATCTTCTCTCTTTAGACCCACTTCCACAAGCTCAGAGGCTTCAGGAGAAGAAAACCTGCACCTCTAAAGGGAGTGAAAACACTTCCTGATGTGCTCTTGAAAAGAGGATAGCCTGAAAGCAAAACAGGCTTCCTTTGTTGCTTCCTTATGGTTTGCCATTTTGCAAACTTTGGAAAGCCAAGTGCTTTCAAGAACTGACAGGCTGACAAAAAATATAGCAGTATTAGCAGTAAAAGGAAAGGGGGATATTCTTAAAATCATATTCTATTATAAACTAATTATATTCTACTAAACAAATGCCAAAACTACTACCCAACATAACACTGAAGTACAAAGAAATAAAATTAGCCCCCCTATCTTCCACTGCCTAACTGTTCTACATATGAACTGTAATACAAATGTAGTCAGTTCTATGATCTCATTGTCTTCCATCAATGAACAACTGCCTTTTAGGGAGGCTTGACTAACATGTGGACAGCACTTGGCGTGATTTTTGGCTGGTTTTGCTGCAGGGAGTGGATGCTATTCATTATCAGCAGACATTAATGGCCAGATGCAAAGAGAGATGCAGGAATTACCAGAGCATTTGGTATTTAATAGTAATACATTGAATAAGTACATAAATAATGGAAGCAAAGAGCAGGGGAAAAAAACCCTTAAAAGGCCACAAAAATAACCACAAAAAAGGCTATCTAATTGTTACATTCCAATTACTTTGGGAGGTGAAGCCAAAGAGAGATTGCCTACACACATATGCAGTATTTTAAAACTCTGATCCTCTCTCTGCACTTACATGCAGTTTCTGAAAGCATCCCAAAAGGATGCACCTCAGAAGATATACTGATATTCCTAACCATTTTTATAGTCCTCTACAGATGATTCTGATATAAATATATATAGGAGGATACAAAATTAACTGCCCAATCAGCTCCAAAACATAAATATTATAGAAAGCTTTACCAAGTCCTCATATTTAATATGACAATAACTGAAATTTAGAGCAAACATTCTGTTCTAGACTAATAAAAATAAATGCCAGATTGGGAAAACAGAATTTAAAAAAACCCAGCTTTTCTCAACTTTGTTGTTGTTTTTTATACTCTGAAAGCAATAAAAACCCCTGTTCTTCAAGAAGAGCCAGGAACATTGCAATACTCACCTTTAACAGGTTCTCCAAATGCAAACTTTGTAAATGACTGGGATGAAGAAGAGAAGAAATCCCACTGGAAAGAGATGGCAAGCCTGAAGCTAGTTTAGATGTGAGTTTAAACTTTTCCAAAGCACTAGTTTCTTACTCTTAGAAACTATTTGGCCAGAGTATCTCAGAGGGATGCAGTTACCAGTAAGAAGATAAGAAGTGATCTTGCTTTAAATTACAGTACTATGAAGGACACTTCCCTGAAGGGAAGTTCTAGCCAGGTGGGGGGTTGGTCTCTTCTCCCAGGCACTCAGCAATAGGACAAGTGGGCATGGACTCAAGCTCTGCCAGGGGAAATTTAAGTTGGAGATCAGAAAAAATTTTTTCCAGAGAGAGTAATCAGGCATTGGAATGAGCTGCCCAGAGAGGTGGTGGATTCACCATTCCTGAAGGTTTTTAAACTGAGATTGGATGTGGCACTGAGTGCCAAGATCTAGTAAACGCACTGGAGTTGGACCAAGGGTTGGACTTGATGATCTCGGAGGTCTTTTCCAACCCAGTCGATTCTATGATTCTATGATTTGTATTCTTTGCCCTTTTTTTCTCATGAAGATTTCATTTTAATTCATGGTCATTGAGTGCTAATACACAGCACTTTCAACACCAGTTTTTGTAGGTCAAACACCTTTGAATAACAATATGAAATATTCAGTTTTAATAATAAATGTAAAGACTTTGAAAACAACTTTCCTTAAAACAAACCACAGATGCCCTGAATTGTAAAAGCATAAGAGGAAAGAGCTTAACCTGATGTTATAACAATCTTTGCTTCATCTTTATTGGAAAGTGTGAGGTTTCATTAAGACTGTGTTTTCAGATAAAATGTCTCAATTTTATTAGGCATTTTCGATCTCTAGAAACTGGTAAAGGTATTAAAATTATCCTATACCATTATTAAATAGTTTTTAAGGTTAACAGGAGATTGTTTCACATATCAAATAATTCTGTTCATGCTCCTGCCAGGACTGTTTTCCCAGCAGTGTTGACAATGCCTGTGTGACTAGCCTAAATATATTTTCTCTTAAAGTACCCACAAGCTAATAGGACACAAACAAACAAAAGCCCCTTTTCTAAACAACATGAGTGTCTCAGGTATTTAGAACTGCATGAAGGCCCTGAGGGAGAAGTCTGCCAGAAACTTAGCAGAGTTCACATAAACATCCTGCAGTCACCAGTACAGCCAAAGGCAGAACACACCTCTTAAACCCAATACAATTTATGTACACAGAACATGCCAGCAAAGACCTGGATTTAGACAGGTATAAAAAGGAACCAGGAGGAAATATTCCAGTATGTTAATTTTACTTTCACTTACTAATACGTAGGTAAGCAAATACATCCCACCATAGGTCTACAGACACAGGAGGCCTATTTTCTGAAACAATTAGCTCTCTCTGAATGACCTAATGTGCATTCTTGGTGACCTAATATTTCAACAGACAAACCATGTTAGGTTTATGTTCTGAAAAAAGATAAGTGTTTAAAGATGCGCAGCTTTATATAAAAATATTTCAAGCTGGTAAATGAAAAGGTTTCAATCAAAAAAATAAAATTCCAAATCTCATTCCTCTTAATTTCTACAAATTTGCAGATAAGATCTTCACAAAAATGTGAAATACCTTTTAAAAAAAAGAAAAATCTAGCATGCAGAATGAGATTGCAAATATAGATCTTTGCCTTGTTTCCAGTGTGGAAGTGGATTCTAATTGGATAAGCCATGCAATGGCAATAGAGACATTGAATTGACTCTACCAGATTTAACATCAAATGATGTGATGAAACTATCATAGATACCACATCAAATAACAGCATTCATTTTAGCCATAACTTCCAAGATTCTGCACTTTTATCTGGTTGAAAACTAATTTAGAGCAACCCTTTATTTTCTAATGTTAAAAAACACTACCCTAATCATTGTATGATACTTTTTATCTCTGTAGACATACAGTTTTACTAGCTCTCAAAATGGAATTTACAACAGCTTATCGGTGGACAACCTAGAGGTTCAACAAGAATTCCTCAAGGGAGATGTTGCATGAGATAACCATGTAATTCAGACTCCACATCACGATTTGGACTATGTGACAGAAAATTACTCTTTCCCTCATCCCATTTCCTATCCCCCTTCTGCTTTTGTATGCAGCAGAAATACGTTGGGCTCTTATCCATTACCTCTGTGGAGATCCTTCCTTATATCTCACCATCAATGGGTGCAGAAGTTACCTAACACCACCTCCAGCAGGAGTTCAATTTTCAGTTTTGTATTTTCACCACTTACTGCAGTAACAGCAGGGTCAGCAAGTATCACCACTGAAAACAGGATGACGTTTGGTCAGTTCATCTGAGTTTAGGAGTACCTGTCCTTCCAGTTATCCGCATATTTTTTGGTATCGGTACTTTGGGAAGTACCTATCTGCTCCGCATATGAGCCACTTTTGTATCTTTTGATCCTCTAAGCTTTGACTGTGAAAGCCTACTAATTGATCTACATAAAAAAAATATCACCCTTCACATTCATGTGATTTTCCTCCTATGAAATGCAGGAGACACTGAAGCTTGTGATTTGAGTCAGGTAATAAGGCAAGTGTCACCTATAAAACTTAGCATACCTGATGCATTTTCTCTATTAATAAAAGCTGCCATTGCATTAGCACTTTATTAAAAGCAAGTAATTATGACTCTCCTTTATGAAAATATAATGCCTCCAAAAATGCAATCTCAGCTAATTGAAACACAAACTAGTCCAGTTAATAATCCTTATGAATAATTAGGCGCCATGGACTCAAGCTTATTTTGCATAAGAGGGTATAAAAAATTACATAGAATCATAGAATTATTTAGGTTTCAAAAGACTTCTAATATCATCGAGTCCAGCCATTAACTCAGCATTGCCAAGTCCACCACTAAACTATGTCTCTAAGCACCACATGTACACGACTTTAAAACACCTCCAGGAATGGTGACTCAACCCCTTCTCTGGGGAACCTGTTCCAATGCTTGACAACCCTTTTGGTGAAGAAATTTTTCCTAATATCCAATCTAAACCTCCTATGGTTCAACTTGAGGCCATTTCCTCTTGTTGTATCACTTTTTACTTGGAAAAAGACACTGGAACTTGCTTCGCTACATCTTCTTTTCAGATAGCTGTAGAGAGCAATAAGGTCCCCTCAAGCCTTCTTCTCTCCAGGTTAAAAAACTTGAGTTTCCTTAGCTACTCCTCATAGCACTTGCATCCCCAATGCATATGCATCCATCAAAAGAATTTTCCTAGTTTTCAATTTAAATAAATTAAAACAAAAGAGCAACATTTAAAATGCCAGACTTAATAAAACAAAGAAATCCCTTCTTTTTAAAGTGAACTCAGACAACTTTTATTTGTTCTGGTTGTAAAAGTCTGGATTTTCTCCCCTCAACCTTTGGCACCTGTTTTTAAACATGGTAGTTTAAAAACAACTCTGTGCCAATTGTCCAAACCACAGCAGGTAGTACAGTCTATGAATGAAACTATTCAGCAGGCTGACTACATGCCCCAGTGGGTACGCTTGAAAAAGTAGCTCAGTTACATCTATTTTTCACCAACTATTTGGAAGATTCCCCTAATTATGGATACCAAAGGAAGCTGCATGAACTTTTTCACCTTTGGGAAAGAAGGAGTGGTTCCAACCCTTATTTTACCATGGTTTCTACTCTATTTGCTGTGGTGCAGGACAGTCTGACAGCAGGCACAGAGGTAGAACAAGACATTAAATAATCTCATAAAAGTAAGAGAAAAATAGAGCATGAATTAAACAAAAAGAAACCACATAAAAATACTCCTCCCTGGGAAAATATGACTATTTAGCATTTTTACGTTTTTATGTGCATGTCCTTTTTAAACAAAAACATCATGAACTTATTAAAATAGAAAGAACACTTGCAGTAATTTCTAAAGACAAATTACATATTTCATGCGTTTAAAATTCATTTAACACACCCTATGAAATGATAGACACCTACAGAAAACAAGGTTCCCTCCTCCCATCACTCCCAGGAATGTCTGATTGCATTTTAATCCAAATCAAATTCTTATAGAAAAGGTTCATAAACCATTATATTGATACAACTGGGAGTGAAGGCAACATCAGTCAAAAGGCTGCACAAAGTGCACAAAGTTAACTGAATACTTCCACTTTTCCTCCCCATGCAAGTCCTGCCAGATGCAAGTCCTGCCATCATCTGCATATTTAAACTTTTAAATAGAACTAGTGAAAATACATAAATTATTTTAATATATTTTAATAAATACATATATTAATTGATATATTTAAACACACTACTTAATCAGAAAAGCATTTGTGGGAGAAAGGATGAATACTAATATATAAAACCAGCTTTGTGTTTTCAGTATCTTGAAAGTGCTCAGCTTTCAATTAAAGTCACACATTTGATATGAGTTTCAAATTAACACATTCATTTGAACAATATTTGTTGTTTTTCCTTGCAGAGGGAGAAATAAAAATAAGGGAGGAATAAGGCCAGGCCAGCAGCACACCCAAGGTACAGGAAAACATTTATTCTAACACCAGTACTTCTGTTTGGTATCTTTTACTCTATTACCAGAAATTCTCTAAGATGGGTGAAGATTATCCTGTCTTTATACAAGCAAAATGAATGCAGTCATAAACAATGTAATGTTGTAAGAAAGCATTCATTAATAATAGTATCTGACTCTGAGGATCTTATCATCAGAAATTCATGTTAGTCTTAAAGCTTTCTCTATAAACCATGTGAAACATGTCTCCTTTTGAGGTTTCAGCATGGTTATTCAATTTCTCTGCAAATTAACTCAGACAGAACACAACTATAAATATTTAACTGGGTGTCATCTATTTAAATATACTGCTATACTAAATAGAGCTCTTGTGATCAACAGTTACCTGAGCTGAACAGAACAAACTGGTCAGCAGTCAGTTTTGCAGTGCCAGAATAAACACAGACCATCTTTCCATTACTACTTGAAAGGAGGACATTTATTCAACCACAATTACAAGTGTTAAAAGTATAAGGACTTTAAATCTATAAAAAGACTAGTACAGGACTGCAGGAGTAACAGAGTTTGTTTTGGTTTGTTTGTTTAAAGAGAATTCATTATTATATCTCAACATATGGATACAGATAGGACTGCACAGCCCTACAGATCACCTCAACAAGTCTTTCAATTACAAAAGACAACATGCATTCTAAAACTCAAAAGAAATCTTATTTTTCAATTAGCAAGGTACATATTTTCTTCACTAACTTGTTTTCTAGTCCTGTGCAGTCCAAGCTGCTAGTGTTGGAACAGAAATTACCCTCCACGTAAATACGAAGTTATAATACATACAAAATAAAAAACAACAAAAAAGAAACAAACATAAAACCACCCAGATTTTCCACAGCTATCAAGCTGACAATTCTTCCCACTTCCTATTCCTTTGGGTTCATTTCACTGCAAGCAGTAAGAAGCTGAAACCCCTCTGTATTAGTTTTCCCCATCATGTACAGCAGAACATTGTTCCTCTGCACTCCCATTGAGAGCTTACCTGGCTGCTATCATCAGAGCATGAAAACATTTCTCACCATTGTGTGACAGGAAGGGAGAGAGGACAGTTTTAAACCATGGAGTTGAGGTGATTTAAGAGTTTCCAGAGTGTCATAAAGCACACCACAAACAGGAAACCCAATTATTCCTTTAATTTCACAGCAAGCTTTCAAACATGTTGTGGAAATTCTTAAGCATCTTTCTTTGAAAGCTTAAAACTGGAGACTGGATAATTCATTCACCAGAAATGATGCTAGAAGCTGTTGGAGTCCTTTGTAAAACAGCAGCTACTATGAGTTTTGGGTATAAACATTTTAATAGAGGAAAACTTTGTCACAGATTTCAGTCTTCAAAGTCTTCAAAGTTACTTCAAGAGATAAGAAAATCAAAACCAACATCAGGAAGCAGTAGTAATGGATCCTAAGCCAGAAGCAGCAAAATAATTGGGTCCTCTTGTTAAGAGTGTTTTGATTTTATACTGTCAATAACAAGTTTCTCACAATTTTTCAGGCTACTTTTTAAACAAAAGGAAAAATCTCCCACCAGCACATTCCTGCCTCTTTCTTCACAGTTGAAATTACCTACCCAAACGAAAGGAGAAAACACTCCTACACACACACCAGGTTCCTTGCATACCAATTAACATAAAGAGTAACTATAATCCTGAAAAAAATCAGGATTAAGACTAAGGGCCAATTATCTAAAATAAGACAATTCTAAGTTAAAGCTGTGAGCTATTATTTTAAAAGAACTCAGTTCTTTCAAACTAAGCACATGGTTTGTGCTTAGATGGTACAAAAATCTAGATCACATACTCTAAGTCAAAACAATAAATCTAAGTGAATTCACACTGAAAATACTCAGCATCAAAACATACTTGGCCAGTTCCCAACTACTGAAAGGATCTAGCCCAATCTCTACTGGAGTTTTGCTTTACAGCGTTCTCTTTTTGAGAAGTGCATGAGAGGGACTGGTTGCTTCTTTCATTACAATTTATGCTTAATTAAGATGTTCCTCATTTCTTCCGCATAAGCAGTTGCTTGTTTTGGGACTCATTCAAATCACTTTTGAGTAACTTGCAGGATTGTGGTGAAAGCAAATTTTATTTCCCAAATCAGTGTCACATCCACGTTACACGTTTTCACTGACTATGTGGGAGGAAGACACCAAAGAAACATGGGGTTTCAGAAAGTATGTCTAAGTGCATGCTTTCCAACAACATTCCACAACAATCTGAACATCCAGTCATCAAATAAGATGAAACACTGCAGACTGCTGCAAATGGCTTTGACTTCAGTATCTAATTCATGTGATCCAGAGAGATTCTGAGTCTTTTTGCTGCAGTTAAGCTTAGGGCTTAAGTATCATGACTACCTTTACATGGGAAGATGCAGCCAATACACAACTGAAAAGCAAGTTTTGGAGTAGTGGAATGGATCTAATTTTATTCCTGACTATTACCATTGTGGGACAGGAGGGTGCAAAGACACCTCCATTTGTAAGCAAGGACAACTTTCTAAATCCATAGCCATAAAACAAAAGCATCTGAAGGTTTATATTTTGAAAACAGATTTGTGAATAACCTTTCTTATTTAAAATGTACCACTATTGTAAATAGGCAAATGTGTCTATTGCATGTATTTTTACATGTGCAAATATATGCTGAAGCACACCCTTCATATGCACACTTATTGCTAAATGCATGTTAGTGCTCTGCCAGTATGAAATATCCCCAGCAACAAGGAAAACATACAAAAGCAGTGAGCTCCAGTTCTACCTCAATTTCTCATACCCACAAAACACAAAACCTCAAACCAAAGAAGTGGCATAAGATAGCACAATAGGGTGGAGTTAATCACAAGGACAACGGGTTTGCCTGTATATACCTTTTGACCCCACAATCATCCCTATTTATGCAGAGACACACAGAGATTATTCACCTTCCTGCCCAGGAGCCAAGCAGGAAGTGAGACTGCTGGGCAAATATTAGTGCACATTATTGATGCTTTTGTAGCATAAGTGTGCCTGCTTTGGGGGTATTTATGAATTAGGCGAGAAATTAGCATGAAACTGTGTGTGCATAAAACCGTCGCCTGCTGTTCTTAACTTTCTTAACCAAATATTGTCAAATTAGCAACAACCACACTTCCCACTGAGTGTTGTATATTTAAATGCTTTAAAAAAATCAAAAGCTATTTTTGAATTTATATGAACCAAAAAAGGGGCTGGAGTTGGGTTTCTTCAAGGAGGAAATAAACTTTATGCCCATATATTTGCTACCTCTGTCAAAAGGTAGCAATCCACTCATCACTGGATTCTCATTTGAGTTTATAGAGACTGTTTTTTAAATAAAGCAACTTGAGAAGTTACACAAAAAACTGGAGGACAGAGCTTCCTTCTCCTAAAAGGAACTGGATGCACATACGAAGAGTAGAAATGCCACCTGAGATGTGCAAATATTATCTGAAAATCACTGACCAGATAAGGCTTACAAGCTTAACGGAGAAAGCAGGCTTCAGTCTGAAGACCCCAAAAGGGTTTATTTACAAAAATAGAACATAATGTTGTTTACAGGATGCCTAGGAAGGAGAATAGAAGAAAAGAACTGTTCAACAATGCATTAAATAAATTACTGCAAGAGCCTAAGTTAAAACATTAAACCAGTCCTCTAGTAGGCAAAGGTATTAGCACAATTGTAAGCAGAACAGACTTGATGGTCCATTGGTCTCTTTCAGTACAGTAACTTGTGTTCTAGGATATTTGCCTTAATACATAAAAGCCAAAAAAGCTGAAGAATGTGGAATTAAACAAAGACACAAAGCAGGTAAAAATCAGCCCATGTTAACCTGCCATTCCACAGGGTAGCTGCACAGTTCAGAGCCACCAGTTCAGTCTTTTGGTTGGAATGGTAACAGATGTCCCTTCCATACCCACCTTCCATGAGAACTGACAGTAGTAGTATTAGAATTCCTATCACTCCTATGACACTGAATTCCACATACCAATATAAAACAACTCTGCAATTGGCAAAGGAGTTTTAATCCATTAATAATTTATATGAAGGTATTTTTGCTGAAAGCAAAGTGTACTATATATTTAGTTCTACAGTTTCATCCTAAGTCAGAAAAGCTTGTTTCTTGTCTCTTACTGTGCCCTTCAATTTTAAATGACATTTCAGACTCACAAACAATTCAAGGACTGAAAATTACTTCCTATTTAGTACCGAACATTAGTAAAAGTGATGCTGAAACGTTGTAAGATTAATTAAAAATTTCTAAGGTTTATTCAAAATAAGAAGTCACAATCTGTGGATACAGTCCATGAAGCAAGACTGGTTTAACAAAATCTCTGAACAGCTAAAACCATTAAGTTTGAATCAACAGTAGTTTAAATTTACTGAACTGAAACCCCAAAATATCAGCCTTTATAACACTTGCAAATTCAAGCAGTAAGGATTTCAGCATATTTGTTACAACTGGTCACAATGAAGTTCTCATTCTGTAAGGTAACTTTGCACTTCAAGACTTCGTAACACAGAAACATTATATGCATTATATACGCAGTACTGTACCTCCAGCATCAAAACTGAAGTCTAGAAATACTATGTGAAGATAACATCTCCTAAAATAATAACTGCTTCAAAGTAATCAGGTTCTCACACGACTCCCTTATTAACACTTTGATTGATTCTAAGTTCTTCATTTGCATCCCAATGAACAATTACTCACATAAGTAGTCTCTACAAACTTTAGAGGAGTTACTCCTGAAAGTAACAGCTCACCAAAGTCCAGAATGTATAGACCTTAAAACACAGAGAAATTTAAACGAAGCACTTCAAATTACTAACCTTACTTACTAGTTCATTCTTTTTCCCAAGTACCTTTTCCCAATTACCTTTATCAATTCTAAAAATAGAAGGGCCATAACATTTTAGAAAAAATAAGCTATGAGCAATAAAATCTCATAAACAATAAGAAATCCAAGGAAAGAAGTAGAAGAAAAAAATAACAAAAAAAAAACCCTTTATAGAATCTAGGATGACTGCCCAAAATAGCTCCCCCCACCCCTAAAAAACACACTTATACACACACAGATAATTACTGCTTACTGATTTCAGGGGAGGAGCTTATGCCCAGCAGTCACCCAGCTAAGGGGAAAACCATATAAATACTCAAGGGTGACACTTGAAAATCATCAGCTTCTGCTCACTCACCAGTGGCAGAAGAACTCCTCAAGAGAGGAGGATTCACTGCTCTACCACTCTGCATTGGAGCTGCACAACATTTTGGTATGTTATGATTTCATTTCATTCTCTTTGGTTTCAAAGGTAACTTATACAGATACCTGTTTTCTGCCTGGGGGCGGGAAGTGGATTGATACCTGTTTTCTGCCTGGGGGCGGGAAGGGCCACTGACAGAATCCTCACTGACACTGGTGCTGTTTGGAAGGCTACAGATAAAACCCTGGTTTTAAGCAAGACATTGTGAGATTTTTGCCATTTCTGCTGAAGGGCCCAGGACGTCATCCTTTATTTGTTA
Organism: Pithys albifrons albifrons; assembly: GCF_047495875.1. NCBI lineage: Eukaryota > Metazoa > Chordata > Aves > Passeriformes > Thamnophilidae > Pithys > Pithys albifrons. The sequence continues at coordinate 48,651,469 of NC_092459.1, read as the reverse complement.
TAGAATTAGATAGAGGCAGTAAGGTCATGGTAGAGTGCCTATGTATTGCCACTGAAAAGCTCTCTTCATTTCAGGAATTTTGATACATGCATCTCCTGAACTCACTTTTGGAGTTCTAGTTTAAATGATCACTGTTTCTGAAGACAGTTGTCTTGAATAGACTGGCACTCATGAAAAAGTATTCTTTTCCTAAGTGTGAGACTATTGCCTGTAAGCTATCTACACAAGAGCTCTATCATTCAAAGTGATAGCAATACTGATGCCCTTTCACAAATAGTGAAAACACATGGAAGTGCAAAATAATAATACTTTTAATACCAGTGCTTTAAAAAACTTATTTATTTATGAACAAGAAACAGAACTGAACAGCTTTACTTTACAACAAACTTTTTCTATCCTTTCTAACACAGAACAGATTTGGAAACATGCATTTAGAAATATCTTTATTGCTGCTACTTTGTCTGAACATTGTCCATGGTGGTGATGGATATTTTTCTGAGCGGTATCAGAAACAATCCAGCATCAAGGGGCCACATTTTCTACCGTACAACGTAAAGAGTCAAGGTAAGTTTACTATTTTTTCATAATAAACTAACATAATTACTCTTACAGGGTCAATACACGAACAAAAGCCCTTTGTTTATATTATTGACATACAACCTTCACTAACAGTTTGAGTTTATTGAAATAATGTTATCACTATAGAAAGAATGCAGTGGCTCTGGAATTGCCTCCTATTGACAAATGTACTCTTGTCAGACAAATTTTTTTACACAATAGTAAGTAAAGACACCTAGAGCTGAAACAAAATAACAGCTCCAGATCTCATCTTCAACAGGAGAGTAACACAACATGATTATGTACAACATGCTAATCATCTTCAACTTTCTTGATTCAGCACTGGGGTTTCTAACAACATACCTGTCACCTACAATATTCAAGAAGAACCTTTACATGTTTTATCATGTTTTTTACTACTCAAACAGATCTTAGGTATGAATATAAATTTCTTTGATACACATGGGCCAACAAAGATCAGTTTGAAACCTAGAAAGGCCCATGTAAAAATGTGATATAAACTTACCCCCCATAATGTTCTGAGCTGCAACAAAATTCTATCACAGTTTCATCCACTGACTTCAGTACAAGGACTTTCTGGAACCCTAACAGCACTCCTAGATCAAATTTAGGTAAATGTACATAAACAGCAACTCTGAGGACTTACTAACTAGAATTTTCACTGAGAATGCTGCGTTTCCTCCCTCCCCCCTCATTACCTTTCCATAGTGTTTCTCCATGACCTTTGTTCAGAATTACTTACATTTTTATACTACTTTTAAAGTGAAGCACAGTATTTACTTGGTTATCCTCTACCATACTTCATTTACTTCTCTTCTCATAGAGGTTTTTTGGGTTTTTTTCCTTCTATAGAAAACATTTGGAAAGGAGGAAATGAATTGTCCTTAACTAAGTTTACACTTTTCACTATAACACAGAATCCAATGTGAGTGAAAATTCATATTTAGAATGATTATTATCAACATCTGAGAAGTGTGAAGTGCTGTCTACTTAGGGAAGGTAATAAAGACTATATACTAGACTTTAAAAGCAGGAATAGCCTACAGTTTTACAGATGTGTGAGGCCTGTCACTCAAAAGTGCTTGACAAATTTTCATTTGGCAAACAAGCATCAAAATGGAGGACTGCTATTCTTAAGTCTGGAAAACAGCATCCTATATAGAGATTTTAGAATAATTCAAAGATGGAAGCCTGTGAGAGATCATCACTTCTAATAAGGGATGATCTCTGAAGAATAAAACAGCAGTCTACAGAACCAGATTGATCTAGCTATTGTCCAGTGAGTTCTTCCATATGCAAGTAGCTCAAGTAGCACATGGAAGGCTTTTCATAGCCTACTTTTCCTATTTGATCACCAAACATTGACTCATACAGATTTAGTTACCCATAGATTTTCTTTTTGTTTTGTACAGCTTTGTGAAAACGTAGTGTGGAACAGAAATTTTAGTCTAGGCTCAAACTGGTGACTCAGAACAGCATGTAATAGATAATACAATTTCTGTTGGCAACCAAAGCCTATTCAATCTTCATTTAATTTGATGAAATTGCCTTAAGTTTTAAAAATCTTGTTCTTGACAGTTCTCCAGTCCGTCAAAATATACTTTCTTTTTCTTTATTTAGTATTACCATGATTTTAAATTACCAGAACATAATTTTTAACCAGTAGTTCTTTGGCTTCAAATATTTGAGAAGTCCAAGTTGAAAATATTAATTGAATTAGGTCTGACTATTCAGCAGTGTTTAAATAAGCCATTATTGCAGGTTATTTAACAGTCTACATACTTAATTCAATACATATGTAATGTTTGACTGCACTTACAGAATGTATAATGATTTTGCATCAAGGTATGTGCTGAGACATATAAAAGAGTAGCCAACTAATACTTTAACTTTCTTGGTAAAAATATTATTTTATTAATGTGTTCAGCACTCCTTTCCTCAGAGGAATTATCACTGTCTGTAGACAGCACAATTAAAATTACAATTTTAATCTAAAAGCAGCACAGCTTTGAAACAATATAGCTTCTTACAGAAGATTTCTGTAACAGGAATGCTGACATAGCTTTTAACATCTTAAGCAAAAAAGGCAGCACCCACCACTGTGAACTTAGGATTGATATAGTTTCATGTAAAATATGGTAAAAAGCAAGAAAGAGATGTACTCTGTAGCTGAAGTCTGAGTCAATTTGCCACAAAAAAAAAATTGTCAGTAAGTCACAGGCCTTGCTTGCTTTCTATGTGTAGGATTTTGGCAACTATCCTTTTCATTGTCTTAAGAAGGATAAGATAGGAAGGTGTGCAAAATAAGGTGATATGCCTTTGTGCTGATTTTATGCAACAGCAAAAATGAAAATGCACTCACTGTACTTGCTTGATAAGGACACTCTCCCTGATAATAAAGGAAGAATGCAACCTTGCAGATCCAATAACAAACCAAAATCAAATGTATTTTATACACATACCTCTATTATTTTTTAAAATCAAATATGTATAAGAATAGTTTCCTCCACCTATTTTTGTTTCAAGACTAGCCACAGATTGGAAAATGCAATTTATTATCTAAGAGACAGCCAAATAGTCATTGCATAAACTTTCACATGTGTATATATACACATACATATACACACATATATAATATATACATACACACACATACACTGAGTCTCTTCTGAGAGAGAGTGAAAGGCAAATTATAGCTGATACAATTGTTGATCAATTACCAATTTTTTCTAAATAAGCATTAAACAGAATATGTTGCCATTACAAAAAAAACCACAATCCAGGCTCTTTTCGTATCCTTCAATTTTTGTTTTAAAATTACTTCTTAAATTAACATTCATCATATGTATGCCACTTTGTTCTATAATGCTGCCAGTTGCTGCAAAATACTATGTCCATGTGCTTACAATATCCATGTTAATCGTGTATTGCAATGTCCGACAAATCATCCTAAGTCCACCAGGAAGCTGCAGACTCCTTCAAAGTACACAGAAAACTAAGGAGGGAGCTGGTTATTCCTCTATTTCTGACATTTGGTTAAGTGGCTCCACCTGCTGTTTTGCTAAGAAAATGAAGTATTAAAAACCAAAACAGTGCCAGAATTCTGACAGCAGTAAGAGAAATTATCAGTTGTGATCTTGCCATTGTGTGAAATTTTTATGACAGACAAAAGTCTTTCAGACTGTATTGGAAAATACAACATTCATATATTTACAAAAGAACCAGAACCACAGCCCACTTTTGGAAAGCAGGGGGCAGAGAAGGACAAAAATCTCACTACTTAAATGCACCACTAAGTAGTTTCCAAAAGGCTGCTACACCTGCATAGAAAGCTTTCTGTAGTTTCTTTCATCAAGAGGCAAGGCTGGTGGCCTGCTGCACCTGTTACCTGGTTGTTTGTTTTTTACTTACTTAGTAGTCTGCATCTACTTGCACAGCACTTGTTAAGCTCTCTGTTGACCCTAAAAGTATTGAAAAAAAATCTAGAAGCCTTGTAGCTAACATTTCCAACAAATTTTAGCTTGTTACCTGTAAGAGCTCTGAAATACTTTTGCTCTGAATGTCAGCTTCTCAGTGACCAACACAGTAGTTGAAACTTGACTTCTACAAAGTTCAAGTTAAGTTAACCCTTCACGCATTTCCCCACGGTGCTACACACTGCAAATAGTGTAGATGCCATGGCTCATCCAGTTTCCTCTCTCTCACAGGTGTGCAGGTCAGGGGGGAACAAGGACCCCCTGGTCCCCCAGGCCCCGCTGGACCAAGAGGACAACCAGGTCCTGCAGGAAAGCCAGGGTTTGGAAGTCCGGGTCCTCAAGGCCCCCCCGGCCCTCCAGGACCACCTGGATTCTCTGCAGTTGGAAAGCCAGGTGTGCCAGGTCTACCAGGAAAGCCAGGAGACAGAGGACTAAGTGGTGAGAAAGGAGAACCTGGACCTGCTGGACTCCCAGGAGCAAGAGGTCCACAGGGACCACCTGGCACTCCTGGCCCTGCAGGACTGACTGTCCCAGGAAAGCCAGGACCACAAGGCCCTCCAGGTGCTCAGGGGCCAAGGGGCCTCCCTGGTGAGAAGGGAGAGCCAGGTATCCCTGGTATAAATGGACAAAAGGGAGAAAATGGATTTGGCATTCCAGGCCGCCCGGGTAGCCGGGGCCTTCCAGGCCCACAGGGACCCCGAGGCCCTCCAGGTCCTGCTGGAGTAGGGAAGCCTGGTGAAAATGGTCTTCCAGGTCAGCCAGGTCTGAAAGGTGACCGAGGTTTTCCAGGGGCACCCGGGGCAGCTGGTCTGCCTGGTCCTCAGGGTCTCCCAGGCGAACCTGGAGAAGCTGGCATTGGCAAGCCTGGCCCAATAGGACCACCAGGAGCAGCGGGCATCCCTGGAGCCAAGGGACATCCTGGACCTGCAGGCCTGCCTGGATCCCCAGGTCTTCCAGGTTTTGGAAAGCCAGGATTGCCAGGGATGAAGGGACACAGAGGGCCTGAAGGTGCTCCTGGCCTTCCAGGACCTAAAGGAGACCAAGGCCCAGCTGGTGTGCCAGGAGAACCAGGCCCGACTGGGCCACCAGGGCACATGGGCCCTCATGGACTCAAAGGGTTGCCTGGGGAGAATGGCCTGCCCGGGCCTAAAGGTGACATGGGCCCTGCAGGCCTCCCGGGATTCCCAGGGGCCAAGGGGGAACGAGGCCTACCAGGAGCAGAGGGAAAACCCGGATACCCAGGTGAGCAGGGTCTTGCTGGTCCTAAGGGACAACCAGGTCTCCCAGGTCCAAAAGGTGACACTGGCCATGCTGGGCTACCTGGATTGCCTGGTCCAATGGGTCCCCAAGGAGCCAAGGGAGTGCCAGGGACCAATGGCGAGCCAGGCCCTAGAGGGCCTTCAGGAATACCTGGGATCAGAGGCCCCATTGGCCCCCCTGGTCTGCCAGGAGCCCCAGGTGCAAAGGGTGAGCCGGGAGCACCGGGACTGCCAGGCCCAGCAGGTATTTCCACGAAAGGCATGAGCGGACCCATGGGACCACCTGGACCCCCCGGGCCTAAAGGCAGCACTGGTGAGCCTGGTATGCCAGGCCCTCCAGGTCCTCCTGGCCCCCCCGGCCAAGCTGTAATCCCACAGATGCCCGAAGGCTACGTTAAAGCAGGAGAGTCTCGGGAGCTATCAGGAATATCTTTCATAAAAGGAGGAGTAAACCAAGCTCTTACTGGGATGCCAGTGTCTGCTTTCAGTGTCATCCTCTCAAAAGCTTACCCTGCAGCAACAGTCCCCATCAAATTTGATAAAATCTTGTACAATAGGCAGCAACACTACGACCCCAGGACAGGAATCTTCACCTGCAGGACCCCTGGACTGTACTATTTCTCCTATCATGTACATGCAAAAGGAACAAATGTTTGGGTGGGACTCTATAAAAATGGTACGCCCATCATGTACACCTATGATGAGTACAAGAAAGGATACCTTGACCAGGCTTCTGGCAGTGCTGTCATTGATCTCATGGAGAACGACCAAGTGTGGCTCCAACTGCCCAACTCAGAATCCAATGGTCTCTACTCCTCTGACTATGTTCACTCTTCTTTCTCAGGTTTCCTGTTTGCTCATATCTAACATCCCACTTACCCTGTCTTGACACACTCTTTTCAGATCATTTTAACCAGGTGCTGATCCATCATTAGCAATTTGTTGCAATTTCAATGTTGCAACAGAAATAAAGGAGGGAGTGAGAATGTGGAAGAGAGTGGTTCAAAACTAGTAGAATATTGTATGTTCTTAGAGAATTTTCATAAAAAACTTGTTTCAAATGATGATCAATTGTCTGACTGAATGCAACATTAAAATTTTATGAATTAATATAATGCACCAGTCTCTTTTCTTTTAATCTTTTCTTTTAAAAGAAAAATCAGAATTTCTGACTATCACACATAAAGGATTCTAGATCATATTTCACCATACTTGAATTAACTGAAGGTATTTTATTCAAAGTAAATGGTCTTAAATACACCACAGTCATCACAACAGCAGGGTAATATATTTCAGGAACACTCTGTTACCAGCTTCATCTCTAAACTATCGAACAGGACTCATAAATAACAACTCTAATACAGTGCACATCATGTCACAGTTATCAGTAATTCCACCATTCTTATTAATGAGTAAGTATCTTGGGGAAAGGTAGATCAATAAATTATTATAGGTCACTGAAGATCTAAGACTTTCACAGTATGAAAAAACAACCAGATTTGAAGCCTCAAAACCCACTTAGCTTTCTTTGATACACATTGATGCAACAAACTAGTTCATTATTTTTAAATCTCCCAACATTCTGTAAAACTACAATATTCAGAGTACTGTAAAGTAACTCTCACCAAACCCAAAAATTAAGAATGTATCTTCACAAGCAGGCAGTGACTTACAAAATCAGAACAGCTTTACCACCCCAAAATTTCAGGTAATTCTTGCCCTGAATTTCCCTAAACTGTTCATTCTTTTAAAACACAATAGTGTGGGCAATATATTTTACTTATTTTGTAAATTTATCAGATGATGGCAGTAATTAGTCAGTAGACATAATCATATTTGCCACATCTACATACACGCATCTCTCAAAAACATTAGACAGTTCATTAATCTGTCATGGTACTTCATGAAGAGCATATGTCATAAAGAAAGTTAGCTTACAAATTATGAAACCATAATAATTTGATGACACATTTCTTCCAGTGACAGTTACCATTCATGTGCTTTAAAAGTATCATATACATCAACATATAAACTCTCAGAAGTATTACAGTTAGCTTAGATTTTTTTAAACAAAAGCTTTTAATCATTTGCACTAAAAGTATATAGACTTATGTTTAAAAATTTTGTGATATTACCATTTCTTCGTGAAAAGAGAACTTCAGCCTTGTTAGGTTGAGTACATTTGAAATCAGCATTTTCCTAAGTACTTGATAATATGCTGTGATTAATAAAAAAGAAAGGATACCTTTTTCTTGATGGTTGATCCATCGTTAGCAAAACTATATAATGTTTTGGAAACTGTAAAGACCTACCAAGAAAGTAACTTGAAGAATTTTTTTTCTTCTCTTATTAAGTGCTGCTGGATAAGGAAGACTGAAGTTTAGGCTATACTTCAGTAAATGAGAAATGCTTAAATAAAGTGCAACATGCGATCTACTTATTTAGCAGCCGAGTGGACACAGGCAAGCAAGTTGGTACTATTATACACACTACACACAAAGATTTGTATGGAAATAATACAAAGAACAGTACCACAATTTATAAAGAGCGACCATGCAATACTTTTCTTTCAAGCCAAAATAAAACTGCAGACACTTGAGTCTGAATTCTCTATTCCCACTTTTCTAGCTTAATGTTTTAGGCCAAACACTAATTACAGCTCTTAATAATAATCTCTTTTTTACACCTATAGTTTTCCTGTGCAGCCACTCACATTAGTTCAACAGACTTTTACAGTGTTTAAACACAGCATGTGCTGCCATGCATCCATTCAACTAATCTGGAACTTTTGTTTCAGAAACAGAAGGACTGAGTATGGGAGCTGGAAAATACGACTTAGTAGTTGTGAGATTTCTGGTTAGTTGCTTTACGTATGAAATGTATGCCAAAACTGGGAGATGTTTGGTACTCACAATGACATTGCTGCCCTGTGATTGCAATAAATTAAAAAGAAACTGGGCCCAGACTTTTCTTGAAGCATAGTTCATTAACCCTTATCCTCCATTCACTTTAAATCAGGTTTTGCCCTTTAACATCTCTGCTCTTCAAACATGTAGGGCTTCAAATAAGTCTACAGTTTGGTACGATATGCCCCTTTTCTTGAAGTATTTTCATAATTGCTTAGATGTTATTAAGAAAGCAATTCTTAAAACTGAAACTATAAAGCAAATTGTGGCACAAGCACAACTTACACTTTGATTTTAGCTTTGGATTCTCAATTTAGAGGGTTTCTTGAGAAGGTCTGTAAGGTCTCTTCTCTGTGGTGACCAGTGACAGAACCCGAGGGAATGGCCTGAAGTTGTGTCAGGGGAGGTTTAGGCTGGATATTAGAAAAAGGTTCTTCCCCCAGAGGGTTGTTGGGCACTGGAACAGGCTCCTCAGGGAAGCTGTCACAGCACAAAGTCTGACAGAGTTCAAGAACCATTTGGACAAGGCTCTCGGGCTCTCGGGCACATGGTGTGACTCTTAGGGATGATCTTGTGCAGGGCCAGGAATTGGACTCAACGATCCTTGTGGGTCCCTTCCAACTCAGCATATTCTGTGATTCTATGAAGATCTTTATTTTCTCCACATGAAGATGAGCAATCTACCTAAAGATAAAGCCCTTCCAGAAATCCCATCTCCTCTGGATCATGGGCAGTGGAGGAAAGAAAATCCAACATGAGATTAAAATGAAACCATAAGAAATTGTTATAGTACAACAGTCACTTCCAAAGAAGTACTGTAATTTCTGAAGCCTTAAGTGGTTAAAAACATGAAGTAATAAAACAATCCCTTCTGTATTTAGCTGGAAAGCCCAAAAGGAAGTGTAAGAAATTTACTTGCTTCTTGTTGCAGTTTTCACAATTAAGACAAATAAAGATATCTAATCACTTCTACATCAATATTAGGAATTAACTAATGTTTATGCAGAATTTTTTGAGGATTCTTTGTTTCTAGCCAGAAAAGCAACTTTGATGTTGCATATGAAAACACACATACCACAGACATCTAGATTCATTACCTTCTGCCAAGACCATAAATTTGTGATCAAAAATGTATGTATCCCATCATACCTTCTTATGAGCAATATATGAAGTCTGCTGCCATATTAGTCATGATCTTTTTACTTCCAAAATGAAATACAATCTTACAAACTGATTGAAAATATTACAAATATATAATTTTAACTATATAACCACAGATGCTACAGTTTTCTAAAGTGTCAGGAAAATTATAGGGAAAGACAACTATGCAGGAGAATGTAGACTTTAAGGTAAGAAATTTTTAAAAATTCTGCTCTAAGAAGTTATATGAGGCAATATTTGCCTAAAAAAGCCATTGAGTTTTCTGTCAAAAATCATCAAATATCATATCTGAATTTTTTCCCAAGGAAATCGTTCTACAATACTTCAAGCTCTCATTAGTTCTCTGAAGAGCAAACCTTGTTTCCGTAACACATTGAGGACCTCTGCCCACATATCTTACTAGTGTAAAATACATTGCCCCATGATGTTTGCTTTAAAATTGCTCTTTACTAATGTCTATAGAACATTCACTAACTGCAAAACATACCAGGTAACATTAATCACCTTACAGTTGCAAAATATTCCAGTAATAGATTAAATATGTACAAAATGAATTCTCAAAATAATTTAATGCCCAACTTAGATATTAATTTAAGAGAGTATTCTTGTAGGTATCATTTGGTAAGAAACTACCACATTGCAAATATGAATCTGTGTTCATTGCTATCTGACATCATGCTTTTCTGATAGCATAATGTCATAGATTCTTTTTTTTTTTACTTATTTTTCACAAAGCAATGTCTGAATAATAGAAGACTATTTTGGAACCCTCTTACTTTCCTTTTGCAAGCCTCAGTTTTTCACTTCTTTACAAGTAGAAGAGGGGGTTAACACACTTCATCAAGCTGAGTCAGGACAATCATGCCTATCTGAAAGAGCCATCCAAAAAAAATATCATAGGGCAATTATCTAAGGCAATTACCATAGCTAAGACAATGAAAAGAAAAATCCATCAGACACCTGATTATGATCAAAAAAATCATGTGAAAAAGAGAATGGACATAAAGAAACAAGGGCATACTGACAACAAATCAAAGTGAACTGCAAACACTTAGTGGATTTCAAAAAATAAAACGGTCAGTCGTTCTGCTCTGTCACTGACAATGGCACCACTAAGACGGCATTTCGAGTTGGGAACTTTGCGTCTCCTCAACTGACCACTTAATAAGTTTGCTTTTGAAATTTTACCTTGACTAAGTGTTCATTGAGCACTGCTTTTCTCCCAAGGGTTAAACCTTCTACACGGCAAGGAGTTAAGTCAAAAGCCTGTGATTTTCAGGCCAGACTGGGCTTTATAAAAGACAGTGGGGCTTCCTGGTATGAAGATGTTGGAGCCAGGTTTAGGAGTTTCCTCAGGAAGTTATGTTAGAGGTGCAACTGAGAAAAATAAAATTTCTTTGGCAGTTAGAAGAACAGTATGATTATTCTCATTTCACAGAGGGGCCTGAAGCAAAAAGAGATGATCCATGGGAATATCAGTGGCAAGTGATACAGGAAGAAACTATCTCTGGTTCTTCTGACTCCTTGTTCAGTCCTTTATCTACTGGACCATGTTATTAAAAAGAAAATAAAACCACTATGAAGCCTTTCAAAGTGATGCATGACAGAGCACATCACTATCTTATGTTACAGTATTTAAGTAGTGTATATAATTGGCATAGAGTCACTTCTGATTTTACAGAGCTTTAGCCAATAAAACTCCTGCCTATCAGATACTATACTTGCTTGTATTTTTAACACTTTTATGCACCTGCTTCTGATAGAAGATAGAAAGGATTAAGGCATATCACACATCTGTTGGTTTGCAGATTCCAGGCTTACATATACAAATAGGTACCTGATAGGTAGGTATAAGCACAAATGTTCACATGTACACACACAAGCAGACCCATATAAATAAAATTGGGCAATTATCTGTACAACATAAAAGATCAGACTTTAACTTTTTCTGGATCTCACTTCCAAAGATTATTTTCAAAAATTATTTGCCAAATTTTGCCATTTTTGCCAAATGCTGCATGATCTATACCTTTTAAAACAAAGATCTGTCATGATTTGAAAAATTAATTAAAAAAATGCTAAAAAAATAATTAGAGTTGATTAGGGTTCATATCAGCAGGAAAGAAACAATACATTTATTTCATGTATGAATTAGGTCCTAGACAAATTCATAACTACTGACCCCAGCCTAAGCTCCAATGGAAAAACAGTAACAACAGCAAACAAAACACTTTAAAAATATCTTGCTGTCTTTTACAATATGCATCCTGACATCAATTTCTATTTTTGTTTGAAATATCTCTGAAACAATTTTCTCAACTACGTTTGAGAGAAATAAAGCAACCAGGACAGCTCAGGTGAGCAAAAAGTAAGTTTTAGGAAGCTCCAAACTACACTAATGCCTAATGAATGTTACAACAACGAAGGTAATTCTAACAGCAGTTCAGAATTCAGAACTGAGCTGCATAGAATCGTTTTACAAAAAGAACTGTTATATATAACTTCAATTACTGTGTGCCCACACAGTAGTTAGCCTTTATTATCAACTTACTATTTTGTATGACTAATAGAAACTCTGAAGTTATGTCTGTGAAAGGAAAATAATTTCTAGCTGTTGTTTTCCAGATGTTTTCCATTTCTAATTTATATTACAGTACTATAAGGTGGGCTTTAGGTGGAGGAAAGCTATTATAAAAAAAAGTCCTCTGCAATTGTTAAGAAATTCATTACAAAACAAAAATCTCCTTACTATTGTGTGAATATTATGTGAGGAATTCTAATCAAAACTAAAGCGCTAAACAAAATCATAAAATACTAGCTAGTACTTAAATTTTTCCAATTTTCCCACTGCATGTCTGATTTTAGATATGATTACAACATCGAAAGGAACAGATTTAAAATAGCTCAAGGATGCCCACATTACTATACCAATCACAGTAGGAAACCATTTTTCCTCTAAATTGAATGAAATAATCCATCACAAATACTATTAAAGATAGCAAAACTGTCTCAGCTAAATGAATTAGAAACAGTTATCATAAAGATGTTCTATTTCAGGAAAAATATGTGTCTACTATGCAACTATTTGTAAACTTGAAAAGTAAAGGCTGTGTTGAGTGGCCCACAGATTACTTGCAAATGCATTTGCTCTGGCAAGTGCATGTAATATTTTCAGTTATTGCAGTGAGTCTTCAGCAAACCCACTTACCTTTAAAAGCTGATATTTTATAATTATGTTGGATAGCTGCCACCATGTCCTTCCAGAAGTCATATTTTTTCTGACCATCATGCTGTAAGTGTCAAAAAGAACCCAGTCATTATAACAAGTATCAGCTACTACAAGCTTTCATACTGAAATAGTGACAGGAATGCCATGAATAAACAAAATGACATGGAGTGAAACAGTCTTAAGATGTTAGGATTCAGGACATCAGGACTCAGTAGTAATCACCTTAACTCTGGGTAACTGCAGACAAGTTATCTCCCTGCTTAACAGGGTTATGGTGGGGGGGAGGAAGGGAAAGCGAGAAACAATTTGTAGTTGTGAGGAACTCTGAAACACTACAGCAAAGGGGGGCATTACATAGAACAGCAATTTACAAAATGATCAATCCCACTGACATTTGGGAAAAAAAAGTGCCTAAGGCTGCATATACTGAACTTAATTAGCAAGCTGACATGATCTGCAGCCTGGTACTCCTTTCACCTTCCACCCTCAGAACTGGCAAGTCCCTTCACTGTAATCTAGAGGTAATGCCCTTCTGCCAACAAGCCCGCCCCAAACACTGTATGAAATATTCATCGAGAAGCCCAGATGAGCAGCACTTCATTGCCCTGTACTCTGTACACTGCCAAACCCCAGCTCTGGAAGAAGGACACAGGAAGGTGACCTGTGCTTGTGAACAGTCTCTCACTGTTCCTAGAAAGCTTCCCGGCCGATGAGAGCTCGAGCTGCCCTGCCCCTTCAGCATCTCACAAAGGAGAGGAAAAGCATCTCAACCAGCTGAGCCCCATAGCACCACCAAACGCCACAGATTTTAGGGGTGATGAATTAAGCAGCCAGACAGTATTACAGAGCAGAGTATTACCTACAGAGCTCTCAGAGTTACACAGTAATGTAGCAGCCAAAAAGCAGGTAGTATCCTCTTTGTGTTTATACTTTGTGGAAAGTTATCTGAAGTGCTGTTAGAGGATTTCCACAGCTACATTAGGATAAATTTCAAAGAAACTGTTACCAGATGTCAGGGCATTACTGCCCTCTGTGTATTGACCACTGCACTGATGCCTGAATAATGACCCATTTTGTAAGTATAATGCTTTTTCTAGAGAGGGAAATATTCAGAAACTGAAAAATACACCCAAACAATCAAACAAATAAACACTTAACAGCACCAAACCAAAACATGTAGTTTATATATACTGAAGCAAACTGCTGTTTCAGGCCTAATCTGTCATAGAGGCTTCCAGAGGAACAGTCTGTCCTTAATTTCACAACCAGTAAGTCACCCAAACAAGGTCTTTTGAGCAGAACTAACAAGCACTATGGCAGTCTGCTTATCATTCTCCAGCTCAGGTTAAGAGCAGGAAAAACATAGCACTGTGGCTTTCAGACTTTTTTTAATTCACTCCTATAGCAAACTGACACAGAAATGTAAAAAGAACTATTAAAAAGTTTCATGTCAGACTTCAGTTACCTGCTAAACAAGGTATACCACTCAAAGTTGTGTACAGGAGATACTGGGGACCATCTATCTAGTAGCAATGCAACTAGCCTGTGCTATCACTAACGTTAAGATAGACAGATTCAACTGTCTGCTTCCCTCATACTCCATGGGCTTGACTTACTCCTTAGTTTGGGGTTTTGTGTTGTAGGTTGTTTCTCTTAAAGAAAGCAGTTCCTGAGAGTGCCGTTTTGAGGACAGACGGATACTAGTTTAAAAGTGGGTACACTTCCTTCAAAACATTTGAACTCTGAGAAGACTAAAATAATCTTCAAACTAAGTCCTTGCAAATTTTCAGCTGTTGCATACAAGACATAAAGGAAAACTGACCAATACCCAAAACGCAGAGAGAAGACTGTAAGCATGCCCATGCAGTCCACCCTGATTTTGGTGTGATTATCAAATGTGATTTCACTAGATGAACTATCAAGACAAAGCAATATTTTGAGTAGCTTTTAAGTGTGAAGATCAAAAACAGCAAGAAGCCCCCCTGCTTTGTCTGAAAACACATAAGAATTCTGGCTCTGGACACAGCAAAAGGAGGTACATTTTCAAGGCAGTCCAGCATTTAGCTTATGTCTAAAACCATTCTGAATCCAAACTTAGTAGTTCTCCCATTTGCTTCCAGTAGAACGCTTTCCTGATCCTAGAATGTTGTCTGGAAAAGTTAAGAAAATACCACTTACTGAACAGTCTCAGAGAACAGGAAACAGAAGACTCTGCTTTCTTTTAGAAATGTGGAAGAACAAAATGGGATGGTTTTAAACCCTTAGGATGCAGCATTTTGCAGGCGTGAGCACTGGGCTGAAGAGGCTGATTACCTCTTGCCCTTCATCTTTGTCATTTGGCTGATGCTAGTCCTCCTGTTGAAATGGGGCCAACATCCAGTAAAATATATATGAACTGCTAGTTGATAAAGAGGGTGCATGACCCACTTCCAGTAGCTCTCTGGTGAAACAGCAGGGGTTTAATTCTCTCTGGCTGAAGACGAGAGAATTAGCTTGTGAGCTAGTAACTGGATGTGAAAGCTTATTACACACATGCAATGACGTACTTGGTCTCTCAGTAAGTAGGTGATTTGTGCTGAGTCTAAATTAAACATAAAATAAATACAATACAGGTATTATAACTGAGAAGCTGTGACCAGCTTAGAGAAAGGAGATTAATCAGGCAGAAAATTAAGAGTCTTATGGAGCACCTGTCCTCCATGCTTCCCTGGTGAGGTAGTTTTAGCTAACTCTTCATGCAACACTCACACTTAGGCAGCAATCTACTCAGCATGCTATACTGGAGTGAAGGTTAAAGCAACAAGCGACCTAATATCCAAAGGGACCCCAGATACTCATCTTACAGCTCTTCCATTCTGCAGACAAACTTTAGTATTGACAATTTTCAGGGTCTGCAGCTCTTTGCTACCTTTAGCCAGAAGATTACATCAGTACTCTTTGACACCAATATAGTTACTCTATGAGAAGAACCCTCTTCTACCCCCAGCTGCAAGTTAAAGATTCAAACCTTCTTTTACACAACAAAACAATTATCAAACTTCACAGGCAGAATTTGGGACATTTTTTCTATCCAAAAAGCATTGAAAAGGGTTCAAGCAATCGTATTTTGGACCTTGAGAATTTAACTTATTGTTTAGCAGAGAAAGAAAATAAAAAGCCACCATACAAGAGATGTAATTACATCTGTGTACACAGATCAATATATATAGGACAAAAACAAGCTTAAGAAAGAATGAAAGAAAGCTTTCAACTTATTAACAATTTGCAAATTAGCAAATCATGTCATTCAGAAGACTTATATTTTGTTCGAGTACCATCAAGTATAATTAAAGGAGCCCTTAAGAACGATATTCTGCATATCATGGGGCAAACTTGAGGAAACAGTAGATTTCTATTAGTATCCTAGTTATTTGTGCCCTCTGGTGGAAGTACCTCTATTTTGAACATGCCACATAGCTCATTATTATCTTCAGAAACAACTTTACTACACTAAGTGAAACAAAAAACCTTCCAAATGAGAAAAAAACCTAAAGACGTTGGTATTGTTCAATACAGTATTCATATGCATTTAATAATGCATGCAAGAAGTTTGGTGCTAGAAGAAAAAGATAATGCAATACTTAATTTTCAAACAATCCAGTTCTTACCTGATCTAAGCTGTCCACAACCCTTGCACATAAGAGAGCTCCTGGTAGGTCAAAATAATTATCATACAAATAGTATTTAGCTGGAAAAAAAAAAACCCTTTAAAAATCTGTATCGTATGCTTCAATTACAAATAACAACTACATTTAAATAATAACACAAGCTCCTATTTGAATTTTACTGGTAATAAGCATTACCTGTTTTCCAGTCTTTCTTACCACTTCTAATTCTCAGAATTGGCAACTAAAATTTGTTTACCTATATCAAGGCAGTGAGATTTTAAAAAGACATTTTAAGTTTCTAAAAGTTAAAGAGGAGAAACATGAGTTAGTCAGGACAGTATCCTTCAACTTTTACAAAATACCTATATCCCTAGCAGTGGAAGCACAGAGAAAGCATTTGAGGAGTTGCTTCAGAGACAATTGGACAGGTCTTAATATATAGCCATGTCCTTTGCACACACATGCTGTAGACAGCGACATGGCCCAAGGGGAGCCGTGCTCACATTACTACATGAGTCCCCAAAACAGAACTGTATCAGGAGAGTGCAAATGTCTTCCCAGATTAAGGTCATGTTCAGCAACTCTCTCCTAGGGGAATGACTTAACCAGCAATGTTTTATGATCTTGTCTGTGCTGTCTCTTAGGTATATTAAAGAACAAGTCAGCGACATTGGGATTAAAATTCACCAGAGACCAAGTGCATGTTTCAATGAAAAAGAAAGGCACATCTCCCATATGACCAAAGGAAACCTTTCTCTTCCTCCCTATTGCAAAGATTACCTGTGGTTTAGAATAAGCATGTCAGCAAAATCTCAAGGAAAGTATCTCCATTACCTAAAAAAATGCAACTTAACCGAGCACTTTCTGTGTGCTACTCACAGCTGCCAAGATCAAAGTAAAACAGAGGAAACAGCAAGAATGCAACCATAGTCACAGTGCCTTCAAAGTGATTCCTAACTCAAAACCAAGAAACTTCAACTGCAAGGGGAGAAGTTTTGCTCTTCCAGACCCACTGTTCTTTGCACCTGCACCTAGGCCTCCAGTAACAGCACAGATAGTAATAAGTCAACAATTAAGAAAAACTTAGTATTTGCTAAATGAGATAGGGTATCAGTCAGCAGGTGGTGAGCAATTGCATCGTGCATCAGTTGTTTCTCTTGGGTTCTGTTATTCTCATTCTATCATCAGTACAATAATTATTATTAGTATTATGAGCATATTTATTATTATAACATTTAATTTCAATTATTAAATAGTTCTTATCTCAACCCACAAGTTTTATTGTTCTTTCTGATTCTCCTGCCCACTGGGCCTGGGCGGGAAGGGAGGGAGGGAGCAAGCAGCTGTACAGCACTTAGTTGCTGGCTGGGGTTAAATCATGATACTGGTAGTGTCAGTCTACTTCAATGTGCCAATCACTATAACCAAAACATGCCTATAATGTGAGTCAGCTCATTTGTCTTTATCATTGGCGAAATAAATTTAAGGTGAATTCTGGTATTAGAAGTAGAAAATACATAAAAATAAAGTCTCCCTCAACATATTTACCTTTACATTTATATTCCAGTAACTCTTATGTCAAGTAGTTTTACAAAGTTGTGGTAAGAACTAACAGTATGAGGCACTGAAGAGACAGGAACAATCTCAAAGAAGAGGATGTGCTAAAGTATACCTACCTGTGCGGGAAACCATTCCACTGACTGTACTGAAATGCTTCCACTCCCTCCTTCCATATGTCTCCAGGATCTCTTCAAATGTCATGCTCTTTGTACCATGGCTTGCCCTATTCAATGCATTGTTTATTAATAAAAAAAAGGAAAAAGGGTTAAAAACATCCAAATTACTACTTCCGCAAAGTAATACACTACAACTGAATACTGCAGTGCATGCAAGTTGATCCAAACTAACTCTCTTTATAGCTCAGAAGTTTCCCAGGACCTAAGCTTTTATCATATACATTACAGTTCTCGATAAAAGCCTTACTACACAAAGGTTTGGTTGGCTGGGGGCACAGCTACTGTGCCTCACCTGCTAACACAATCACTCTGTATTGCTCGAATGTTTTCAATTGTGTGAGGACACTCGCTATACTTGAGCTATCAATATGCACTGCACAATAAAGCACAGTGCAGAAAGCCTATACATCATTCTGAAGCCTGGTAACAGTCACAGAATGCAGGGCAGAACTATAGAAAAGTGCTAGTTTGAGCCCTGCAAGCAGCTCTTTAATACAGAAGTACACACAAGCCTTTTTAGGAATTAAAAATTAAATAGTTTGACCATCAAATTGGGCCCCATTTCAAAGCAAATGCAGGTAATGACAGGAGAAGTAATCCTGGATCATTCTTCCCATGAATGAGGTATAGCTTTTATCTTGAATTCTGCACTTAGTACTTAAAATTCATGCTATTAAATGAATGTTGGGATACACATCAAAGACTCAAAGGTATTTCTTCTTCTAATTCTGATTTCCTCTGTCATCCTTATGCTCCTTCTGCCACATGCTATCAGAAAAAATAAAAAGTAGAGTCTGTCTTGCACACTAAATTACAGTTTTTCATTCTGGAACAAAATAAGGGAGAAATGAGGATGGGATTGATATACTTCAGATATATTTACTTTTCACATTTTTGATTCAAAATAGCAGTCTTCTATCTTTAAAAACAAAAAAAACAAGGAGAGAAAGAGGATCTAAGGATGTACTGAAATGAAAATTGAAAGTACAATATAGTTTTTAAGAGGAACACTCCCAGAATTCTGAAAGTGAATATGTCCGTTTCTGTGTTTAATTTATCTCAGGCTATTCAAACTATGTGGTGTAAGCCTGCAGAATTTTGAATGTATATGGTACAAAGATAATAGTGTTCCCATCATTAGCATTAGTCATCAGCACTGCCTCCAAGTCAGGTTACTCACAAGCCAAAGAAAAGCCTTACTCTGGATTTTAGCAGAACTGGACAAAGAGTACATTGCTAGCCACTGAAAAAGTGACCAGTCTGCCCACAGAGTCTTAGATGTTTATTACAAATGAGACATTACTTCCAGCTAACATAGAAATATTATGAAAAGACTGTGTATGTAACACTAACAGAAACTGAGCACCACATTATCAAACAGTATTTCAGCTTTTACATCTAATAAATGAATGCATACTGAAATTAGTATTTTAAATATTTATAAAATTGAAAGATGGGGCTCAGAAATGGGATAAATTTTTGATGCATTTAACAATACAACTTATATTTAACAATATAGAGTTATTGTCAATATTACCTTAAAACTGTTCCATCTTCTGCAAGTTTCAGGAAGTTTCCTTCTTCGATGTCCAACACTAAGCCTTTGCAACTAAGAATGATTTTATTTTAAGGAAGAAAAGAACAATTAATGCTTTCAGAGGAAAGCCATCTTATCTATCAGTGATATGCAGATACAGAAGCTATGGTGCTACACAAAACCACGCAAGACACAACACTTCAAATACTTCCATGTTTGAACAACGTAAGCAAATAAATATTATTACAATGAGGACTGGATTTTATTTACATAGCAAATTCTGCTAAATAAATCCAAGTACACTATTCAGTGAATTCAGTGAATGTTCACATAGATTGGTTGGAGGACTAAAGTCCAAATATATGCAACTAAGAAATCAGATAATTAAAGAGATTTTTATTTTTGGTGACAACTCCTCTACTTATTAGTACTAGACTGATAACACCACTTATTATAGGAAAGAGGGGTAGAACATTGCTCGAAATGAGGCAACTGAATAACCAAAGAACACATGAAGCAGATACACTGCCATGCTAACCAGCACTAACAAGGGGAAGAGTTGACAGCCTAGGACAGACAACCAGTAAGAGTTCTATGTCTTCCTAATAAATCTGTATCTTCCAGATAATTGAATCTACATTGACTTCAGTTGTTTGAAAAATTAATTCAGAGCTCAGTGGTTAGACTACAAATGAACAAAAGGGACTGAAAATGTAACACCACCTTCATCCTCTGTTATAAGGCAATCAAAGGAAAGAATTTATGACGTGCAGGTGGGGCAAGCAGATCCCAACCTTTCACAAATGACACCTGGGCAAGTAGCACTGTGGCCTTAAGGTCCATGTTAATGAAATTCCTGCATCAGTAAGAGATCAAACCCAATATAACTAGATCTTAACAAAGGACTTCTTGCATCAGAGGCCTCAAAATATGACAAAGAAATACGTTGCTTGTCTCATGGAAGTTGAAATCAATCTCACTGGAAAATGTCCAGTCAAATATTGTAAAAACCATTACACAAGAATGCATGCATTATTTAATAAGTATTTAGTAATTACCTGGACTTAAAGTCCATACCCCCATGGCCTAGGTAATAACCTATAAAAGTTGAAAGATTAGAGATTTGAATTCAAGGTCTTGCTCAAAGACCACCACTGAGTACAGAGCAGGAGCTTGCATTTCAGCCTTTTGCATCACCGCTTTGTGCCTGACATGACACTCATGAGCTTCTTCCTGCCACGTCACCTTTCCTTAGTTTCTCAGATGGCTGTTGGGATTATTATGCCTTACACAAAGAAAATCACATCTGTCAAGATAAAAATGACTACATTCTGATGGTTAATGGATTTACCAGTTGACTAGAAGGTAGAAGACAAAGATACATAAGAGAGTAAGTCAGACTAAAAGGTTTGTGTCCAGACAGCTAGAAGCACAGACAAAGCAAGTTTGGATGCTCAGTTCTCTCTTCAGAATACCTCATTAGAAGTATCTCATGACAAATACTTGTTAGAACAAGTATTCAAAACTGTAATTTTGGATTCATCTATTGGGCTTGAAAATCATAACAGCAACTGCCTAATAAGAGAAGCTGTCTTCCAAGCTTTGTAAAAGTTACAGTAAGTTACGAAAAAAATTTCTATCTTCTTTGTACTCACCAGAAGTCTAAGCTGTCCGGAGCTAGAGTCAGCAAGTCCTCATCATAACCCTTCTCCGTTACCAGATAATGGGCAAAACTATCATATATAAGCTACAAATGAAAAAATATATGCTTTAATTATATTGACTGAGGTCAAATATATTGCTTCTTTGGAAAGTGACAAGATGCACGTGTTAGCGTCTCCTAAGTGAAAACAAACCAGGTAGCTAAGGGCCCTGGCCCACTGCCTCCCCTGGGAAATAGTGCCTAAGGTTATTTCTGTCAACGCTGTAGAACATACAGGAGTTCTGGTGTACTGTGTCCAGCACAACTACATTTATAACATTCTACCATATGGTCACTGTGCTTCAAGACTATTGAGAAATCAAGATGTTAATTACTTAAAGACTAGTCACAGTAGTTTTTGGTTTTTAATTTTAAATGTCATGGTTACTGAGATTTAAGAAGCAGCTTCCAAGTCAATAATCATTTAGGCATTTTAGAAGTATTTGAAGGACTGTATTTTGAAGGAAACAGGCAACAACTAAATAAACAGTTATTATTTCTAACTTCAGAAGGAACACTGTGAAGGCTTAATACAACTGTCAGAAATTTATTAATGTACTGTGCTGGTAAAGTTGTACAAGAAGATCTAAGGAGATGCTGCCATGTCCTTAAAGACCATCCAAAAATAGTTATTGCTCCATTTTTCTCAACAGTTCTTTCATTAAAGCTGTTCCCTGGCCCTTTTTCTTTACTTACAGAAGCTGCTCTTGGAAATAATATGAATGATGTCAGAGAAAGACAATTATGAAGGCCAACGCTAAAAGAGTAAGGACTAACTACATCTCTCGACTTTTTAAAGTATTTTAAACTTCCAATAGATAAGGAGGCATGTAATGGGCATGTCTGTCTCTGTGTCCTGTGAAAAGATGAAGAGTGAATCAAGTCTAATGAGCTTTTTGTTTGGTTTTTTTTTATCTTGTTCATTGGTTGGCTAGATTTTTTAAAAAACTTTTATAGTTATCAATAGTCAGATGTTTACCTTCATCAGACAAAACTCTTACCAGCAACAATGTGCTTGTGTAAGACGTGATGTGTGTGGCAGAACAGAAAGAACATGGAAGGTAAGTCTAGAGTTACAGTTCCCAGCTAGAAATAAAAGAGCTCATACATTTTATTGATTTTATTGAACTGTCTTTTGTAAGGAAGGTGCCTCTCCATGGAAGTTCAGTCACAACTAAAGGAAGCAAGGCACTTTTTCAACACAGCACACACTGCACATTGCTTATTGATAAATGGGACAGCTCATAAACACTTGTTTCTATACCAAATTCTGAAATATCTTGCAAATAGTGTAGGAGTCCTGTGCAGTGCAAATGTAATATAAGTGAATAGAGGCAAATTACCATGAGCATACATGACACAAGGTAGCTCCGGGCAGAGTCCTGACATAAAGTACGAGTCAATGAAAGATCACCGGGAGTTTAAAAAAAAAAGTGCCAGTGGCGGGAAGGCACAGCACATAACAGCAGCTTCTCTCCGAAAAGGGCAAAACGGCTAAGTCAGAGCTGCTGAGTGCCTATAAACTCGGCGGTTTACTGTAAGCACCAGAAAGTTTGCAAAGGTCTCCTTTCCAAAGTGCTGGGGACTCCTCACTCTGCAGCATCTCTGGATTTGGCGGGGGCGGGTGAGGAGGAGGGAGGGCTCTACCCTTCTCTTAGCGCCGCTACAGCAGAGAAAGCACCGTTCTCAAGGAGGAAGACATGGCTGTCCCCTTCGCTCGGGCACAGGCCTGCTGAGGAAGGGCCCGGAGAGAGATGCAATTCTGTTTCTCTTACTCCTAGGTTTCTCCGTGGGCATCTGAGACAGCCGGCACAAGGCTCGCTGCCCCCACCACGGGGATCCCCCTGGGACCCGGGACTTTCCCTTTCGCCTAGGGACGCGGCGGGGAGCGGGGCGGAGCGGGGTCCCCCCCGCCGCCGCGGTGCTGCGGCCGCCGGCCGCACTCACCCGTGCGCTCTGCGGGAGGTGGTACCGGCAGAGCGTGTGGTCCAGGTCGAAGCCCACCACGTCGCAGTCAGCCAGGGAAAAATGCTGCTGCATCGCCGAGCCGCCGCCGCCGGCGGGCGGAGGAGGAGGAGGAGGAGGAAAGAGAAGGAAGGAGCTCGGGCGGCGCTTCCTGCGGCGCGGGCGGTGCGGTGCCGTGCGGGCTGAGCCAGCACTGCCCGCAGCACAGCCCGCCCCGCCGGGGCCGCCCTCACCTGCGGCACAGCCCGGCGGCGAACGCGGGCTCCGGAGAGGCGGGCACAAGGCGGGCGGCTGGAGGCGTGTCCAAGCGCTCTGATTTGAAAACCACGTTGCCCGCCGAGGTTTTGTGCGCTTGGGAGCAGGCGTGGGAACGCAGGGAAGCCGCTGTCCTGCCTGCCTCGCAAACGCGGGTCATCGGAAGGGCGTTTGCTGGGATCCGCTGAGCGGGGCGGGGGCCGGACACGGGAGTCAGCCCAGGTTAAGTGACAGGACGGACGGGTCACCCCGCAAGGGCCCTTCTGGGGACAACTGGCTTACATAAGCAGACAAGCAGTACCACCACTTCATTATGCACCCTCAGCACATTTGCTATGGTACCAAGGCGAGGGAAGGGATATGCCACCCAGAGAGACTGATGCACGTGAGAGATGGGACTTTGCCAACCTCATGAAATTCAACAAGGCCAAGTGCAAGGTCCTGCACCTATACCAGGGCAAGCCCAAGAGGAAGTGCAGGCTGGGCAGGGAATGGACAGAGGGTAGCCCTGAGGAGAAGGACTTGGGGTGTTTGTGGATGAGAAGCTCAACATGATCTAGCAATATGCACTGGCAGCCCAGAAAGACCACCATGCTTTGAGATGCACCAAAAGAAGCATGGCCGGCAGCTTGACAGAGGTGACTCTGCCCCTTCTACTCTGCTCATACTGTATCCAGCTCTAGTGCCACCAGCATAAGAAGGATGTGGACATGCTGGGAGAGCTGGAGCACCTGTCCTGTGAAGACAGGCTGAGAGAGATGGGGATGAGATAGGGATGTTCAGCCTGGAGAAGAGAAGGCTTTGGAGAGCAGCCTTCCTGTACCTAAAAGGGGCTTATGAGAGAGCTGGAGAAGGCCTTTTCACAATGGCATGTAGTGACAAGAAAAGCAGTAATGGCTTTAAATTTAGGATAGATTTAGATTAGATACAAGGAAGAAATTCTTTCCCATGAGTGTGGTGAGGCAGTGGAACAGCTCACCCAAACAAGTTATAGATATCTCATGCCATGAATTGTTGAAGGCAAAGTTGGATGGGGCCCCAAACACCCTGGTCTAGTGGAAGGTTGGAACCAGATGATCTTCAAGGTCCTTTCCAATCCAAACCATTTTATGATTCTGTAACTATGCAGTCCCTGCAGAGTATAAGCAACTCTATATGGTAAACCTCACTATGCTGTGCATTTAGCTGTGGAAAAACCCAAATGCCACAGGTAACTAGCTACCTTTTAATTTGACAGCTTTGGTAATGAAAAAAATAATAATATTAAGAACAGTAAAGTCTGTACCTAAAATACATAATAAAATTAATTTTTGATGGGTACCTGCTCAATAAGTAATGCCATAGTGCAATTAGAAAGTGCTGTCTGAAATAAATTCCTGTGTTTGGAGACAAGCAAACAGATGAGAGTTTCATCGACATAGTCTTGTTCTCTGTTGTTGAACTTGAATATAGTGTCCTGTTAAGGCTGTACTTGGGATGCTGAAACAGCTGGACTTGACAGCCTTGTTTGCCGGACCTCCTTATTATTTTATTACTCTTTTCTCTCTGTAGGCCAATGACACCATGAAAACTTTGCTTTGATCCACAAAACATGAAAAACTAGTTGAATATATTCCAAATAAATATATTTTCTTTTAAAATTCTTGTTTGGCTATAAATAGAATACTAAAAACACATTTGAATTGAGAGCAATTGTTATAAAACATTTAATACATTATCTTTTCATGTTGCCTTCCTGTGCACATCTGTAAGTGTTGTGCTTTGTAGGTGGCTAAGTTGGGTGCATAACCACAGCAGCAGTGTGCAGCAGCAATTTTGATTATGTCAAATTATGATTTGATTTTTGCAAGATGACTTGATGATTTGGGATTACAGAGCAAAGTGGTTTTGAAAATACATTAAAATAGTTGACTGAGATACAATATGAATACATATATATAAAATATGTTGATGTAGACACAGAGGAGAGAAATTTAAATAACATGACCTATCACATACATTTAAAAATTCTACAGAGAAGTTCAGTGTCAGATTAGTAAGTGGATAACAAAAGAAAATAATGGAAATCAGGAATAAAATTCACAAATGTTAATAGTACGACAGGATGAGCACTTAAGGTGTTAGAGGAAGATAGAAATGGGTTGCATAAATTTACTGTAGCCCATTGTATAGCAGCCTCTTTCAAAGGTTCTCAGTATCTTCCAGACATTGATATACTTCCTACTGCCATTGTGTGTATATGTATTTGAATACCATGTATTATATGTACATTATATGTTATATACACAGCATACATTATGTATGTATGCAGACCATAAATTATGTATACATAATGATATGTACATATGTTGTAGATATATGTTAAAGAAATAAACATATGTCTAAATATATATGTCTAAATTTGTTGTTGTAGTTTGGGATTATTATGTAAATTCTCTCCCCTGCCACTTAACTGCCCAGGCCAGCGGTTAACAAAAGAAGCAGTTAACTGTTAATCGCTTGGGTGGGGGCAGGTTTGTCTCTTTTGGGTTTTTTTGGATATTCTTCCCAGTCTTGGCTCGGCGGAACGCGGGAGTGGGGGCTCCAAGGAGGCAGGCTGCCCTGCTGGTTACTGCTGGGGTTTTCCTGGCTGTCTCGCTGCTGCCTACCCCGGACTACTTTTCGTGCCGCGCTGCTGCTGCTGCCTGCCTTGGATTTGCTTCTGGTTGCTCGTACCTTTCTGCTTCTTGGACGGGGAACACAGGGAGAAGAGACTGAGTCCATCTGAAAGCTCACTGCTTGTCTGTCTCGCTGGAGAGGGACTGAAACTCACTCTGCAGCCAGTCGGGCTGTGACATGGACACTTAAGTATAACCTTTTCTCACGGAGAAAAAACCTGCTGGGATTTGTTGTTGTTTTGTTTTTTTTTCTTTCTCTTGTGGTGTTGGGGAAGTGGGTTGCACTAGTCTGTTTACATATATATATATATATATACACAGCAGTTATCCTTCTTGTATTAAAATTCCTTTTCTTAAATTTAATAAAGAGTGGTGTGATTATCGTGGAGGAGGCCCCTCCCCTGCTTGTGGGTAAAACATTTTGGTTTTTTCCCCTCAAACCGAGACATTTCTTGGTGCCCAACGTGGGGCGGCTTGTAAACAAAGAAGGATAACTGCTATTTTGTGGCACCATGTGGGTCTTGAGTTTAGGGTTCATCAGGACCATCCTGTATAATATATTGGCTTTTTGTTGGTACAAATTCATGCCAAAAGGAGCGGCAGGTTTAAGTCTTATCAACAAATCAATGAGTAAAACTCAAATAGCCGCAATTATTATTGAGTTCTTACTCTGGATTTATGGTGCCATGAATTCGATGCCTTTGGATGTCGTGTGGGTGGTGTTCTCCAGACTGTTTTCCTGCCGCAACCTAAGCTGCTACCTCTGGGGATTCAGTGATAATAGTATGGACCCTTGGGAAGGAACAAAGAGGAATCTTTTCTCCCAACCCTTTGTCCATTCCCCATTCAAGTCTGCTACAACAGCTTTTGAGATGTTTAAATTCTCCCTGGATGCCAGAGTTATCTTGCTCTTTATGGTTTTTCTGCAAGGTTGTATCCCTGCGGCTTACAGAATGTTTGAAGGTAGGGCCAGGGTTTTTCCAGAATGCATTCAGAAGCCTAGCCCAGTGAAGGGGGAAAAGCAAGAGAATAAAACCCCTGATGCCACAGTGAATGGGGAAAAGCAAGAGAATAAAACCCCTGATGCCACACTGAATGGGGAAAAGCAAGAGAATAAAACCCCTGACGTTACAGTGAAGAGGGAGAAGGAAGAGGGTAAAACCCCTGACGTTACAGTGATGCAGGATGGGGCTAAAAAAGGGGAAGAGGGTAAAACCTCTGATGTTACAATGATGCAGGACGAGGCTAAACCAGGAGGACAGGCCAAGCCTATGGAAGTTGCCCCTATCCAGAAAAGGAAATATAAGACCAAATTAGACCATCCAGCGGATGATGAGGGGGCTGCTGCACCTCCACAGCAAGCAGACCCAGAGCCTGAGATCATCACTGAGTCATTGTCATTTGATAATCTCCGTAGTTTGCGGAAAGACATTGCTCGACACCCGGGTGAGCCCATCCTGACTTGGTTGATCCGAGTTTGGGACCTTATGGGTGAAACCTTACAACTAGATGGTGCTGAAGCCAGGTTTTTGGGGGCTCTGGCCCAGGATGTGGCTATTGAACAGGTGTTCGTGAGGGAATCAAAGCCCCTTTCACTCTGGGCACGACTTCTAATGAGTGTAAGAGAGAAGTTTGTTTATAGAGAAATCCTGCAGGAAGATCATATTAGGAAGACATGGAAGACGATGGAAGAAGGAATTTTACGTCTGAGGGAGATGGCAATGATGGACATGCTTTTTGGAAGGGGTGGGCAAACCAATAATGACCCTGACAAGGTCAGATGCACACCACATATGTGGTGGAACCTTTCACACTCGGGGCCAGCTGAATACACCGATTTCCTGGCATCCATGTATAGGGAAGAGAACCAAGAAACAGTGGGCGCTGTAGCAAATAAGCTCCGGATATATGAAGGCATGACCCACAGCCCAATGCAGGCCCGTATTTCTGATGTAGAGACATTGGTTGAGAGTCTCAAGACGCTGCCTGCAGAGGTAAAAGTGATCAGAGAGGAAATTAGGGAAAGTCTCCAAGTGGCACCAGTGCGAATGAGAACCTCTGAAGTCAGAGCCAGATGCCCCCCAGCCAGAGGAAGTGGACAGACCTCACGAACTGAGATGTGGTACTTCCTGGCCAAACATGGAGAAGACATGGGACGGTGGGATGGGAAACCCACCCGTGCCCTTGCAGCCCGAGTACAAGAACTGAAGGAGAATGGAAGAAGGTCAGTGAGAGTAAGTGCAGTCCCAGTTTCCCACGGGCAAGAATCTGACCCACAGGAGGGCACCTCCCAGGTGTACTCAGCGAGAAAAGGTTCTGACTGCTATGACCAGGATCAGAGTTAGAGGGGCCCTGCCTCTAGCCAGATAGAGGCACGGGACAACCGTGTCTATTGGACTGTGTGGATTCGATGGCCTGGTACATCAGACCCACAAAAGTATAAGGCTTTGGTTGATACTGGCGCTCAATGCACATTAATGCCATCAGGACATGTGGGCTCAGAAACTATTTCTATTTCTGGGGTGACAAGGGGATCTCAAGAATTGACTGTGCTAGAAGCTGAAGTGAGCTTGACAGGGAGAGATTGGCAGAAACACCCCATTGTGACTGGTCCAGCCGCCCCATGTATCCTGGGCATTGACTACCTCAGGAATGGATATTTTAAGGACCCAAAGGGGCATAGATGGGCTTTTGGAATAGCCACTGTACAGACAGAAGGGATTGAACAATTGAACTCATTGCCAGGTCTCTCAGAAAGTCCTTCTGCTGTTGGACTGTTGAAAGTTGAGGAACAGCAAGTGCCAATTGCCACCACGACAGTGCACCGTCGGCAATACCGAACGAACCGCGATGCTGTGATCCCCATCCATAAGATGATCCGTGAACTGGAGAGCCAAGGGGTGGTCAGCAAAACCCACTCACCCTTCAACAGCCCCATCTGGCCTGTGTGTAAGTCTGATGGAGAATGGAGATTGACTGTGGACTATCGTGGCTTGAATGAAGTTACCCCACCGCTGAGTGCCGCTGTGCCGGACATGCTGGAGCTCCAGTATGAACTGGAGTCCAGGGCAGCAAAGTGGTATGCCACTATTGACATTGCTAATGCGTTCTTCTCCATTCCTCTGGCACCAGAGTGCAGGCCACAGTTTGCTTTTACGTGGAGGGGCGTGCAGTACACCTGGAACCGACTACCCCAGGGGTGGAAACACAGTCCCACCGTCTGTCATGGACTGATCCAGACTGCACTGGAGAAGGGTGAGGCTCCAGAACACCTGCAATACATTGATGACATCATTGTGTGGGGGGACACAGCAGAAGAGGTTTTTCAGAAAGGAGAGAAAATCATCCAGATCCTTTTGGGAGCTGGCTTTGCCATCAAACGGAGTAAGGTTAAGGGACCAGCCCAAGAGATCCAGTTCCTGGGAGTGAAGTGGCAGGATGGACGCCGTCAGATTCCAACAGAAGTCATCAATAAGATCACAGCAATGTCTCCACCTACCAGCAAAAAGGAAACACAAGCCTTCCTGGGTGCCATAGGGTTCTGGAGGATGCATATCCCAGCATACAGTCAGATCGTAAGCCCTCTCTACTTGGTAACCCGTAAGAAGAATGATTTCCACTGGGGTCCTGAGCAGCAACAAGCCTTTGACTAGATCAAGCATGAGATTGCTCAGGCTGTAGCCCTTGGACCAGTCAGGACAGGACCAGACATACAGAACATGCTCTACTCCGCCGCCGGGAATAATGGCCTGTCTTGGAGCCTTTGGCAGAAGGTGCCTGGTGAGACTCGAGGCCGACCACTTGGATTCTGGAGCCGAGGCTACAGAGGATCTGAAGCCAACTATACCCCCACAGAGAAAGAGATCCTAGCCGCCTGTGAAGGAGTTCAAGTTGCCTCAGAGGTGATTGGCACAGAAGCACAGCTCTTTCTGGCACCTTGACTACCAGTGCTGAAGTGGATGTTGTCAGGACAGGCTGCCTCTACACATCACGCCACTGATGCTACCTGGAGCAAGTGGATTGCCGTGATTACGCAGCGCGCCCGTATAGGAAAATCAAATCGCCCTGGGATCCTGGAAATCATCACGAACTGGCCTGAAGGTGAAAATTTTGGTCTAGCAGATGAAGAGGAAGAGCAGGTGACACGTGCGGAAAAAGCTCCACCATACAATCAATTGCCAAAAGAGGAAATACGCTACGCCCTCTTCATCGATGGCTCCTGTCGCATTGTAGGGACTAATCGCAAATGGAAAGCAGCTGTATGGAGTCCCACCCGACAAGTTGCAGAAGCTACTGAAGGAGAAGATGGGTTGAGTCAGTTTACAGAGCTTAAAGCCGTGCAGTTGGCCCTGGACATTGCTGAACGAGAGAAATGGCCAAAGCTTTACCTCTACACCGACTCATGGATGGTGGCCAATGCTCTCTGGGGATAGTTAGACCGATGGAAGAAAACCAATTGGAAACGCAGAGGGAAACCCATCTGGGCTGCCGATATATGGCAAGATATTGCCACCCGAGTAGAGAAGCTGATTGTGAGAGTCCGCCACGTAGACGCACACGTGCCCAAAAATCGGGCCAATGAGGAACATCTCAACAACCAACAGGCAGACCGAGCTGCGCAAGTGAAAGTATCACAGACAGATCTGGACTGGCAGCACAAGGGAGAGCTGTTCTTGGCTCGATGGGCCCATGATGCCTCGGGCCATCAGGGCAGAGATGCCACTTATAAATGGGCACGAGACCGAGGGGTGGATTTAACCATGGACATTATCTCTCAGGTTATCCATGACTGTGAGACATGTGCTGCCATTAAGCAGGCTAAGAGAGTGAAGCCCCTGTGGTATGGTGGACGCTGGGATAAGTATAAGTACGGGGAGGCCTGGCAGGTTGACTACATCAC
The DNA here is from genome assembly GCF_047495875.1 of Pithys albifrons albifrons. Taxonomy (NCBI): domain Eukaryota; kingdom Metazoa; phylum Chordata; class Aves; order Passeriformes; family Thamnophilidae; genus Pithys; species Pithys albifrons. Next base: position 48,620,460 of record NC_092459.1, on the reverse strand, counting down.
ACTGCCACAGACCCGCCAAGGCAAGCGCTATGTGCTCACCATGGTGGAAGCAACCACAGGGTGGCTGGAGACACACCCACTGCCTCACGCCACTGCTCGGAACACCATCCTAGGCCTGGAAAAACAAGTGCTGTGGCGACATGGCACCCCAGAACGAATTGAGTCAGATAATGGAACTCATTTCAAGAACAGCTTAGTTGCTACCTGGGCGAGAGAGCACGGCATTGAGTGGGTGTATCATATCCCCTACCATGCACCAGCTGCCGGGAAAGTTGAATGGTGTAATGGACTGTTGAAAACCACTTTGAAGGCATTGGGTGGAGGGACTTTCAAACACTGGGATCAACACTTAGCAAAGGCTACATGGCTAGTCAACACTAGAGGCTCTGTCAATCGAGCCGGTCCTGCCCAATCAGAACCCCTTCACACTGTAGATGGAGACAAAGTCCCTGTAATACACCTGAGAGGTATGCTAGGGAAAACAGTCTGGATCAACCCTGCCTCAGGTAAAGGCAAACCCATTCGTGGGGTTGTCTTTGCTCAAGGATCTGGTTCCACCTGGTGGGTGATGCAGGAAGATGGAGAGACATGATGTGTACCTCAAGGGGAACTTATCTCTGGGTAAACGACTCATATTACTGTATTTGTAAACACTTAATTATTTGAAAGAAAATTTAAGTTTAATGTAAAGTATCAGCATGGAAGAGAATTTAGGGGTGGATAATGTTGTAGTTTGGGATTATTATGTAAATTCTCTCCCCTGTCACTTAACTGCCCAGGCCAGCGGTTAACAAAAGAAGCAGTTAACTGTTAATCGCTTGGGTGGGGGCAGGTTTGTCTCTTTTGGTTTTTTTGGATATTCTTCCCAATCTTGGCTCGGCGGAACGCGGGAGTGGGGGCTCCAAGGAGGCAGGCTGCCCTGCTGGTTACTGCTGGGGTTTTCCTGGCTGTCTCGCTGCTGCCTACCCCGGACTACTTTTCGTGCCGCGCTGCTGCTGCTGCCTGCCTTGGATTTGCTTCTGGTTGCTCGTACCTTTCTGCTTCTTGGACGGGGAACACAGGGGGAAGAGACTGAGTCCATCTGAAAGCTCACTGCTCGTCTGTCTCGCTGGAGAGGGACTGAAACTCGCTCTGCAGCCAGCTGGGCTGTGACATGGACACTTAAGTATAACCTTTCCTTCCGGAGGAAAACCTGCTGGGTTGTGTTGTTGTTTTTTTTCTTTCTCTTGTGGTGTTGGGGAAGTGGGTTGCACTAGTTTGTTTACATATATATATATATATATATATATATATATATAAGTTATCCTTCTTGTATTAAAATTCCTTTTCTTAAATTTGATAAAGAGTGGTGTGATTATTGTGGAGGAGGCCCCTCCCCTGCTTGTGGGTAAAACATTTTGGTTTTTTCCCCTCAAACCGAGACATTCGTATGTGTGAAATCTGAACATATAAAATGATGCATCCAGGACCTCACACACAACAGGGATCATAACCATCAAGATGAGGCAGCACCTTTGGAACTCAGAGCACAAGTCAATTTACCTTCATAAAGCTGCTCACTTTAGAAAACACAGAGCAAATTCCTGCGCCACTGAAGGCAATGGTCACAATTTTGATTGACTTCAGCAGGTTCAAGAGTTCAGCTACAGCTGGTGTTTCACACTATCCTCACATAAAGTTTGTCTGCCTTGCAGATTATATCAGTACAGCTGTCTTACTCCTCAGTTACCTTTTTTTCCCTCCCAAAAAGGATTCATGTAGCTTCCAAAGTGGTGTTCAGATTATGGCATTCAAAAGGTATAACTTCTTTTTACAGGCCAGGCCTGTAAAACCTTTTATACAAAAACTAACTGGAACTGAAGTATTGAAACATTTGGACAGATACTGAAAATCATAGAATCATTGATAGAATCATAGGATGGTTTGTGTTAGAAGATCATCTAGTCAAACCCTCTGATCATTGTATTCACTGTCAACTGAAGGCAATCTTGAACATCCAGATTATATGAATGCTGCACAATTATATTGACAGTAATGACAAGCTACATAGATTGTACAGAAAAGTACTAATCGTATTTAAATCTTTAACCACTTCGTGTAGGGAACAATATTCACCTATGGAGAGATTCAGCAAGTTACATTTCAGGTACATGAAGCTGAAGATTACATTAGAAGTTTGACAATGAGAAATAGAGAAAATATTGATGAAGAGAGCTGGTTTTCAGTTCTGGGGAAAGAGAAGATCAAGGAGAGAATAAACTTTATCTGCAGTATTTGTAGCACAAACCTGGTAACAGGAAAATCTCAGCAGTTTACTTTCAGCACACAACCCACCCATTTTATTCATTTTTGTTTTGTCTTAAAAGTGTTTTGTCTCTCAGTTTTTTCCTTTGAGATGAATCCTTTAAACATACTGACATCCCATTCCAGGACCTTTCTCAGAAAAGGGCTGCCTTGAATAGAAATTATCTGCAACAACTGTACTGTCTTTTATGTGTTAACATCACCCTTTCAGCTCTGTTTTTCAAGTTTGACGGCACCATGAGCCACTCAGAAATTCCACATAACTGAGGTTAAACTCTTGGGCTGTCAGGTCCCAACAGAGATTATTTTAGGTTTCCCTGTGGCTAATTTATGCACTAAAGTAATTATTTAATTATGTTGTAAATAGTGGGTAATTGGAAAATTGGGAAAAATCCTAAATCTTGTCCTAGTAGGGGAAATTTCTAAGGAGTCACGCTGAAGGAGATAGACTTGCTTGTATTGTGGCTCACCTCCTTCAGCTGCAGCATCGCTCGGGCTGGGACTGCAATGCTGCCTCGGGGGAGATTCCCCATTCCAGCCCCCGAGGCACAGACACCCGTGGAGCTGGCAGGACAGGGCTACCCACCCTCAGCATCCTTAGGAACCTGCAGGAAACACCCATGAGATAGGAGATCTGATGTATCAAAGCCTTTTATAGGCATGCAAAGGGGCATTTTGGTTTCCATCATGCTCGTGCCTGTTTTCCACATAAACAGTCTCCTAACGCCATGTAGTTTTAGAGCACAGGAGTGGGCTAACATGCCCTGGAGAGAAAAGAAGCGTTACACAGTGCGGTATCATACATAAAGGCATGGGAACCATGTCAAAATACCTTAGGTAGATATACCCTAGCTGTCACTCTGGAGCTGTAGGCCGCTGAGCAAGACAGGTGCTCCAGCTCCTCGCTTCTTTTGTCCATAAGAGGGCAGCAGTACGATGCATTGGAGCATCCTTCCAAGCTAGCTTTGAAGCGTCTGCACCGTAGCCTATTTTACTTTCCTTAAACTTCGTGTGTATTGTACGGAGACTGTGTAAGTTGGCTTTTTTGGTTGTGTTTTGTCCTGACCATGCAGTTGTAGTCGTTTGTCTATTTTGGCAAAGCTTGTAGAGTTAAGAAAGGATAGATAATTCGAACAAATGTGGGGTGCTTTCATTTTGGACAAGGAGCACCTTCATACAGAGAAGTAAGATCAGAACATTCCCTGTTTGTTTTAAAAACAAATGAATATATTTTTGGAGTAGCGTTAGTCAAACCAAAAAGTGTTAGGCATTTTTTAATATATTTTATTTTAGCATACTGGTAAGAGATGAACCTGAGGTTTACACTTGATTTAGCTTGTAACCCATGAAGTTAAAAGCTTTTAACCCATGAAGTTTCAGTGCACAGACAGAAGAATGCCTCACAGCCCACCATCCCCATTCTGTACCTCCAGAGTACCTCCATTCCCCCTGAAGCATGATGCCCACTCTCCCAGCTGGGATAACTCCTTGCTCTTCACAGCACGAACTCCCCATCTGATCACTGTCACTTTCATCCCAGACTGACAGGAGGGCAGAGCCCACATCTCAGGCTCACCCAACTGGCCCAGCTCAGGGATCTCTGCATACATGTCTCCTGAGAGCTCTCCTCAGTCTGGGGTAGCCCTAAGAGAAATATTCCTGTTGCTCTACCTTCACTCCCATCTCAGGCAGGCCCATGTAGGCACTTTTTGGTGCTGCCACAGCAGACAACCACCCTTAACAACACCTGAAAAGCCATGACACAGGTCCCATAACACAGACACTTCCTAACAATGCATCACAACCTTTCTGCTTCCTCTCTTAATGCTGGATCAATAATCAGATTGAAATGCAATGCAGTTGATTTGGCATAATGACACCATACCTATTTAAACTGAAAGGGCCTAGTGAGCTTCATCTCTGACCCTACGATTACAGCTTGAAAAAAAACCTCACTAGTAGTGGGTGGTAGTCACACCAGTGCAACACGTTTCTAGGTTTTTGCATGAAATTGAACTTAGAATGGGATCCTTCCCATGTTTAAACAGGATTGATGGATTTGGTTCCTTGATTTTAAGTTTAGGACACTAAGAAGTAAACAGTCTTTTAGAAACCATAAGAGGAATAAGCTAAGAATATACAGAAGCAAGCCTAGGATTTATTACAGAGTGATACTTTAATAGACATATATCTGTCAACACTAATTCATTTTAAGGATAACCCGATTCTCTGTGAGAGAATGAAAGCTGTCAAGAATATATTTTCTTTGAGAAACAGTCACTAGCAGTTCCTGTTTCTTTAGCAGACCATTACAAGTTGAGCAAAATACTACATAATCTTTGAGGTATCCCTCTGTGACACACGGGATACCTTGTTACTAGGTAGAGAAGTCTGGTGAATATACATAATATACTATTGATCAGGATTTAAGATTTGATTAAATTCTAGCCATTTCAGAAGTTTTGCTGTTTATTGGGTTGTTTAGTAGCCTGTTTATATAGCACAAAATATGGACACATCAACTTTTTCAGTGGAATCATATACATAAAATTTATAGAATCCTGCTGGGAGTAGGACATCTGATTACATCTGGCACCTCATATTCCTTACGTTCTCTCTCACCAGCATAGAAATGAGACTCAGGCTGCTAAAGAGACAAGATTCCCAAAACTAAACCCAATAGTTCATCAAAAGGTTAAACAGACAGTAATCCACTAGGTGCTCAAAATCTCTCAAAAGCCTGCTTATTGTCCTTATCATCTCTCTTAGATCTTGTAATGTGCCCATGCAACATGAAAGAAGGAAATGAAAATCAATTATTTTGTCAGAATGACTAATAGCAAAGATTTATGGCTGGACCCATAGTGTGTATATATTTTAAAACTCGGCATAGTTGTTTAAAGGTACTTTGAAAGATTTTTCTTTTTGAGCTGGATAGATATTACATTTAGTCAAAATAAATTGTGCTAGAAATATGGACTTTTGCTGAAACTATACTTCCAAAGTAGACCTTTCTGTATTTTATGGTGAGAGAACTGTGCCGTTTCTATGATCTATGGGACACTATCTTATTTCTCAAATGTTTGATTTCAGTGTTGGGAGTTTTTTTGTGTGTGTGTGTTTTTTTTTGGCATATGGTTATTTTATATTTACAGTGTCAAACAAAATCCAGAGGAGGACTACTCAGCTCTCAATCCTCATTTCCCATTCGCTCATGGTGGACAGATAAATTACTTACAGCTTCAATTTGTTCATGACTAAAACTGGAATATGTCTAATTCAGACATTCTGGGAATTTCTGTGTTGTTCAAGTGGGTTACAGGCTTGCATTTCAAGCCTGACACTTGCTAGTGATTGTATTAAAAAACCCCCAAAACTGATGTATTTCAACTCACAGTCTGCACAAAAGAACAGAGCTATTGAACAGGAGGTGGAAAATGCCACTATAAGACTGCAGAGTGGAAGAAAACAGAACTAGGAAAGACCTAAAGACAGTCTACTTCTGCCCTGGAGCAGGATCAATCCAACTAAAAACATCCTTAAGAGTCAATTGTCTAACTTCTTAACATGTACCAAAGAGCCACTGAGGCAGTTTTTTCCAGTGTTTAACAGTCCTTATATGCAGAACATTGAGCTTTTCACCTCTCCCCATTTCTAAACAGTCTCTGTTACTCTAATGCATCTTTCTTATGTTGTGTTCTATTCCTAGCAGATATGAGAACCACATCTGTGCACCAGACTTCTATCTATTTGAAGGCTGTTACTACATGTTTTTTTCCCCACAGACTCTTTTGTTTAATTATTTAAGGTCCTTCCTTAAAGGCTGAGGGATTTGAGCCCACTTGTCTTTCATTCTCAATCTGGATGACAGCCATTCGCCACTCTTTCATTACCAAATTGGTCATTATCAAATTTTCTTGAATATAGGATCAAAAACTGGGCACATTGCTCTAGTTTTGATCTTACTAGGAGTGAGTACAGAAATAATTAAACCATTGTAACATAATATAGAATTCCATGCTTTCAATGTAATATACAAGTTATTTAATAAATTGCAATCATTACCACCTTAGGATTTTCAAAATCAGATTCTATCCTATTGGTGTCATGAGTACAGAGATCAATTTTTTTCATTCTGTAACAGTAAGCTATCTTTCTTAAGGAGTATTTGATCTTCTATTCAAGAAATATTTTCTTCTGTATGTGTTCATTGCTGAGTATAAAAGACACAGAGTGATATTCCTTGGAGCTGCAATAATAAAAATCTAGTATTAATGCTTATAAATCTAAAGTATAAGAGATTATTTTGAATATAAATTGCATATGATATTTGCTATTCTGCTTCTGCCTCTAAGGGATATCTGGTAGCGAACTGATGGAAGGATAAAAAAAGTATGCTGGATTTTGATTAGAAAGAAGTGCTCTATAGGAATATATCCTAAAACTGTAAGTATACACTAAGCCTCAAGAAGATTCCACCATGCTGATGTAACTGTTCAAAGATCAGTATTCTGTTTCTATGTAAGTCTGTGAAGAAGGTCAGAGCCACCTCTTCTACTTTTTAGGAAAACAGTATGTTCACATTTACCTATGTTGCGTTGAGCCTCCTGCTCTTCACAGGGAGAGAGGAAATTCAGGTAAGTTTTAAAGCTGTGGAAACAAAGACAGAGGAATACAAAATTGAGAAAATTTTGTCAGAGAAAGAAAGTAAATTATTTTGTCTACAACAGAAAACTGTACCAGAAGTGCTCACTGTAAGTATCACTAAAGCTGCTAGCTTCCTATCCCCTTTCCCTATGTTTATAATTTCTTGTTGGGTAATGTTCTTTGTAAAGCATTTTCACTGCATAGGTGTGAAAGACACATGGCAGAAAAACAAAGAGAAAGTAGGAAACTATATAGAAATGTTTTGTATCTCTAAAGGGAGAGAAGAATATAGAAACAAAAGCAAAAAGGAATAAAAGGAAAGAGTATGAGTATGCATATTTGCAGGACAAGTTGCATCAGTTTCATTTGTGAAACCAGAGTGTGCACACACAGAAACGGGTTAAACTGCTGCTGCAACACATTAAGGAATAACTTCACATACTGCATCTTTACTTTTACATTAAAACTGTTCTAAATATAAGTTAAAAATTGATAAAAATAGTGATACATGAACTAAGGGTAAAAAGGTAATCCTGCTCTCAGTTAAACCAATCAGTATATTGTCACTGACTTCAGAGTAAGACCTTTTAAACTGGATAAAATATAGAAACTACTCAGCTAAATATTTGTGCTGGTTTAAAGGTGAACCAGCAGGGGAAATGAACTCACCACGAGAGAGATTATAAGTCAGAGCTAAAATTTAATAATAATATTACAATAGCAACACTGACACACAAAGGAAATTGCTTTCAACTCACAAAACCCCAGCAGTATGATCCAGTGTCCTGGGGCACAAACCCAAGGGGATTTGTTTGCCCTTGTGCTGAGACCCCTGTGGTTCCCCCAAGTCCAGAGCAAAAGGAAAAGAAAAACCTGTTGGTGCAGGCGAGGGCTGTGGTCTGGGCGAGAGCGGTGATCTCCTGCTGTCAAGGTCCTGCTGCTGCTCTGGATCCAACAAGAAGTTCCCGAGGTCTTCTTACCCACCACTTATGTACCCTCAGGGAGCACCCAGTCCCTCCCACTGGGCGGGGACTCACACAATGGGTGATTCACTCTGGGAGCCAGGGGGTGTTGAGCTGTTGATGGCCCATTAGCAGCTCCTCTCCCCCTCAGGCTGGGTGTGAAGGTGATAATGGCTCCCTGGGCAGCTGCTGCTAATGGCCCATTGACCTTGGGGAATGAATAGAGGGGGTAGAATACACAGCTTGGATCACCCCCACACAGGGTTAGCTGGTCCCTCCTGCTGAACTAGGACAATATTGGTATTTGTTGACCCTCAGATTAGGCTTCTGAAGAAGGGTAGGTGAGATAACGGCTTTTAAATTGATTGTGCCCTTGGCCATGGCTACACTATGGTGTTTGAGATTTTAGTTTCCAGAGTTTAACATATACCCTAGCTGCTACTTCCCAATGTAATTTTAAAGTAAACCTTACATTTATAGCTTCCTTTTCTGCCTATCTTTTCCTTTTCATCTGGAAAATACAAAAGTGCACATTCTGAGGTTGCACTTCCAATCCCCCTTCCTCTGGCTTATAGAGTGCCTTACATTTTGGGTAAGGTTCTTTGTACAGCACCTCACTGTGAAAGGCAGACACAGTAGAAAACTAGAAATTATACAAGGAGTACTCAGGAAGTGGACAGACAGTGCACAGGGTTTATATAGTCAAGGAAACTGATTGTAGACCCAGTCCTTTCCCTATAGAGTGATTTTAGCTGTATAAAAGGCTAGTGTATGCACAATTTACAGTAATGTGGTTTGTTGAGATGCAGTCTACTTAGCAGGAAGGATAAAAGTACGATGCAGTAGAGGGGGAGGTTCTTGTCCCTGAGATTCAGTAACAGGGCATGTAGGACTGGTTGCAAGTTGCACCAGGGGACGTTCCAGCTGGATGTTAGGAAGCATTTCTTTACTGAGAGGGTGGTCAAACACTGGAATGGCCTTCCTAGAGAGGTAGTTGCACTCAGTGTTTAAGAGGCATTTTGGCAATGTCCTTTGTAACACACTTTAACTTTTGGTTAGTCCTGAAGTGGTCAGGCAGATGGTCATTGTAGGTCACTTCCAGCTGAACTATTCTATTCTATTCTTAATAGCTAGAATTTTTCTACTGGTTTTGCATATAGTATTTCAGCAATTTAAAGTAATCAATAGGATGTGTAAGTAATTAATGTGTTCCTTTATGTGGTATATCAATACATTCTAATTGTGAATTTTAGCTTCCTATGAGATGCTGCCTTTCTCACTTACAGTGAAGGTGAGGAGAGAGTGCTGATTTTATTTTTCAAAAGAAAACCCTCACTTCTACTCACAGGTGAAACAAAGAGTATACTGCTTTGATACACTACTCATTTCCATCTATCTCTCTTTGGACTTCTCTCCTTCTTTTGATGCAATTCCAACTTAAGATAAAAAAGGTAAATCATATTCAAAGGTCATCCATAGCATGCAGAATTTGATAGAGTTATGTGAGAAATAATCTTGACCCATTATAAAATCTTCATGAATGTACACACTTTCTAAATTTATAAACTATTCATAACAGGGTCAGGATTGGAATATATTTTCTTAAAAGAATGGCAAAGTCATGTTTGCTGATAATTCTTTGTCATTCTTTTCCATATTTTTCCCCACACAGAGATAGATTCGATTAGAAGTATTTTTCATGCCTTAGAGAGCTACAGCTCTCTGGTTTCATTCAGAGAGGCTGCTTCATAGAAAGCAAATTAACTTCCAATTTTTAACAGTGTAGGCTGTATATCACTTAGAATAATGTACAGTTAAATGAAAAATAATGGCTGAGGTCTGGTCCCATTGCAGATAATGGTAAAACTCACATTAAATTTGAGCAGAGTGAAATCTGTTTGTTTGAACAAATAGAGAAAGTCTCTATTCTGTCAATTCTTGACAGAGCCTTATTCCTCTCTGTTGCTTTTTGTCAGGTATAGCCTGTTTCAGGCCTGAATTTGGCTAATAAATAAGCAACCCTCAACACCAAAGCACTTGAAAGTGTACTTTTAATGCTTTCTAGAGTAGAGATGGATTACTGGATTAGCCTTATGGAAATAAATAGCCAGAGTTTTCTCATTACAAATGCAAAAGATTTCATGTTGGAAAATGCCGAATCAAATATAACTCTATGTCTTCATGGATTTATGGTTTAAGATAATAGACAAAACCAGGACAGTGATTAATCAGTAAGAGTAAACAATTTTGTCAAGAGTAAAATTGCGCACATAATTTATTTTCACTGAAAAGAATAGCAATTTGTAAATTACAGAAACAAAATGGAAGTGCTGATTAAAAGGAATATAAAAAAGCTACAAAGTGGTGATATTGTGCGCCATTTTAATGTGCAAATGGAAAGAGATAGAGCTGAAAAGACAGCTGTGATAAAAAAAATCACTGTGCTTTATTTCAGTTTGTTACCTTAAAAAACGTACACAACTTTAAAATGTTTAATCATTTAAATTATTTTCCAAGCACAGATTCAAAGCAATATGCTTTTGGTTTTCTTCTAATTTATTTAAAGATCCTATTTTTTGAATATTTTATTTTGCTGAAACATTTGACTTGCTTTATCATAATGTAGTAAGAAGTTTTTCTAAGAGAGGTATATAATGCCAAATATTTAAACTAGCATACACTAATGCAACAGTACAGCTCCTAACTTGAAAAAGATTATACAGTGCAGAAAGTGATGGTATAGGCAGCAGTCTCATACATTATTTAATTACAATTGTTGCATTTTATGTCCTAATTTCTCATTTTCCTACTTACAGAATTCAAAACAATTGTGAAGGAAAATATTTGTGTCCTTGTGATCTCATCTTACTTAGAAAAAACACACTCTCAATTTCCAGAGCAAACTGACACATATTTCTTAACAAAACTGTTGGTGGATATTGCCTTGGAATATTCTTTTTTCTCCAGCAGAGCACTGTTCAGACTGTAATTCTCTGCACAGCATAGGGAAATTGCTTCAAACATCATGTATCATCAGTAACAAAGACTGATGCTCAATGATGTTCACTCCTTGTCTCTGAAATATGGACCAGAATATTTATGTGTCAAAGGAGGGTTTATTTTTAATGAAACTGTTTATGTATTTATACCAATAGTTCCATACAGAGCACATACAAATCAATACTCAAAGGAAATATCTGTAATTAAAAGTCATGCAAAATCATTTTTGAAAGCTTAGAACACAAAATATATCAAAACAAGACTTTTGAAGTATTAGGGATTCAATCTTATCTGTACAAATTTAATACACCTCAATCTGATACCTTAATTCATGCAGGGCAGGACCTCATTCCAACAGCACTTCTATTAATATCAGTATTGTAGATTAGGTTTGTACTAAGCTTACTAAAACATATAATATTAACACATTAATTTTCTCTCCATTCAGACAACTAAGAGAAATATGTTTTACCACCATGTCTGAACACGATTGTTTTGTAGAATAAATAAGACCTAAAGAATATTGACTCTAAGTTAATTAGAATTTGATTTAATGGATTTAGAGGAGTGCAAATTAATCCTTTAAGCAGGAGTAAGTCTCCTTGCAAGAGTCTTACTTACTGGACTTTGTAAGCAACATGCAGAATATAAAAAGTAAGTTCAGATATCTGTCATCCTTAAATCTACAGCATCAGTGTGCACTTTTTTCTTTATAGAACAAGGAAGTATACATTAGAAGCAATGGGGAATTACCTAGTGTGAAGGGGGAATGTACTGCTTGATTGAATAGATTCACTCCGTTTTCTAAAATCTAAGTTTATATGGTCCTGTCAGACACAGCTTTTAAATGATCCATCTTTGTTTTAAGGTTTGCATATTTCAAGAAACTACTTGCAATATTAATGGGTGGGGGTTTATAATAGAGAAACCAGAATACTAAATTTCAGTATCCATCCTGTAATTGTGCCATTCTGGTTATAATAAATTAATCTTTCTTACTAGCTAGTACTGGCTGTAAGAATGAGATGAGACTCTTGTGTCCTTCTCAAAGCATTTGTGATAATAAAATTCATCAATATATCTGATTAAGTCTTTACAGTCACTTTACCCACAGGAGCTTATTTATTTGAACAATTTCTGCTTTGGTATTCAGCCCCCCAAACAAATTAATAAAGATACAGGAGGCCAATAAGCAATGCAGAACTGTTTGACCTCCTTTTGCAAAAAAAGAAAACATAGTGGGATGCAAGGCAAAAGAACTAAATTAAACCAAGAAATAGGTGCTGCAAAGATTATCCTATTAAATTACATGTAATACCACTGCAGAGGCCTCGGACAATAGTTTATATTGAGAAACCCCTGAATATACATGATTATCCTCATTTGTTCCAAACTGTGAATATGAAAATTAGGATTATGGGATTTATCAAACTTTATTTTCTTCAGTAAAACCAGCAAGAACATTTTTATTACTTGCTAATTTTTTTCATGCCTGTGATAAAATTATATAGTCTCTAAACCATAAAGAGTACTGCTTTATTTTCACATGTGCACTGAATCCTCAATGAAGTCACCAAAATGAGAATAAAGACCCTTGCAGAGGCACTGCTGTAGTGTGTCCACTGCCGCTCACCTACTGTCCTGTCCCATAAGGGCTAGGGAATCTGCTTGGCAGTTCTCAGCAACCCCAATTCTCTCTCTTTTTGAGGAGAGTGTTAAATCTGACTAATGAATTTAATGGCTATTTTTAAAAGTTTAATACATATAACTGGTCCTGAAGATCAGTATGAAAGCAATCTGATTTATAGTTATTTATAACTTCCAGCAAAACTCTTGTTCTTGTACAACCAAGCAGAAGCATAAATTTAGAGAGAAGATGAATTTAATTCCTGGAGCTCTTTGAGATAAGGAAGTCATATACACAGAGGTTTGTAGGCTTAAGCCTGGTTCTACAGTTATAAATACTTAGCTGAGTGGTCTCAGTGAATGCAGTGTGATTTCTAATGAATTTTTATTTTGGTACCTCTCAGTGTGAAGATGGACCTTGATCCTGAAAAGAGCTGTGCAGGAGATTGATTCTGTAGGATGCAAGTGGCTCCCTTGTCATGATGAATCTATTCTATGCAGTAAATGTGTATGGACACCTTTGCCACTTTAATGCCTTGAGTTGCCAGAATCATGGCAACAGGAAAAGTCACTCTAATATGCAAACTGGAAATCCCCAGGTTAATTAATAGTGGCCTTGCCTGCCTTTGGATATAGTCTATCACACATAAAAAAAGTAAATATCTCTTGGATATCTGTGTTCTTCTTATTATGTGACTAATAATTCCTGTGGTGAAAAAATCTTCTCCAGTGGTGCTTCAGAAACTAAACACAATTTTCATAATCTGCAAAATCAGCATGCCATTTTTTTATCAGACCCAAAGTGTTCACTACAGATGATGAGGTTCAGTGATCATTTAACGTTTATGGTACTTCCTGCTTTATTTAATTTCTTTTGCAGCATTGCAGAAGAGGAGGGAATAAGCAGATCCCCATCCTTCGTGGAGATGCACTTCATAGTAATACACTTTCAGTGGAGATTTCTTTCAGTCATCTGACAGTCCCTAACTCACCAGGAGGCTTCTGCCTCTGCCACTGGTCTCCTCATTCAAATGAATGAGAGACAAGATAAAAGCAAGTGACTTTGGTTTCTGTTATTTAGTTGTTTTCTTTCTAGTAAAGTAAAGCAACAGAAGTTAGCAGCTCTAAATGGAACTGAGAGATGTGTAAATGTTTTAGGAAAACAGCACCATATAAAAAATGGAAGTCAGGGTTTTTAATCACCAGAAGTCATAGGTCCACGTGTGAGTTTTACTGACCTAACTAAGCCTCTCATTCATAAGTATTTACCTCTTACTGAAATGCCACCAGAGGGCAGACACGCTGCCTGCTTCTCTCCTGCTTCGTGTTCCTGATCCAAGCATTTCATGTCCCACAGACGGTGATGATTTCCAGCAGTTATAAAGCTTGGGTTGTGCTGCTGTGATACGGCAGCCAGCTCTTCAGCCTGCTTTGCCACAGAAGTATCCAGACACTTGTGCTTGTTCTGTATGCTGGGTTACAGGTGCTTTAGAAATGGGAATATACTGGTCAATGCAGTTTCATTGGTTTACATAGTGACTGGAAGACGCCATTATTTTTATAGGGGGTTGATATAATTAGCCAACCACCTAGAGCAATTTTGTTTTGGCTAGTGCCTTTGTTTCCTCAAAATGCAAAATAAGGAATACATTAAAAAGTACTGCTTTATTATTGTAAGCCACATATATTTGTTTTTCCTTGTAACAAGTACCAAATCCAGGTGAGTAAAAAAAATCCAGGGGGTTGATTTGAAGGGCCGGAACTTGGCAGGGAATGCACAAGGGTGTGAGTGAAGAGAGAAGCAACAGGTGCACTCCAGGTGAAGGCGTCTGCCAGTCTCAGGTTAGCAAAACCTTCCCACTATGAACCGAAACCAGCTCAAACCAGGAAACAAAAAGAAATATTCAGTCAAGTTGCCAACGTCAGAGACTGCTTAGAAAGCAGGCAGGTCAGCTTGGTTAATCATTACCAAGACAGACTTTGCAGATAGTTCACTGCTGATCATATGACCAGTTGCCACCTGAGCTAAGAAAACAGCAGTAGGAGTTGAGAAGCCTCCCTTGCTAAGATGTTCTGACATTATTGTTTTGCTGTAGCAGAAGACGCTCCACAATTCCCCGTTGTTGCCAGAGCTCAGCCCAGCACAGCTGTTGTGTTGCTTTCCTGTTCCGAAGAGGAAGTGAGAAGTTCCCTCCACGTGTGCTGACACTTGAGTGCTCAGGTTTCACTCCCTAACCAGGAGCTGCCGGTAATGAACTATCAGTGGGATTCAGAGAGGAGTTTCCAGCTGTGCCAAGAGTTGTTTCATTTTGTGCCACAGAAGAAGGGGGAGAAAAAATCTACAAAAACGTGAAATGTTGATGATGCAAAGACTGTTCTAAGGTCTTGCAGACAGGAAAAGCAAAAGAAAAATAGAAGCAGAGGAAGGAACAAGGAACCAGGATGGGAAACTTCTGCCAGAAGCACTGCCTCTTTTTGGAACCTTACATCCCCTGCTTATTCTGGGGGACAAACGATGAGCAAGATGGCAAAGTGGGTCAAGTCTTCGCCAACCTTGCTGTGGTAAGGCCTGATTTCCAAACAGGACAGAAAGACCTAGAACATAAGATAAAAGAGAAACCTTTACCTCCACTGCCTGGCCAGCATCTAGTTAACATTTGCAGCTTTGTGGCACTGTTTGACTATGAAGCTCGCACTGAGGAGGACTTGAGCTTTCGAGCTGGGGACAAGCTGGAAGTGCTGAATGCATCCCACGAGGGCTGGTGGTATGCTAGGCTCCTCCTGCCCACAGGATCAGTCTGTCCTGGACGCAAGCTTGAGGGCTACATCCCCGCCAACTACATAGCTGCTGACCAGAGCATTGAAGCTGAGCCGTGAGTAACCCACATAATGTGCACTGCACTCTTTTCTCTTATGTGAAGTGCATTTGGGACAGGAGGTACAGTGTTTTCCCTTGCTGAGTAGTATCCTGCCACAGTCACCCTCTAGTGATCTAGCAGTTGTAGCACTGTAGTTGGCATGTACAATGAAAAGACACCGTGGTCACAAGAAAATAAGTTACAAAAGGCAGAGTGTGGAGAGTTTTTATTTTGATTAAAATAATTTCCCTCTCTGATATACCCTAATCACTTGTTTAAGAAGCATCTGGGAAGATCAGTTTCGTTTGCCACGGTGATGGTTCATTACTCTTATTTGTGTAATAGCAAGTGTGTCAGATGTTACCCAGAGAGTGAAAATGTATGACCCTTGCCCTGAATAATGTTCAGCCTGCAAAGTACTCATTAATCAGTTACTGGAAGCTACCTTTACACCTTTCCATCTTCTTACAAATGATGTGTGAGTCTCTAACAGATAAGTTCTTATGGTTTATTGTACATTATTTGCTTCTTCTTTGGAGGCAAATCTCTAGTCTCAGGACAGACTTTAACTGGAGGACTTACTGCAAGGGTCAAAAGAGTAGATATAGCAACACAGCACAAATAAAAGTTGTTAAACTTTCAGAGTTTAATTATTCATCCCATGTTTTTCTGCCCTTTCAAAACATGCCCAATCTTATTTAATTTTCTGATATAGAGCAGAAATCAGAGAGAATCAGTTACTTGGCTCCCTAGCGAGGATGAGTTAGGTGTGAGTCAGTCGGGGCTTCACAGTTACTTCTGTGTGTTGCAGTCAGAGGCAGAATTTCCTGAAATAGGTCTGACTTCAGTTCCAGAGGTATGTTTTGGCAAAAAAATATCACTGTGTAAAGAAACAGCAAAAAGGGCACTCATTATTAGTCTCAGAATTAACTTGACTTTAGAGGGATGATGTTGCAGCTTTTCAGTTAAGTCTCATTTGGACCTGAAACATCATCTCTGACCCGATCAGCCAACTGTACTGCTGAGGGCTTGGAAAATTGGCTCAGATATGATTATGTTAGTCTTTTATAATCTGTAGGATTTGTGCTAGAGGCATTTTAGGGCAATTCTAGGATTCATCTCTAACATGAAGACTTTAATTTCCAGAGTCTGACCAGCTGTTTCTATTTCTGTATTCAGGCAGACAGCACTTCTAATGGTCATGGTCAAAAAAATTCTTCCAATTGCAGAAATTGATCTGCAGAGAAGGCATTTTCTGAATCACTAGAGAAATGGTGGTAGGCTCAAATTCAGCTCAGTTTGGCCTTTGCTCCCTTTCAATAGCTAGCTTTATGAGAAGTCATCTAAGATTTCTTCATGTTGTAAATACTTTGAAATTAATTTTGCCCCGTTATACAGCAGTGTCTCAGCTCTTATGATCCTTCTTATATTTGAAGCCATACTTATATACCTATAGCTTCAAATACAAAGTTAAATTTTCTAGAGTTCATTGTTGTGTAACCTCTGTTTTCTTACTTTTTACTGAAGCAATTTTTTTTCATTCTTTTCATATACCTTTCTCCCTTTAGTTATAAAGACTAAGTTACAGAAAAACATTTTTCTTTATCAGTTGTTAGAAGACTGGAGAGGTAAAAATGGAGAGGTTTTACAGCTCTTAGATGGAGTAATTTCTCAAAAATGAGTTTTGAATTTCACAGCAAGACTAATATGGCTAAACATGTTGTCTTTTCTCTGATTTCTTTCTAAGTTAGTTGGCTTTAGTGATCTTGATATGTATGCAAGACTGTTTACTGTCAGTCCACACACATACAGCCATAGAGTACCTCAGGTTGGAAAGGGCCTCCAAAGGACAATGGAAGCAGTCATCCCAACTCATACATAGTCAAAATACATATAGACTGTTTGCTTTGTTGAGCATTTCCAGTAGATCTTTTCATCCTTATGGTGAGGATTTTTTTGCCTTGTATCAAATTATTATATCCCTTGCTATGATTTCCTCCAAGTATTTGCTTTCACTCACCCTCTGCATAAGAGCGAGAGTAATGATGGTGTAAAGAACTAAGCCTTATTTTCCTTAAAGATTGCAAGTAGAAAAAGAAGTTGTTCTAATGTCTCTTGAATTAAAATTCAATGCTTTAATCATACTCTCTACCTAAACTTAGTTTTATCTTCTCTCATTATTGCATTTTGATTTTAATTCCCATTGGTGTTGGCCAGCTGCTCATAGCCATGACATAGACATTTGTGGAAATAGGAGAACTTTCTAATGCATCCTTGCATCCTGTATAGCAGTCCTTTATGGTCCCAGCACAGAACTGAAAAAGAATGGAAGACTTACAATCTCATGTTCACCTACCAAAATGCATATTCACCGTATACTTCCAGTGTATTGGTTATACTTTGCAATATTTGCCAGGGACAGCTGGCAAATCAAGTCTTGACCTAATCGAATGTACATTTTGTAGCACCAGACACCTACTTTATATCTGCAGAGACAACATGAATTTTAGCTATTTTCTAGACTGCATCTCCATCTTATTAGACCAAGACAAACTGGCTATACTGTTCTGAGAAACAGACTTGATTCGTAGTGTGACTTTTAGAAAGCTTGAGAGAGAAACCAAACTGACCATATTTTTTAGAAGTTGATTTCAGCATGTTTGTGTAGAAGCTATTAAAAAAATTACATTCATATGCATGCATGACTACTCCATAAATTCACTTGAACATATGGAAGAAGGGCATGAAATGTTCTATAGTGACTGACATGAAAGGGTAACTCTGTAAGTTTAGCTCTGCATGCAGAGCAATGAAATTTCTTTTACTAATCATTTCAGATTTTCCTGTGACCAGAATTTTTAACAAAAAGATATTACCTGGCCTCTTTTATCAGTATTTTGACATGGTCTTTATTACAGAGAAAGCAGAGATCAGATTGTCCATCTGGATCTGTGTTCAAGAGAATAATGTTAAGTCATTGCTTGTTCTTAGCAATTGCTGCAGTAGAACAGTTTGTCTCCTTGCTGAAGTGTCTGTAAATTTTCATCAGGAAAAAAAGCCTTTTAACTTTTTCTTGGTAAGAAAGAGAATGAAGTTAAGTAAGAAGGAAAGTGAGAAACTTCCTTAGAGAACAGTTTTTCTTCCTGGAAGTCTCTGACTGCCTAGTGTGACTGAGGTAGTGCTGATAAGATAGATCAATAACTGGATGAAAGGGCAGAAAGGATGTGTAGTATCTACAGTCTGGGGAAAACAAAACTTAAACACTTTTCATATCAAAGGAAATTTTTATGTATCCATGGCTATCAGAATGTTCAAGCATAAGTGAGAAAGAATGAGATTTCTTTACTGTGTTGCTCTTCTCAAACCAACAGTTATTGGTAGAAGTTGTATGCTAAAATTGAAGAGTTGTTTTTTAACTTTTTAGTCTATATTTATACTGTATAATAGAACTAACTTATGGAAGAAGTCAAACACTCTTTATTTGTGTGTGGTATCTTGTTACAAAAAAGTTTATTTTGCTTCCTTCCTTTGGCTTGAGCAATCCGTTCCTGGCTGAAGGATTTGGATTAAATCAGTAACAATCTATGTGAATATATAAGGTAAAATCCATGGCTTGGGTTCTACCTGCTGCAGCACTGCAGTCCAAACATGTGCTGCATAAGAGTAAATACATCCAAGAAGTGCACACCTGCTACCATGAAGTCTGTTTTGGACAGATGGGAACAAGGCCCTTCATTTTTATATTTACCAGTAAAGCATCTTCTTATTGCTGATCTCTTCTAGCACCTGCAGTACTCCTTGTACCAGCAACAGCCTGCCAGGTGGAGGGATTATGAAGGAATTGTGCCTACTGTCTCTGGAGACAGGTGTGTTCTCCTGGCCCCACCTGCAGTAGGTGGGACAAGGCAGTCGGGGAGTGGAAGCATTCAACCATAGTCACAAAATGAGCTTCCTCTTCATAAGGAAATAAACCTGGTACCACAAAAACATTATTTTTTAAATAATACCTGACCAAAAGCAGGCAGCAAACTATGCTAATGATAAATTAGCAACTGTAAGAGCACTTGGTGCTTCCCTCTGCATCACAGGTAGCAGTCAAAACCACTAGCCAGACAGATTTTTCATTTCTAAAGTAGTTTTGAGGGAGGTTGTATCTGCTGCATCCCATGAATTTGGAATGCCGTTCTTTCTATTTTTAGACGTGTAACATTTAGAAAGAGGAAAACAAAAAATGCAGTTGGAGATACAATCACATAATTTAACTTGCACATCCAGCAAAGGATGATCAGAAAGAACAATTTGACAAACACCAAAATTGGTATTAAAAGATAAATTTCCTTGGCAAAGACTGTGATCTTCCTGTCTCTGTGCTCTTTCTGTGCCTGTTGTACAAACAGGATCCATAGTAACACATTCACCTGCCTTTGGTTTAGTGTTGCCAGTTGTTTAAACTAAACAAGAAAATTACATAGTGCAAACTATTGTGGATAAAAAGCACAGCCCAGCTGTACAGTTAATTTTAATGAAGCAAAAATTAAAGAAAACACCTCACTGTTGGAGTGATGTGAATTCTTTTTTTCTAACAGAAAGGTAGAGTGTACTTAGAGGGGTCTCTTGCCTGCCATCCTGATGGACCTGTTGGCCATTTATTGAAAGTTAACTTAAAACCATGAAATCATAGAATCATTGAGGTTGAAAAAGACCTCTAAAATCATTGAGTTAACTATTAATACTGCACTGCTGTGTTCACCACTAAACCCCAAGTGCCACATCCAAGTGCCGCATCCACGTGCCTTTTGAACACTTTTAGGCATGGTGATTCCACCAGTTTCCCAGCTAGCTTGTTCCAATGCTTGACAACCCTTTTCATTAAGATTTTTTTTCTAATATCCAGTCTAAACCTTCCGTGGCATAACTTTTAGTCTTGTCCTGTCACCCTATTATCTGGAAGAAACTGACCCCCACCTCCCTTGCCCTTCTCTGGATTTGCTCAAACAGCTCGATGTCTGTCTTGTACTGAGGGGCCCAGAACCGAACACAGGATTTAAGGTGTTGCCTCAGCAGTGCTCAGTACAGAAGAACAATCACTGTTCTAGTCCTTCTAGCCACAGTATTTCTGATACAAGCCAAGATGCCATTTACTGTCAGACACTTTATATATTCATGCCAACATTTTTGACAGAAGACTGCTGTGCTGAGGGAAATAAATCCATATAAATTCCTAGTAGATTAGCTCAAATAAGATCACAGCAATTACGTTTAACTTTTGTCAGTTTTAGAAACATTTCTTATCTCTTATAAGAAATCTAATAAGATTTCTTATGTAGGTATGTCCCAGCTGGTGGAAACTGAGCCCCAGACCTAATCAATGAAACCTCACTAGTCAATTCCACAATGAGCTTTTTAAACAACCCTTTGAAAGCAGAAGTGACTAGTAGGTTATTTTTGTCAATCTCTGTAATTCCTTCACCTTCTGTGACCTGACTCAGCTTTAACTATTTCGTACATTAACTGAATCCAAGTTACTATATGTGAACAATAAAGTATTCCTTGGACTGACTTGTTTCATATGTTTTGCATATTGAGGCTTATAGGGTTTCATTTGTTCATGTGGCTTTTTTAAAAGTGAAACCTTAGATCCTATTGAATATCTCAGAAAACTGAATGTAATCCACTGTGGTTTCTGCGTGCTCCCTCTCTTTTGCTCTCATAGTTCCTCTCTCTGACAGTTCAAATTCCTGAGTTCACCACCAGAACCAGCACTAACTCTTATACTGAAATGAACTTGTAAAAAAAAGTACAAAAGTTATTCTTGTATGTTTTTTGGTAGAGGTCTTTTTCTTGCAAAAATGTGTATTTATTATAAAACATTGAAGAGGCTGTGTGTGAAATTACATCTTTTCTTTCAATTGGTATACTTTAGATATATTTTTGTGTGTGTGCATATATGTGTACACACCCACCCCCACCATAAAGTTTGTAAGACCAATATTTTTAAGATCACACAGTACGTATCTGTGAGATGAAGTGTATATTGCAAAGCTATATCATACTTTTGATGTTTTTGATCTTGTGTTCACAGTATCAAAAGTACTAAACATTTGAAACTAGCATGTATGTTGTGAAGTGTTTCTCTTGAATTTAAACAATCGAATACTGCAAAAAGACCATGAATTTAATCACTTAACTTCTTTGGTTGTGATTGATCATTCCAGTGCTGTCTTCAAGCATATCTCAAATTTTGACTTAATTTCTGCTCATTTCTTAAATACTCAAAGAATACTGAACACAAAAGGAAATGGTTTACAGAACTATGTAATGTCAGATTTTGTCAATTGCCAGCAGTATTTAAACATCCATGTATATACCTGTGTCCAGAAAATGTGTATCTCTTCTCAGAAAGGTGGAAGGAATTATGCCATTGTAGATGAGCAGTTCATGCAAACTTGTCTAATTTAGGTAATCTATTTTCTGGCAATATGGTTTTCTAAGTATACAACTTTATCTATTCAGATTTTGAGAAATTAGGAAAATTTTTCCTATTTTGTCTTTATTTGAGATTAGTGTTAACATTATATATTATAATCATTAGGTACTGGTTTCCCTTACCCTGTTTTGAAAGATTTGGCAGTGAATCATGTGAAGATGAGAAACAATATCCTTAAAACATATGCTGCAAATATGGCCAGTTACCTTTTCCTACAGCTTGATGAAACCCAGGTGACCTTTACAGTTCTTTTTGAACAGAAAAATATAACCCCAAACCATATACTGCTCATAATAACTCAATAGTCTTGTTTAATGGAGGTTTTTACAAACCCAGTAGGAACAAGAATTGTGCATGCTAGCATAGATTGTTTGGTTTTGAGTAACGTTGTTGGCAAAAACCTTCAGCAGGTATTGTATGATGTTTCCTCAGTAGCTGTCTTTGAGGATTCTCTGCACAGGACAATATCAACTCAGCACTTGTTGAACCTGAAAACTGGAAATTGGCAGCCATATTCCTCAGCATGGTCAGGGACCCTGTGTCCCCAGGCCGGACTCCAGAAGACAAGACTGAAAGAGGTGGCTGGTCTTAAATCCCCTTAGTGGTCTTGTTTGCCTCTGCTTCAAAAAAGGAAGTCTTGGCTTTCTGTTCCTTTTATTGCATGCTTTTCCCAAACTCCTACAGATTTATGAATGTTTAGAAGTGTGTATATGTTCTCAGCTACGGACATGGATGTATCAGTATAATTTTTATCTATAAAAAAATCATCTGAAATTTTTTGCTGTTCCACAATAACAATTTGATTAGCTTGGAAAGATAATTTTTAGTTTTCTGAATACCTGCAAGAAAAGAAAATAGAAAAGAAGATCTTGTACTTATTACAGAACTAAAATATTTGAGAAATTGCCCAGAAACTTCCTTTGCTGCTGACATATCTTTCTGACATGGTGTTGTGATCTCTTAAAAAAGAAACCCTGTGTGAGGGTCTTGGTCTGATAACACACACATTGATACAGAGTTTGATGTGCTACAGCTTTTACTTCTGGAAGTCAAAGGTATCTATAGTGTGTCACCCTTCCCATCTGTCAGCCTGAAAAGGTTAGCCTGAAAGCTGGAAGATGTTCTGTTAAAGAAATTTGCCCACCCCCCTCCCCCCCCCTCCCCCTCCCCCCCCCCCCATGAAAGAACCATTTTATCCTTTGGCTTAGGGTCACCTCGGGTGGCCACACTGCACTATTCTTTCCTGAGTCCCTCTGGTTGTTCTTCACTGAAAATTGACCTAAAAGAGCATACAAGTCCACCAAACTGCTGGCAATAGGCAGAGGAGGTGTGGGCCCAAGTGGATGTCCAAGAGAGAGCTCTGAACGAAATGGATGAAGAGATCTGCTGTACCACCAGTGTCCTGGGCAGGCAAAGGGGACTTTATGTTTCTGAGGGTTTCTGTATTATTTCTATACTGAGATGAGTGTCCCTGTGAGAAAGAAAAATAATTTCTCTGGAATGATTTTCTCAAGAAAATCAATTGAGTGCTTTTGGAAGCTGTAATGGTTGAAGTGAATGTATGATTGAAAATTTTCTTGTCTATTTGAGTTTCCCTTAATGCTAAATCAATTCAAGTTATTTCTGTTCTCTGTACTGTGTTAACAATAAGGCTACCTCGAGCTTTCCACTTTGTTCCTCCATTTTTATGAATAGTAGAGTGTTTGCCACTTTTACAGTATATCATGTCAGTATTTCAGTACTTTTGTTCATGTATGTGTTAACAAATGCATACAGGTACTAGTAGCATTGATGCAAGATTTTACAGTGCTATTTGGAAGACTCTATGCAGCAGAAATAGGGTCTCAGAAACACATTTTAGGTTTGGATTTTTTAAAGAGTTGACTATATGGCTAGATTTCACAGCTGAATTCCCAAAGCAATGACTGTTAAAGACAATAGTATCTTTTCATTGACTCTAAATACAAGCTGTTTTTTTATAACAAGTTTTAAATGCAATGGAACCCTTATCCAGGTACAAAACCACTACAGGAAATAAACTTTTATGATTGACTTTAGGCTCTTAAATTAGAGAAATACCAGAGACTTTTGTAAATAAAACACCACCAAAAAAATAATATATCACTTTCACTTACTGTTTATTTTCTTATCTAAAAGAACTTCAGAGCAGCTTAAATAATAGAGCATGCAGATGACCAACATTGTGGAGAATGAATACAAATATTAAATTATTTACACAATAGCAAAGCAGGGACTCACAAGATGAGATCAGTTTATGGATATTTCCACAAATTAACCTTATCAGACTGGTTGGTTGCTGCTTTATTATCTTTTGTTCCTCTTGTGCCGTGAACCTTGTATTGAGTGGGGTATATTAATTTACAGAGCTCATGCACTTGGCCTTGTAATACTATAGAGAAATAGTCACTTGCAGTCATCACAGAGTGCGAGTAGCCAAAGGATCAATGGTTTGTCATCCTGCAGCAGACTCGGAGCAAATCAATTTCCCTGTTTGCAGCACAGCCAGCTTCTATTGTCAACCATTGAAAAATTAATGTAGTATTATGCATAATCCTATGTAACAGAATCAGACGACAGTACAGTTACGGCCTACCGAAGTCATTGCTGAAAAGTTTATACACAATGTGTCACACATTTTTAGACTAACACACAAGTAATGTTTGTGTTTACTTTTACAAGGGAGTAAATTTGTTCTAGACTGTAAGAGGAAATGGCCTGCCCTTGTGGAGGGTTTAAACCAACTTATTGTTGAATTTTGCTTTATCTAAACAATCCCACGCAGTTACTTACTGTAAAAACCCATGAAGTCCTGGAAGACCCCTCAGCTTATTATTTCTAGCAAAAACAATAGGGTATCACAAAACAAAGCTATTTCTTAGATCAAAACAGGCTTTAGAGGCTCAGTGTCCTTTTTGACACCCGTTGCTCTCTTGTCATGAGATAATAACCTTCTGCAGTTTCTTCAGTTGGGTTCTCCCAGTGATTTCTAAGTGCAACCTGGGGGTCCTTTTGGGTCTCAGATACACACAGGGTCAGTCTGGCAGGGTGCCTGGGTGTTCCACGTTTGCTACAGGTGCATTACAGTCATTGGGGTTGTGTGGAGTAAGCTACTGTTCAGTGTTATGGTCAAGTTGTCGGTGAGTAGTAAAATTGAAACCATCTCTTTTTAAAGTCACTGTGCAGTGTGGTTAATCTTATCTTTTAGTCTAGAAATATAAAGACATTTGTCTGGCACTAACCTGCAATTTCCCATCTTGCTAAAAGAAATAGTAGCAAAGATTCTGCCTGATTTTCTTGGTAGCTCACGGTTGTTCAGTCCCCAAAATATTACCTCCGTTTTCACAGTATGTTCTCCATATTTAAGCATCTATGCACATTGTATATGCCAGCAAGACAGTGACTATAATATATTAGAGACATAGGTTTAAATTGCCTCATTTTAACTAAAGATCCCCTTTTACGTGGATGGATGTAGTTTTTGTATTCTAGTGCGCACATTCATTATCGAATTAGAGTGGGAAGAGAGAGAGGAAAAATGTCTCCCTTCTCCTGGAAGAAAGGAACAGTGAGATTTCTTAAGAGCCCTTGATTTTAGCTTTGTATGAAATCAAAATATGCACTGAAATAAAGTGAAGCTTACTGCTTGGTGTGTCTTGTTTTCAGATACCTTAATAATTTCTGAACAAAATTAAAAAAAATGCTTGTGCTTTGCTGGAACCTCCATTTCAAAACAGAAACAGAAGAAACTTTTAAACTTGAAATTTATTCAAATTGAGTGCTTTCACAAATTCAGCTTTAATTTTTTTTTAGAAAATATATTGAGAAATGTAACTTAATTTTCTTTCCCTTTTTTGCCTCTATGTCTCTTCTCCTATCTCCTCTTATATTCTGCCATCTCACCAATAAAACTTCTCTTGAGTCTAACATAAATTTAGTGTTTATGGAAAGACACCAACCATTCAGCTATAATCTGCTGACAAGAACACTAGAAAAATGTTATCCAAAAGCCAAGATAAAAGTGGGATCTGTTATTTTCCAAAACTGTTTATTTCACACTGTAATGCTTATTCAAAGAAAAATCCCACTGTTGATCTCCAAGTATGGAAAATGCAGGGAAACTACAGACAGCCACTTTCAAAAATGCAGACAGATATTTAAAAACATAACCAGTGCTGGTCTGTTGCTTTGGTACATTTCTGCTGCTAACACAGTGTAGAAATGAGCTTTTTAATTTTTCACAACTATTCACATGTTCTATGTTTTTCTCTGTGGAAAGAAAAACAAACTTATTTCACCCATTCGCATTGTGAAAAGACTGAAAAACTCCAAGTCCCACACACAGTGCATGCAAGATAGTCTTCATTTTAGTTTGTGATAAGTTATTCAACAAGGATCTGAGCAATGTAAATGACTCAGATCTTTATATGTGAAGCAAATTCATTGGAATTGCTAAAGGTTAGGTGTGCTGCCTGACTAACCATTCCTGAAAACCTGAATTTCTAGTTTCACTTGGAGGAAACTAGATTCTGATTATGGTAAATAAGTAATCAGGACTGAGCTGTGTCACTTTACATATACAATTAAAATGACTTTTTGTTTCAAGTCCAAGTCAGTTACTTTCTGCAATGTGTTAGGATTTCAGATAATTTGCTTAAGCAGATAGAGAAAGGTGTTACCTAAACATTTTTTAACAACTTCCCCTGACTCACTTTTTGCTGATGGTACTTTGGTGAATGAGGTTTAATGCGATGACCTCTGGACATATGTGGTGAAAATGAATGTTAAAGTGTTCTCTTGGCAAGTACATAAATACATGGTACTGGGAAAGGGAAAAGAACTGTATAGAGTAATCCTTACAGTGAGAGTTAGTTTGTGTAATTGGTTCAATAGATATTCTGTGAAATTGTTTCCCCAAGTAGGACTGAAATGGCTGCCAAAAACACATGCACTGTGGAAGCAGGGTAAGATGAAACCCAGCATTTGCTGAACGGTGCAGCAGCAGATTATAGCCCTTGGACACTCAATGCAATCCTCAGCTTTGTCTTGTCTTTATTTTTTCATTGTTGCCTATTAACTCTGACTTTTCTCTCTCCTCTCCATCCACTTGCTAATATTCTGTGGTCTTCTCAACATTGAATTTTTACTGTCCTATTTCCTCCCTTCCTCCTTGTATATCCTTTATCATTAACTTTGAATTCCTTCCTCTTAAATTTTGTCCTTGGTCCATGCATCCTTCAGTATCTGATAATAAATGATGATGCGAGACAGAATTAAAAATGATGCCAGACACGCCTGTAGAAGGAGGTGAAGAGGAAGGGCTGTGTTTCCAAAGAACCTGAAAACCAATCCTAGGTTTTCTAGCCTCTGCACAGTGAAAGTCTACAAGCCCTAGAATAATTCCGAACTTTTCATTATGTAGATTTTTGTGCCATATCTGAGAAGTCTTGTGTTTTTGAAAATGCTCATAAAAGGAATCTTGCTTGCAAGTGTTCGTCTTCATGGTTTAGCCTGACTACAGATTTTGTGTCTTTTTTTTTTCTTTCAAAAGCTGTCATCAGGTTCAGTGTAGACTATAAAGGGAAAATTGAAGCAGCCAGCACTCATCTCCCACGCTCTCCTTCATGCATGCCACTCATCATTTGTAAAGCACATCTGTTTCTTAACTATATTATATCTGGAAGCCTTTCATCTTTGCAGTGATATTTCCTAATTTCTTGAAATATCAGCTCTTGAAAAAATGCTATTACTTCATTAGTCTTGTAATTATAACAGCCTAGTATTTTCTATCAGAAGACCTTGTTTAGTTGCATTTTCCAGACTTTACCTGATTGGGTGTGAATTTTCCGGGGACATACCAGGTGCAGGATGCCTCTTTCTCTTCCTGAAAGCAAAAAACGTGGCTCAGAACAGTATGAGAAATCCTTTGAGTATGTACTTTGGAGGAAGTAGGAGAGATTCATATTTAGTAGGGGAGATTGCTGTACTAAAAGTGTGTGCTTTGTTGCTATCTGAGGTAACTTTTATTCAAACAAATCAAGGTTTAGGAAATACAATTCCATTTTATATGTGATAAAAAACATATTCATTAGAATTTTACAGCTGCATGTTTTATTTTTGATATTTTGGGAAAACCCAGCAAGTGCTTGAAGACTTCCTCTCAGCATAGAGGGAACTTGCTGGTGGCTCCCTTGAAAAACTTCTCCCTGTGCTTCTGCGCTTTTCTACCCACAGCAGACTGCAAACTTGGCATAGATTAAAAGCTGGTTCAGCAGCCTCATTCTCCTGCATGGATGACAGCAGTGACAAGTGGTGCACACAAGCCTGTTCAGGTTTCCATGTGCTGAGTAAGGGCAGTGGTCACAGGATGCTCATATGATGAAAGGACTTGAATAAGACCCTGAAGGATCCCTTTCTCTTTCTGTCTCTCTCTGTTTCTTTAGCTTTCCATGCATCTCTCCTTGTCTCCTATGGCACTGAAGTTAGCACCTATTCCTGGCCAAATAAGCTACTACATACTGTACAATGTTATATTCATGGAAAGATAGGCCCTGAGCTTTTCAAGCTGGACATCCAAAATTAGTAGAAAATGCTTATAATAGTTTCTTATTACCCTAGTCCTAACTAGGTATTTTTTCCACTACAGAAAAAATTTACAATCAAAAGTGATACAAAAAGAATTTAATGAATGTTTGTAAAGTACTTAGATATTATGGTCATGAACACTGTAATAGGAAATAAGCCATTCGTGTAACTTTGTAACTGGCATTGAGACCAGAGGCTAAATAAGGTACAGTAAATAAACTCTATCTACACAATGACAAAACAAAATAGAGGGTAACTATTCATTGAGCAGCATTCATATTAACATTGTAGCAAGCACTGGATATGACCATGTAATTAAAGATGGTATCGTACTGGATTTTCCTGAAAATGGCTGAGTAGATGCAATGAAAACAATATTAAAGTCATTTCCTAACTTTGGAGTTCTTGAGTTTGCAGTTACAGCTTTCTATGACAGTAGATTTTGAGACATTTAAAATTTAACTTCATCTAGTATTGGAGCTTTTCTTTATTTTTTTTTATCTATTACACAAGCTTTCTGCACTCCAGAAGAAACTGGGATATAGGTGGTTTCAGTATATATAGTATATGTGGGTGGTTTTTGTCTTCACCCAAGTCTTTTGCTCTAATTGCAGTAATTTTTTGCTCTTCGCAGTCTAAGAAACATCTTCTCCTCAGCCTAGTACTACAGACACAGGTAACACACTCCAGTTAATCTTTTGGGGGCACGGCTAATCTGTTTGTCATCATCATTTGTTCCATAATGGAGACTTCTGGTTGAGAACCTTAGGAATCTCAACTAACCCTCTCAGCTGCCGACATTTAACAGTCTCATGAGATATATCGTAACATGAGAAAGTAAATCCCCGGTGCAAGCATTTACAAAAAATGAGACACAAGATGCCCGTAATGCCACAAAGTGCTGATCCAAGGATAGGATCATGCTGTCCATTTAAACATCTTCAGCCATGTTTGTTAATAAATTTCATGTGACCAATTCCTGATATTTATTCTGTTATGGTTGCAAGCTTTTTCTCAGCATTTTTTCTTCCCTTTCCTCTCTCTTCATTCATATTGTAATGATAATGGCTTCTATATGTGCCTGTATTTTACTGCTGACTCAGCCCTCAGGATTTTCCCTTTTAATAGAACATTCACAAAATTAAGAGTATGTCACAGACCTCTGATTCTAGCCTTAGCTTACCTCCAGTGTTCTGCAGCTTGAATGAGAAACTGAAATAATCCCCCCCTTATCCCAGCCACAGCTAGTTATTAAAGCAAATTCACTGACTTCAGATATGACATTGTGGAGTTAATTCTGACTTTAATCCTGTACATTCTCGAACGCTTCCATCAGCGCTGCCTCCGTACAATCCTAAACATCCACTGGTCAGATTACATGATGAATGTGTCTGTTCTTGAACAGACAGGAGTTACCAGTATTGAGGCCATACTGATGAGAACGCAGCTGCACTGGGCAGGGCACATCTCCAGGATGGAGGATCACCGCCTTCCGAAGATTGTGCTCTATGGTGAACTCGCCACCGGCTGCCGCAAGAGAGGAGCCCCGAAGAAGAGATACAAGGACTCCCTGAAACAACACCTCAGCCTTGGCCATATTGACTGCCACCAATGGTCCACTCTGGCCTCCAGTCGGTATTCATGGAGACACACCATTCACAACGCTGCTGCTTCCTTTGAGAATGCGTGCAGAGTCAGTCTTGAGGAAAAAAGACAACGCAGAAAGAACTGTTCCTCACCAATATCAGCTAAGGAGACTTTCCACTGTGCCTTTTGTGACCAGACCTGCCTTTTTAGCCACCAGCACACTTGCAGCAAGTGTGGGTAGTGCCCTTCCCAAATTTTCGTTCGCGAAGCCTAGCCATAATGAATGGTAGAGGATAATGGTGGGAAGCTGTGTTCTGGTGAGCTCTAATGGAAATGGGTGAAATAGTCAGAACTTTCACATCATTTTCTCTGCTGGTCATCAGTGTGGACCATAAAAGAGCAGTGAGGGATCTGCTGAAATTTCCAGGGAAGTCAGTATAGCTGTTATTTCAGAGCTGGTGTTTAGATTGGTCATGAGGATCTTGCACCCAAAAGGGAGATGCACACAGAGTCCTTAATCATGAATTTAGAATTTCTGTTGAAGAGTAACTGCAAAGAGGCTGCCATAGTAAAGACTTGTGTCCCAAGAAGTATTTTGTCTGGCCCGTGACTGCAGTGCTTTGGTTAAGGCTCAGCAAACACCTTGTCTTAGAGTCAGGGTTTAGCATGATAGGGATTTAGGAGAGACCAAGCAGAGAACTTCAGTGTAGGGAGGTGAGGGGTCTGTAAAAGGGCTGTCCAAGGAATGGCAAGTTGCCAAAAAAGTATTTCCCCTGAGAGCTTTACCATCTGGAGTAGGGTGGGGAATGCATTTTTGGGTTCAACTTTTTGTGTTGGATAGAGTTAATTTCAGGATAGAAAAAGAGCCTGTAATTCCCAGACTAGTTGAGAGAGGTGATGATGGAGCCAGCTAAACACTACTTCTATTGAACTCATGACTCCATCTTAATTCAGACTGGACTGAATGGGTAGGCAGGAGTAAGCATAAGGTAACATGATTGTGACTCTTGGGAATCACCCTGTGCAATGCTGAGGGTTGGGCTTGGTGATCCTTGTAGGTAGTTTCCATCTCAGCATATTCTGTGATTCTGTGATTTTATGATCTCTGTTTCTTTAAAAAATTGCCTTTCTAGTATAACCACCAGCCTTCAGTGAGATGAAGTTACATATGTTCCTTTGCTGGAGGAAACTTTCAGCAGTGATACTGTCATATTCAGGGAACATCCCATGACAAAGCCTGGTATGATCCATGATGGTAATCCTGTAATCAAAAACTGTTAGTGGAATTGATGTCCAATAGAGATGTGACTACTATGCTCTCAATAACCACAACCAATCTCACTGGTATTCCAATACTGAGCAACATCTGCAACAAGTGAGGATTGTGTGACCTTCATGTGACCTACATGAAGGTCATGTTTTGTGTCCCCAAAGTCCTCCCCTACATGGTGGCCAGAAGTGACCTGGAAGTACCCTGGAGTTTTAAATTAAGAGATTCCTGATAGTTGTGAATAATGGTGGAAACAAGGGATTTTGAGAAAGCTGCTTAGAAACAATCCCCAAAACACAGATCTGGCGTGGTACACTGGAGAGGGAGTTGGGGTGTTGGATGCAGTGTTGGCCAAGAGAGCACGTTCCTGGGTCTCACTGACAGAAGAGCACTATTGCTGTGCTAGCCAGACAGTTCCTGCTAGAAATGGGAAATTATGCCTAATTCTGAATGCACTCATTTGTGCCATATGTGATAATCTACTGATCCTTCACTGACCATCATGACCCAAAATGATCTGGCTGAGGTTCAGAGTGATACTGTGTATCCATAATGTGTACTGAAGTGCTGGTTACTTAACTCCTGCAATGGATAGTGCTTCATCTTTAGTTTTGTTTTTCCAAGTGTTGTATCAAAACCTTCATCTGTCTTTGAGCTATAAAACACAAAATGATTTACTCTAAGGTTTGTGTGTTGGTTGTGGTCTGACTTTTGTATCCTGCAGACCAATATCTCATGGGGAGCAATTCCTTTGATTCATAATTACTTTTTCAAGCACTTTTCCCTCTGAGATACACACTTTTGGGTGAAGAAAAATATTAAGCCTTTTGAAGCATTGTGCTGGTTTGAAGGTGAACCAGCAAGGGAGAATGAACTCACCACGAGAGAGATTATAAGTCAGAGCTAAAATTTAATAATAATATTATTATAGCAACACTGACACACAAGGGAAATTGCTTTCAACTCACAATACCCCAGCAGTATAACCCAGTGTCCTGGGGCACAAACCCAAGGGGGTTTGTTTGCCCTTGTGCTGAGACCCCTGTGGCTCCCCCAAGTCCAGAGCAAAAGGAAAAGAAAGACCTGTTGGTGCAGGCGAGGGCTGTGGTCTGGGCGAGAGCGGTGATCTCCTCCTGTCGAGGTCCTGCTGCTGCTCTGGATCCGACGAGAAGTACCCGAGGTCTTCTTACCCACCACTTATGTACCCTCAGGGAGCACTCAGTCCCTCCCCCTGGGCGGGGACTCACACAATGGGTGATTGACTCTGGGAGCCAGGGGGTGTTGAGCTGTTGATGGCCCATTAGCAGCTCCGCCCCCCTCAGGCTGGGTGTGAAGGTGATAATGGCTCCCTGGGCAGCTGCTGCTAATGGCCCATTGTCCTTGGGGAATGATTAGAGGGGGTAGAATACACAGCTTTGATCACCCCCACACAGGGTTAGCTGGTCCCTCCTGCTGAACTAGGACATTATCCACCCCTTATTCTACTCCATCTAGTCATTCCCAAATTAATCCCCTTTTTACCTATACATATATATATATACATAAATGCAATGAAACATTACAAACTCTTCTCGCTCAAAATTAGGTCCCCTTGTGGTACACAACGTGTTTCTCCATCTTTTTGCATTACCCACCAAGTGCAACCAGGTCCTTGAGCAAAGACAATCCCTCGGATGGGTTTGCCTTTGTTTGAGGTGGGACTCACCCAAACAGTCTTTCCTAACATACCTCTCATATGGACCACAGGGACTTTATCTCCATCTACAGTATTCAAGAGTTCTGATTGGGCAGGGCCAGCTCGATTGATGGAGCCCCGAGTGTTGACCAACCAGGTGGCCTTTGCCAAATGCAGCTCCCAGTGTTTGAAAGTTCCCCCACCCAACGCCTTCAAGGTTGTTTTCAGCAGTCCATTACATCGCTCAACTTTCCCGGCAGCTGGAGCATGGTAGGGGATATGATACACCCACTCAATGCCGTGCTCTCTGGCCCAGGTGTCTATGAGGCTGTTCTTGAAGTGGGTGCCGTTGTCAGACTCTATTCTCTCTGGGGTGCCGTGTCTCCACAGGACTTGTTTCTCAAGGCCCAGGATGGTATTCCGGGCAGTGGCGTGAGATACGGGGTATGTCTCCAGCCATCCAGTGGTTGCCTCTACCATGGTCAGCACATAGCGCTTGCCTTGGCGTGTTTGGGGAAGTGTGATGTAATCAACTTGCCAGGCTTCCCCATACCTGTATTTCGACCACCGTCCACCATACCATAGAGGCTTCACCCGCTTGGCCTGCTTGATGGCAGCACATGTGTCACAGTCGTGGATAACCTGTGAGACACTGTCCATGGTTAGATCCACCCCTCGGTCACGAGCCCATCTGTATGTCGCATCTCTGCCTTGATGACCAGAGGCATCATGGGCCCATCGGGCTAGAAACAATTCACCTTTATGCTGCCAATCCAGATCCACCTGAGAGACTTCAATCCTGGCAGCTCGATCCACCTGCTTGTTGTTACGATGCTCCTCATTAGCCCGGCTCTTAGGTACATGAGCATCTACGTGACGGACCTTCACACTCAGCTTCTCTACCCGGGCAGCGATGTCCTGCCACATCTCAGCCGCCCAGATGGGTTTCCCTTTGCGCTGCCAGCCGGCCTTTCTCCAGCGCTCCAGCCATCCCCACAGAGCATTGGCCACCATCCACGAGTCAGTGTAAAGGTAGAGTCTTGGCCACTTCTCTCGTTCAGCGATATCCAAAGCCAGCTGAACAGCTTTCAGCTCTGCAACCTGACTTGATCCACCTTGTCCTTCAGTCGCTTCTGCAACTCGACGTGTAGGACTCCATACAGCTGCTTTCCATTTCCGGCTTGTCCCTACAATGCGGCAAGAGCCATCTGTGAAGAGAGCATATCGCTTCTCCTCTTCTGGTAGCTGGTTATATGGTGGGGCCTCCTCAGCTCGTGTCACCTGCTCCTCTTCTTCTTCAGAGGACAATCCGAAACTCTCACCTTCTGGCCAGTTGGTGATGATTTCCAAAATCCCAGGGCGATTAGGATTCCCTATCCGGGTTCGCTGCGTGATCAGAGCGATCCACTTACTCCATGTGGCATCAGTGGCGTGATGGGTAGAAGGAGCTTTTCCTTTGAACATCCAGCCCAACACTGGTAGTCGGGGTGCCAGGATGAGCTGTGCCTCAGTGCCAATCACTTCTGAGGCAGCTCGAACTCCTTCATAAGCTGCCAGGATCTCTTTCTCAGTTGGGGTGTAGCTGGCCTCAGATCCTTTGTATCCCCGACTCCAGAATCCCAGCGGTCGTCCTCGAGTCTCCCCAGGTACTTTCTGCCAGAGGCTCCAGGATGGGCCATTCTCCCCGGCTGCGGTGTAGAGCACATTCTTCACATCCTGTCCTGTCCTGACTGGCCCAAGGGCTACTGCATGGGTAATCTCCTGTTTAATCTGCTCAAAGGCTTGTTGTTGTTCAGGGCCCCACTGGAAATCATTTTTCTTCCGTGTCACAAGGTAGAGAGGGCTTACAATCTGACTGTACTCAGGGATATGCATCCTCCAAAAGCCCACGGCGCCTAGGAAAGCCTGAGTTTCCTTCTTGCTGGTCGGTGGGGACATAGCTGCTATTTTGTTGATCACCTCTGTTGGAATCTGACGACGCCCGTCTTGCCACTTCACTCCTAGGAACTGAATTTCCTGAGCAGGTCCCTTGACCTTACTTCGTTTAATGGCAAAACCAGCTCTTAGGAGAATCTGGATTATCTTCTTTCCTTTCTCAAAAACCTCCCCTGCTGTGTTCCCCCATACAATGATGTCATCGATGTACTGTAGATGTTCTGGAGCCTCACCCTTTTCCAATGCAGTCTGGATCAGTCCATGGCAAATGGTGGGACTGTGTTTCCACCCCTGGGGCAGTCGATTCCAGGTGTACTGCACCCCCTTCCAGGTGAAAGCGAACTGCGGCCTGCACTCTGCTGCCAACGGAATGGAGAAAAAGGCATTGGCAATGTCGATGGTGGCATACCACTTGGCTGCCTTGGACTCCAGCTCATACTGAAGCTCCAGCATGTCCGGCACAGCGGCACTCAGGGGGGGTGTGACCTCATTGAGACCACGGTAATCCACTGTCAGCCTCCACTCTCCACTGGACTTTCGTACTGGCCATATGGGGCTATTAAAGGGTGAGTGAGTCTTGCTGACCACCCCTTGGCTCTCCAGCTCACGAATCATCTTGTGTATGGGGGTCACAGAGTCTCGGTCAGTGCGGTATTGCCGACGGTGCACTGTGGCTGTGGCCAGCGGTACCAATTGTTCTTCAACTTTCAGCAGTCCTACAGCAGAAGGGTCCTCTGAGAGGCCAGGCAAGGTGCTCAGCTGTCTGATTTCCTCTGTCTCCACAGCAGCTATGCCAAAGGCCCAACGCAGTCCCTTTGGGTCTTTGAAATATCCATTCCTCAGGTAGTCTATGCCAAGGATACACGGGGCTTCTGGACCAGTCACAATGGGGTGTCTATGCCATTCCTTGCCAGTCAAGCTGACTTCAGCTTCCAGTACAGTCAGCTGTTGGGATCCCCCTGTTACCCCAGAAATAGAGATGGATTCTGCCCCGACGTATCCTGATGGCATCAACGTGCATTGTGCGCCAGTGTCCACTAAAGCTTTGTATTTCTGTGGGTCTGATGAGCCAGGCCACCGAATCCACACAGTCCAATAAACCCGATTGTCCCTCTCCTCTACCTGGCTAGAGGCAGGGCCCCCCTAGTTCTGGTCATGGTATTCACTGCGCTCTCCCTGTGAATATGACCGGGAGGTTCCTTCAAGAGGATCGGGCATAACATCATCATTCCTATACTGTCTGGAGCCTTGCCCACGAGAGACCGGAGCAGCCTTCAACCTTGAAGAATTCCCTGTGTTAGTTGTGCCTCTTTGCAATTCACGTACCCGAGCTGCTAAGGAAGAGGTGGGTTTCCCATCCCACTTCCTCATATCTTCTCCATGCTCATGGAGGTAAAACCACAGATTGCCGCGTGGAGTGTACCCTTTCTCCTTAGCTGGAAGACGCCTGCTTCTGATGGCGGAGACTCTTGTTTGTTCTGGAGAGATATGGAAGAGTCCTTCCTTAATCTTCTCTTCCAGTTCAGCCAGTTTTGTTTCCACAGCTGAGACATGGGCTCGTAATGGAGCAGTGACAGTGTCTTCATAAATCCTGAGTTTGCTGACCAGTGCACCCACCTTGTCTTCTCCCTCTCTCCACTGCAATGTTGCAAGGTAGCGAGAATACATTTCTGGCCCAAGTCGTGCAAATTTTAACCACATCTGGGATGTGCACTGGACACCATCTGGACTTTTAGGGAATCTCTCATCCTCTGAAAAGATTATCTCCAGTACGGCTAATTCCCTTAAGCACCGGATACCTTGTTCCATCGTGTTCCACTGTCCTTGCTGTACGTGGAGGTCCTCCTTACAAAGATATCTCTCCCTCACGCTTGACAACAGTCGCCGCCAGAGGCTGAGAGTTTCCTGTCTCTTTCCAATGCCCTGATCAATGACAACATCTCGAGACAGGGATCCCAGCTGCCTTGCCTCACTCCCATCTAGAATGGTATCATTGGCTGCAGCATCCCAGATTCGAAGTAGCCAGGTCAAGATGGACTCATTTGCCTGTCGTGTGAACTCTCTCCGGAGCTCACGCAGCTCTCCCAGGGATAGGGACCGGGTGATTATTTCTGGCTCCATTTCTTCTGCTTGAGATGAAGGTCCTGACTCTTCCTCGTCATGCACTATACGAACTGATTTGGTCTTTGATTTTCTTTTCTGGACAGGGGCAACTGCTATCGGTTTCTGTTGTCCTTCTGGCTCCTCCGTGGTTTGTGTGGACATGGTGCTGGTTGATGTATCTCTCTTCCTCTCTGGCTCAGTCATGGTCTGGGTGGACATGGCACTGGTTAATGTATCTCTCTTCCTCTCTGGCTCAGTCATGGTCTGGGTGGACATGGCGCTAGTTGATGTATCTCTCTTCCTCTCTGGCTCAGTCATGGTCTGGGTGGACATGGCGCTAGTTGATGTATCTCTCTTCCTCTCTGGCTCAGTCATGGTCTGGGTGGACATGGCGCTAGTTGATGTATCTCTCTTCCTCTCTGGCTCAGTCATGGTCTGGCTGGACATGGTGCTGATTGATGTATCTCTCTTCCTCACTGGCTCAGACGTGGTTTGGGTGGACATGGTGCCTGTGGATTTGCTCCTTTTCTCCTCCTCCTGATGATGCTGTACCACACCAAGCAGTGTGCGGTAGGCAGTGGCCAGGGCCCAGCAGGTTGCTGTGAGCTGCACATCTCTGGGACTACCAGAGCATCTTCCTTTCACATAGCTTAGCATTTTGGCAGGGTCCTGCAGTTGTTCCGGGGTGAATTTCCAGATCATTTGAGGAGAGAAGGTCTCCAAATACTGGCCCATATCTTCCCACTTCCCGAGCCACTCAACATCATCCGCTCCCAGGGTAGGCCTCCAGCAAGTCTCCTTAGAGAGCCCAGTTCTGACCCTAAACATGGTGTATACAGTACAGAGGAGACAAAGCAACACTAACAGCAGGATTATGCTGTCCCTAACATCAAAAGGAAGCTCAATATTTTCAATGATTGTTGTAGCAGAGGTGAAAAGGTGGAAGTAACCATCTCCGCCTGTTTTCCCCACAGTCTGGGTGCTATTTTTAATGAGACCCCAGAGGTAACAACCCAAACCAGGACAGGCACACCAGACTGAATATACATTCACAATGAAATTCATTGCTTCTGATGTTATGACAACATAAACATAGTATATTAATAAAGCAATTTTGATCCTTCTCCCTGGTATTAAAGAGAGCATCAAAACAGGCACATGGTTCCCCATGTGTCGAAATATGAACAGGCCCAGATACACCATCCACATGAATGCATCAAGCAACATGGTAGTCAGGGAGTTTCTGTACCCAAATACACAAAATGAAATTGTAGTTCTGACTTCTCTCTCGTGCCCCACGTTGGGCGCCAAAAGATGTGCTGGTTTGAAGGTGAACCAGCAAGGGAGAATGAACTCACCACGAGAGAGATTATAAGTCAGAGCTAAAATTTAATAATAATATTATTATAGCAACACTGACACACAAGGGAAATTGCTTTCAACTCACAATACCCCAGCAGTATAACCCAGTGTCCTGGGGCACAAACCCAAGGGGGTTTGTTTGCCCTTGTGCTGAGACCCCTGTGGCTCCCCCAAGTCCAGAGCAAAAGGAAAAGAAAGACCTGTTGGTGCAGGCGAGGGCTGTGGTCTGGGCGAGAGCGGTGATCTCCTCCTGTCGAGGTCCTGCTGCTGCTCTGGATCCGACGAGAAGTACCCGAGGTCTTCTTACCCACCACTTATGTACCCTCAGGGAGCACTCAGTCCCTCCCCCTGGGCGGGGACTCACACAATGGGTGATTGACTCTGGGAGCCAGGGGGTGTTGAGCTGTTGATGGCCCATTAGCAGCTCCGCCCCCCTCAGGCTGGGTGTGAAGGTGATAATGGCTCCCTGGGCAGCTGCTGCTAATGGCCCATTGTCCTTGGGGAATGATTAGAGGGGGTAGAATACACAGCTTTGATCACCCCCACACAGGGTTAGCTGGTCCCTCCTGCTGAACTAGGACAAGCATAAATTCAATTGCTAGAAATTGAAATAAGCTCCTCACACTCTATAAAAGGAATTTTAAATTCCATTATGGTGAAAATACTACTTTAAATTCAAATGTGCTTTTGTTAAAAAAAAAAGTGAATAACAAATTAAATTATTTTCTTTAAAGTTAAGGGGTTGTTATTTCACAATCAGTTTTGCTTTTGGTACTATATATTATTATTGTTAACTTAGTTCTATGACTTTGAACTAAGATTCAGATTGTCAAGTGCTATTAAAAGTAATTTTCCCTATATTTTTCTGAATCATTTTAAACAGATCATATAAAGTCAGGCAAATTAGGTAATATACAATATCTGTCCACTTTTCACTCTCCATAATAATGCTTCAATGACACCTTCTAAAATAATTTTGCCCTAATTATCTCATTTTCAAGTTACAATCTTTTAAACTGCTAAGTTTATCTGGAGTCAAAACCTACATATATATCCTCCATATAACCTTTAATGGTAATTTCATATCAATTTAAATGAAGTTTTTTGAACCAAATTAAAGTAAGCATATAATTTGAAATGTTTTAAAGTCAAAAAACCAGATACTTATGCCTAAATATGATGTACTTTTGTATTATTTTCCAAAATCGTGGCTTGTATTGTAGACATGACTCTACATAGGCAGCATAATACTATTTTAATTTGTATTTCCAAAATAAACCAACAACTTCCTCTTATTGCATACATTGTATTATTACTCATGTTTTCAGCTTTAGTAATTTGAGTAACTAACAGTGTATGTTCAAATATTGAATCAAGTAAAGACTGTATTTTGACTGTCCATAAAATTTAATCTTGCTAATAATGAATTGGAAGCTATTTTGGGTTTGGTGCAAAATTAAATTCTTTGGAAAAGATGCTCTCTTCTTAACCCATGAAGAAAGAATGAACAAAATTAAACACCTCTTCTTATACACTCTTATGAGAATCAGTCACTTTGAACACTACTAAGTGATATCTTAGGGTTCAAGGAGAAAAATATTAGTCCTTTTTTTCCAGATCATACAGTTTTTTGGTTTTCAGACGTTACTGTCAGAGCAGGTATATTTAGAAAATTCAGAGATTCTAATTCAGCTTCTAGGGCAGACAGGTTTTCTTTAGGACTGGAATAGAGTTGAACTTGTACTCTGTACTCTCATTCCTTTGACAAGAACCTCACTCAAGAATTTGAATATTTATTCATTACTTAGTTTTACAGTCTAAATAATGAATTAATTAAATTAATTCGTTTAATTAATGAACACATTTAACTAATTAAAATTATGACTAACACATTTTAGCTTTCTAATGAGATTACTTTCCTTGCCAAATATGTATCAAGGTCTATTTTATCCAAATCGTGTTCAGATCAGAGTACAGGAATATAGTCTGGAATATAGTCTGGAATATCTGTCTTTCATTTTCTTTTTTTAACAAAGTACTTCCGTGTCTGTTAGCGCCATCTCTATTTTCCTCTTCTTATTTCCTCTTTATTAATAAAAACCCATTTATCAGTCCTCATGCTTGCTCAGCCAAGGTGTCACCCAACATTCTCATTTATTTCCCCCATTCCACTTGATGATTAATGCTTTGCATATACTAAAGTGGTGTGCTGATGACTCCTTCAGTACTTTTCACTAGTAATTGACAAAGCAAGTAGTTAACTGAATACACAATTTATTCATGATGTGATACATTGATTTATATTTAAAGTTTGCATAATAGGCTTAGCTGTGATTAATTTAAAAAGCGTTCTCCTATGAGTATATGGCATATTTCTGATACCTATTTATCACCATTTGCTTCAAATAAGGGGTGGAGTTAATCTTGGAAAAAGCTTTGCATGTTTGTTGGAAGGAAGCTGAATGCTGCCCCAGCTGAAAATGCTGACTCATCTCTGTCTTATTTACATTTAATTTAAATCAGTGAAAAACAGCAAAAGAGCTAATAGTAGCTTCGGAGGAGGAAACTAAAACTATTGCTTGAACAAGCCTTTGTGAACTACAGGTTTTACTGAGAGAGGAAAAATATGTTTTAAAAGGCATAGGTGGAAGTAGATTTTCACAGAACACAGATATTGAGGTGTTTGTAGTGACTTGAGCAACATACTGGTTTTGTTTGCCAAACAGCAGCAGAGCTGAAAAATTACCAGTAACTCCCTGGAGGTATTGATGTGGCAGTGAAATGGGGAAGGTTGCAGGCTGATTTACACCTTGGAACCTGAGAGCCCTTTTGCACTTTTGGCTTTTAAGATGTTGCAATGTTAGCGCATACTTGCACCTCTACATAGTTCAAGTGGCATCACTGGCCTTGGTATCACTTTCTGCCACTGTAGCCTTAGCAAAGTTTCTTGGTGATTTTTTTTCTGGAACAAGACCAGTCTGTCACTTCTGAATGCTTGTTCCCTTGAAATCGGTAAGACTTTCCATTAGTAGTAAAATCCAGATTTCACTCAAATGTGTAAGCAATATTTCCTAGCAGTAAATTTGTTGTGTAGTTCTTGGGTTTTTTTCTGCATACTATTGCTATTTAATTAGCATAGCACAGATTATCTCTTAGTAAATATGCAGCATGTTTATAAAAGCTAAACTGTCATCCTGATATGTTTCACTGAATGGTAAAATTAATGGTTTTTATTTGTTCAGATGGTTCTTTGGCTCAACCAAACGAGCAGATGCTGAGAGACAACTGTCATACCCTGGAAACCAGGCAGGAGCCTTCCTAATCCGAGAAAGTGAAAGTCTAAAGGGCGAATACTCACTCTCAGGTATATCCTAGTTTTTCATCTGAAGCAATTCTTTAAAAATTTCTCAGGTGATTTGGGTTTTTTCATTTTTGAAACAATAAACTGTGGGCATGAAAATGAAATGAAGTCTATAACAATACTTATTTCCCAGGAGATACATAAAGAAAACTTGGCAAGAGTAATTTGAGTTTATATTTTATAGAGTTTATCAATATGCTCAGAACAGAAATTAACTTTTTTATGATTAGTACTTCCAGTGTGTCAGCTGCCTTAAAATACAGTATTTTCATGATCAAATCACAAAAAATTACATTGCAGTTGTACCCTACTGTTCTGATTAGTGCATAAAATAAAAGTAAAAGCATATTGGAACATATCTGCAGTTTAAGGAAAATATTTCTGCTAGAGCTCACACTTAGGTTTATATTTATTTGTTTTCAGTGGTAAAATGATAGATCTTCAAAGCTGTACTTTAGAATCAGTCATGTTTCACTGAAAAGTTAGTTGTAAGCATCAGCAAAAAATTAAATTTATGATGATGATGCATTTTGAAATTCATTTAAGTCCTTTATTTGAATCTGAGAGATTATCAAATAAGGACACATATTTGTTAATAATTTTCCTCACTTGTACATCAGGTTTTTTCATGCAGTAAATACTTGCCATTTTAGATAGTAAACGTTGTTGTTCATTGGTTGTTTTCTGTGAACGTCTTCCATC
Source organism: Pithys albifrons albifrons (assembly GCF_047495875.1). NCBI lineage: Eukaryota > Metazoa > Chordata > Aves > Passeriformes > Thamnophilidae > Pithys > Pithys albifrons. Next base: position 48,577,978 of record NC_092459.1, on the reverse strand, counting down.
AAACTTGTCATACAACTGTGAGTCACAAGCATAGTGTTGTCCCTGAGACAAGGGCTCCACTCCCAAGCTCTACCTCTATTAATTTCAGGCACCTGCAAAGACTCTTGACGTTTGTGAATAAATGGTAAGTAGTCATATGTGGAATTATGTCAGTATAATAAGAGGCACCTTGTACATAAGCAATTTCATTCATGATTACTCTTTTTTGCCTGGATACTTTTGTCATTCAAATGTTCTGAACATTACACAGAAACACAGTGTAATGAATTTTTGACACATTCTTGGTTTCTCTTTCCCAGTTATAAGGAAAGGGTATATACCTTCAATATCTTGTGGTAATGGAAAGATTACTTTTCATTGTCAAGACAAAGAAATGCGGAGCGAAGTACAGGGAATTTTGTGAAATAAATGTGATATTTATAATTCTGGGAGAGTTCACTCCATAGTTTTCGGTTTGCCCTCAAGGAATTTGGTTCTTGACATAAAGTGTTGAAAGGAAAACTGTCATCAGCAAGGAATCAGACTGCTCCTGAGCTGTGACAGACCCAACTCTTGTTCATACAAACTTTCAACCAAGGACTGTGTTATAGCCAAAGACCTTTCAAAATGCTTTCTTTCCATGTGCCAACTTACTGCTCTGTAACATGGTTTCAGCTTCCTTCAAGTGTTCTTCATCAGTGAATTGATTTCATCCAAGGACTGGGCTAGACCAATAACAGTGTGGTCTTATTACAGAAGTACAGATAGGTCTGTATTATCTTTTTAATGCTGGCACTTGAATATATGACACCTTAATAAAAATCAATGAAAAATCTTCTGCTTGTGCTTTTGGGAGTGGACAAGCAATTTCTTTTTATTATAGGCTTTTAGGAAAGATTCAAAATCTTCCTTATTTATCTGCATATTAACCACTTCTATAACAGGAAGACAGACATATTTCAGTTAAACTATGAGATACTCCAGAGAAAAATCCAAGAAAATGAAAATAAATATTAGGCCAACATTTGTGGTAGGATGAGATCATCCTTTGATGCTGCTGTTTAGTTTTTTCCTTACCAATTTTGGATGGAAAATTTATTCGCTCTGATTTAGTATATTTGATTAAAATATAAAAGTCTGTGGTAGACATTTTTCAGGTTTCTGTATAAGCTTATTAGGGAGCAAGAAATTTGATGATGACCGATAGAAGCAAGATATGAAACTATCAGTGTGGATTTGTTTCATGGTGATTTGTTTGATGAAGGAAGGAAAGAGTGGCACTGAAGAACATAATATGCACAGAGGCAAGGCTGCAGCTAGAGGACCCAGCTCTCCTTTATGCACAAACATGGGTTGTTCTCTGAGCGTGTATGCATGTATATATGTATCATCTTAGATTTATTAAACATTTGTGGTCTTTTAGGCAAAGAAAGAGAATAAACTCTGTAGACAGTATTAGAGACATGGTTTCCCAGTGCTGCTGCTTTTAGCAACTTCCCAGACTTGAATATAGTTTAGCCTCAAGATGCTACTTTATCCTCAGTAGGTAAATATTATTTGCTGGTTACTGAATAGGCTTGGCTAAGTGGTGTCTGTGGTGTGCAAGCTCTTGTGCTTCCAACATAATAGTATCCATCATGGTCTAGACATTGTATGTCCATAATGTTATTACTTATTGTCTGCTTTTTTGAAAGCTACTGCATTCTAAAACAAATAATGAAGAGGTTTGTGTTGTGGGAAGTATTAATTGGAAGGAAGGTTTTTTAGTTCACGAAATGCTATGGAGAAGGCGTTTTTCATGCATCTTTATTCTTTGTGCCATCAGAAGGAATTGTAAGACACTAAGCTGAGGCAGAAGGATGGCTTCTATCTCCATGGTAGCTGATAAACTGACAGAGGAGAAGTCAAAACCTGGTATTTTCCAATATGCCCCTAATTTCTCTTTCCGATTTTTTTTGATGCAGAAAGAATAGACTCCCAAAGTCCCATCCTCTGTAGGTCTGGCTGGATTTTCTCTATCTTCTATTGATCTTTTAGTTTTATTTCAGAGTAGATGCTAATGGCTAGAAGAATGATAACCTGGCTTTCAGAATTAAAGTCTTTAAGAAAATGTTTTAATTCTCTGTCCAGCCTAACATTTAGGTGTAATAAAGCTAAAAAAAGAAGAAAAATTTAAACGCCAGAGAGATTTTACCCAAGAACACATAAACTGATTTTATGACTTTCTTGCTTGATTTCATACTCATGAAATGTATAAGAGACTTAATGTTAATTAGAGAAACAAATTATCTCCTCAGAAAAAAAAAAAAGGAAAAAGAAAAACCCCTACCTTCCATGAAAATAGTACTTTTCACTTCTAACTTACCTTGTTGGGGAAACTCTCAGTTTGTAAGATGTAGATAATAAGCAACTATCTAAATTAAAAACAAAAAGTCACATTCAGAAAGGTTTTTCTCGTCTGCAAATGGTTAAATGAAAAACTCATCAAACCAGATAGGCCACTGAGATGTGTTGCTATAATTTAAAGGGTTTGACATCTTAAAAATAGGTTTTCCCATTTTAAAAATGCACATGTTGTTGACAGATTTTAATGTTGATGACTCCAGCATCTGGTATGAAATGTATTAAATTTTAAACACATTGGTGCCATCTTAGACATTGCCTCTTTTTAATTAAAAGCCATAATTTAGATGTGCTCAGCTTAATTGAGGGTCATTGCCTATGATAGCAGGAGACTTTCTACTTAGCCTATCACTGAACAATGGTATCTAAAAGATTTATTGCATTCAATAACAATGTAAATAGTTTGTGTTCAATTTTTTTTCCATACTCCTAAAAAATTCTGTGTGGTTCCCTCTAGGCCAGACTGGATTTCAGCATAAGAAAAATAGGTAACTGTGTAAGGCAGCAGACTCACAGGACTGTGAAATCATGGCCATAGTAAGATGATGATTTCAGATCTGCCTCGCCTCTACACCTGTTCTGTGCTGGTGAGGGTGATCTCAGGAGTTACCCTCCTACCACATCCCGCCTGGGCATGGAGACTGAGCAGAGCTCATGCTGGCAGCGCTGTGTGGCCAGCTCTAGGGTAGCATTGCTGACCAGAGCGATGTTGGGACGCGTTGTTGCTGGTGGTAATGGTGCGTTAGCGTCTCCATGATTAATTTGGTGAAGATGTTGGTTCTGCTGGTGCAACCATATATTTTTCTGCCCATGGGAAGGAGTAGTAAATAATTTTATTCTCGTTCTTCAGGTAGCAAAATCTATTTCTAATTAGTTCATCTTTATGAAGATGGGTAGCAGGGAGACGAGAATCCTTTTGTTAAACTGAAACCGTGTAGAAATCTAATGAGGAGCTGTAATTCTTTTGGAAAGGGCAAGCTGAAGAAAACCACTTCAATCTTCAAACTCAGCTACTGTCAAGCTGAGTGAAGCTGAAGTCACAATCCTGTCCTGATTAGCAGTTTGGCATGGGTGTAGGGTTGACTGGAAGGGGTTATGACTAGCTCTTCCCTGAGTGACATGTGCTCAGTATTGTCTTGGCAGAGGAGCCACACCATGTTACAGAGCTGCAAGTGTGTGGTGCGGTTGTACAGCCAGACTCAGCCCTGGGGTTACAAGTAAACAACCTGCTGTCAAATACTACACTAATCTCAGATGCTTATCACAAGAAGAGATGATATCAATGCAGAAATTTTTTCCATCTTCTTTACATATATCACCGCCTGACCTGGATGCTGTCAATCAGAAGGCTCATTCGAGAAATTAGAGCACATCCTTCAGACCAGCTCCTGCAGTAATGTTGGCTGCTTCACAAGTAGTAGTTACAATACTGCTAATAAGTAAAGCAGGTAGTCAACTGAGATTATTTATGATGTGCAACTGAGACTGAATTAACAGTGTCATTCTGTTGTCCCTGTATTCAATGCTTCATAAAGACTTCTCAATTTGTCCAGATCAGTTTTCCTGTGAACTTTGGAAGAGTCATTGAATTTTGAGTCTGTTGTTACTGAATTACTCTTTGTTTCTTTTTCTTTCAACCCAATTTCCAAATGATACATCACAAAAATATGCATAAATTTTATAATTAAAAATACGATTTAAGCTAAAAAGAAATGGCATTTGAAAAGTGTGATGTGTTTGTCTTTATAATCTGGATTTTGTTTATAAATATTCTCCTTCCTGGTCTTCATAATTTTAAATTCTCAGCTCCCTAAAATTACTATCTCAGGAATATGTTGAACAGCTCCTGTCTGCCCTCTGGTGGGCTGGGGTGACAATCGCACAGCATAGTACAAAAAATACTTGATTATCCACAATAGTACTTAAGGAAGGAGAGATTTTCCTTTTTAACTTGATCACTTAAATGGTAAAATCAATTATTCCTTATATCAACTTTTTTAGTTGCATGAAAACAATAATTTTATATATATTTTTCTACATAAAATATGCAACTAAGCATTCTTCTGTTACAATCAAAGTGTTTGCCAAAATCCATGCAGTGTTACAGTATAAAGGGTCTGTCAGGTGTAGTAAATTCAGAGAAGAGCAATAGCAATTTTTTCAACAATTACATTTTCAAATGTACCAGACCAAGGCTGCTTTTATGATTGAAAAAAAAATTGCATTAAATTATTTAACTAAAAGTATCCACTGGTCAATGTGACAAAACTGAATCTGTTTGCTGAAATTTTGGCTACTAAAAGGTACTGCAGGTTAATAAGACGGAAATAACAGAAGGCCTTTCCCTGTGACTCCATTTTGCTTTTCAGACTTCTGTGTTGCGTGAGGAGTCTGAGACCAGACATTGGTGATCTCCCAGATTGATAGATGTGAAAGGAACCACCTGACCTGCTGGATAGGTGTAAAGTTAGGTGATGATGACTAGGATAACAACAAGAGCATCCTCCTCCCCTTGAAAGCTCTTTCTCTGCTCATCATGGAAGAGCACTGTGTTGTTTCATTAAATGCAGAATGAGATACCACTCTGATTTTTCTGCCCTTTTTTTTAGCTATTGCTACTTTCTTTTTTCCAAAATGTGGTGCTTCACATTTAGTCCTGCTCCAGTGTTCCTCCTTCTGGCCAATCCTCAGACTCACTAGATGATTACCATTCTCCTTTTTGGCTTGATTTGCAATCTCACTGGCCCCCACCCTAACTGTGTCTGTCCCTTCACCTTGAACCCAAACCAGCTTTAACAGGCAGCAAAAAATTCTGTTCACTCTTTCAAATCGTGGTCTATCACCTAATCTTACAGCTTGGTAACCCTGATTGAGCTCTGAAATTCCTAGGGTCAGAAAACCTCTGTGTACTGATGCATATATCTTCTGCTTGACACAGCAAATTTGTCCAACTACTTAATCTTCCCTCTTAAGTTACACTTTATATGGTCAAGATTTCCTCATTACCAGCTGGGCTTATTGTGGAACACTTAATGTTAGAGCTAACAGCTGTGGCATAGTTAGGAGCTAAATCAGTTACAGTTCTATAAGTAACATAAAGTCTCAATTGCCCATTGAAAGTGGACAGTGATGTCTAAATAATGGAGTGGCTTGTTAAATGACACTAAATACAACTAAATACCTTTTGAGCTCTTCTGAACTGCCCTCTCTGATGATTCTCAGCCCACCATTCCTACTACCAATATTCCTTTATAAATGAGATCTCTAAGCTAGTGGTAGCTTTTTGCTTGTGTACCACTCCCACGAAAAAAGATTCTTGAGCATTCACCCTAGACATATATATTTATTTTTTTTGGTAAATATACACATGTACTACTTGTACTGATACATTATGTATGTTGTAGGGCATACACAAAAAAAAATAGAAAGGATGGGATAAAGATCAAATAAACAGTATTATAAAAATATTTATTTTATTTTAGTGGTACAAGCCCACTTTTTTTCTCATGCCACAATGTATTGTCTTGTGCACTCCCTGGGTTGCATGAGCCCTGCTTTGGAGATCACTGCTCTAAACTGTGTATAATGGAGATACCAGAAATGGCAATTCTGAGCCTAATATTCCTTAAATAGTGCAGTAGATGAATGACTGCATTTTTTGTCCCTTCCTGATCTGGTTCTGGTCCAGGTCCAGCTCCCCAGCCCAGCCTTACTTCTGACACATCTAAAGAATGCTCCAATAGTCACAGGGTCATGATACACAGGTGAATAACCTACAGGAGGTGAGGAGAGCAAAATCTTGATGATTAAGAAACAACAGATTAGAATAAAACACATTTCATTGTAAAGGAGTTAATCAACTACCTGAAACAGAGCATTATTCACCTGATTTTTACATATTCCAAACACACACAAAACTCAAAAAAACCCTTGGAATATGTGAGTGCTTTTCAGGAAATTATGGCCATGTGAAGGGTATATCTGTTTCCTCTAAACTGCCCAAGAGCCCAGCAGCTCCTATTTGGAATGCTGACCCTGATAAAGGAAATATTAAAAACTGATTAAATGATTACTGTGAATAAGATGCTTCTGATTGGGGTGTCTTCAAAGATGGAAAACATGAGCTGCCTCACAGAAGTACTTCTACACCAATTCTTACAGTGCAAGCAGTAATCCCTAGATCTCAGTTACTGCAGACTGACAGAGGCAGATAGTAATAAGCTATCTGAAGAGTGGGATTCAGTTTGAAAGAGGGTTTTTATGGTTGTTATATGTGAAACTAAAATAATTTATTTTAACATCTTCATAAATATATTTAGGACCATTATGATGGTCTGGTCATAAATGGTATTGTACCACTGTTATAATTCTGGAAACTTAATATATTTAAATCTTTTTAGTTTTTGATGGTGCATCTGTGAAGCACTACAGGATCAGAAAGCTGGATGAAGGAGGCTTTTTTCTAAGCAGAAGGAAAACTTTTAAAACTCTGAATGACTTGGTTGACTATTATAGCAAGAACAGTGATGGCCTCTGTGTGTTGCTCAGAAAGCCATGCCTAAAGGTAAGAGTGGATGCTACTCTGCAAAATATTTAGTGAAAGCTAACTCATCAACTATCTGTCAGAAAGTGGTGTCCCCATATCTGCTTCTACCATTTCAAAATGTTGATGATCTGCTTGTTGTCAGGAAGTTCCGGGTAGTGTTTCATTCTTGATGCTGACAAGTTAATAACAGAAGACCATGCCATTTTGAACAAATCATTGAGTGGCTGGGGGAGAAAACATGCCAAATCATGATTTATGAATGCTTTTTTTATAAATATATATGGAGATGAAATTTCCAACTTCATAACTCTAGCTGTCCATAAGTAATTACTAAGACAAAACCATAAGGTTCAGGCAAGCAATACGTCACTGTTCAAAAAGCTTGCTAGAGGGATGATTTCTAATTTTTACTTTTAATGGAAATATATTTGCTTTATCATATTTCTTATTTCTAAACAAAAGTACCCAATATATGGGTTGTATTTTGTATTCTTGGCTCACTTGATCACGTGTGTGTACTCTGAGGAAACATTATTTATATCTGTTTGAACTTTACATGACATAGTTAACAGTGGTTTGTATATGCTGTTGAAAAAATATTAAAAGTCTCAATTATTGTATTATTTATTTTCTTTTACCAGGTTCAAATTCCTGCTACTTTTGATTTGTCTTATAAAACTGTGGATCAGTGGGAGATAGACCGACAATCTCTGAAACTGGTGAAAAAATTAGGATCTGGTCAGTTTGGTGAGGTATGGGAAGGACGGTGGAATAATACTACCCCTGTGGCAATCAAAACATTAAAACCGGGTATGTAAACTACTTTTGAATACTAATAATGTGAAATGTTAGCAAGGGTGCTCATTTGCTTTTTACTGAAAAGAGAGCCTGTCCATATATGCAATCATTCTTAAAATTCACACACTTGAACATGAAGAATAGTAAATCTCAAAGTTCAGATAGTCTCTGGTATTTGAATTACAATTTTATACAGTTTTCTGTTTCTAGATGAGCTGAACTCATTCAACATCTATATTAGAAACACAACCCCAGCAAGGGTTGTACCTCTTGCTGCATTTTATCTGTAGGTAAAGTAATTAATTGATTTACTACAGGTTTGTCATCTGTAGAATTTTTCTAGTGATTAGATGCAATATTTTAATTGTTTCTTTGGTAATAGAGAATATGTACTATGCTAAGTTTTTAATTAAGAACTGTTTTAATCTTAGTATTGATGGAATAAAATTTCTCAAAGTTTTTGATACACAACAGTAATGCCCAAAATTTGCAGGTAATATAAGATTGTGGGTAATGCAGCTTTTAGCATTCTGTTCTTAATGATGTTTCGTTAACTTCAAGTAATTTGTGCATTTTAAATTGACAACATAAAATATCTGCCAGCAGATGGCAAGAACCACATAGATAAGAAAGGTAGCCCAGATGATATACATGCTTTTTTAAAACAAGATAACAATGTGAGTTGTGGTTAATTGAAAAAGCTTGTGTTGAGCATTAATGAATATGGTTCATGAAGCAGAACAGATTCAGATCTTTAATTCAGAATAACAGCAATATGCTTGAGCCCTGCTTGAATGGTCTCCTGAACAGGGAAGAATTTAAGCATGTGTTTTAAAGCTCTCTTGTATCTGGGTATTGTTTGTGTTTTGAGCTTCGCAAATTGAAAGAAAATAAACACTTTTTTTTCCTACTTAACTGAAAATATAAAAATTGCTCAGACTAAAGACTTTCTGTAATTCATATGAAAGACAGTACTTTTTTCAGTGAAAAGGTACATCTCCCTAGTGACCCAGAAAACACGGAAACAATTCTGGAATCTCTTTCTCACTGGAATAAACATAAGGCTTACTGCAAACTTGTTATGGCATACAGACTAGCACAGTATTGTGGAAGAAACTCCTTCAACTGTGATTCTTTTTGTAGTATCATAGTTCATCTGGGAAAAAGGGCTCGATTAATCAATACTTTTTTTATCTCTGGGTTTTTTTTCACTGTAGTCTGACTCCTGTTAAGGTCAAAAGTGGTAGTCTCATTGATTTCATGGTGGGTTATATTGAATTAGGGCAGATACAAGCCCCACCTGGATGCGGTGCTTGGATAGCAGATACTTTGTGATCTAATACTGTGATAGGGAAGTCATGCATTGCACATAGGGTTGCTCAAAATGAGGACTTTGATTCTCAAAGCCATCTTGATAAATTATATAGTTAATATTGAATTTCTTATCACTGTACTTTGTGAACTATCTCATTCTAGAAAAGCAGTTCAAACAGTCTGAAACATGAGCATTTAACCTTGTAGTACACTTCTCTAGGGAGTTAGCCTCTTCTACTGCTGTGTTTTTCACCATTTGGAGTGCCTTGCTGTAATCAGTTAGCACATTAATTTTCCACAGCTTGTTCTCATTGTTACTCATGAGGAATAACACTTCATTAATTGAAGAAAAGCCCCAATACCCTCACCCTAATCTGAATAATAAAGGCTTATCTTGGTAATCGTAAAATTTTAGGAAAGGGTAGGTCTGGTAAATTCATTCACCATAATATAAAGAAGATAAATGAATGGAAAACATATTAGTTAATGAGTAATACATTGTGTTATATGTTGATGTTTGAAGCTTCTAATCTCACATAGGCAATATTCAGGCTTCAGGTGTAACACAGTGTGAAATGATCCTCGGCTGTTTCTTGGTTCAAAGATCTAAATCAGTTGTCTTTAGACTGAGGCAAGAAGCTTCATATTTTAAACTGCAGTCTTTTCACTAAGCTGCTTTACAGTGTAGACCCTTTGGAAGAGAAAGGCATCAGATCAACAGTTGAGTGTGTTAAACTCAATGCGATCTGGCAAATACAGGGGGCTGAAATGGAGTGGGTTCTGTTAAAAAGGTTTTAGCACCAGAGAAATTGTGAAATGGAGCAATGCTCTTATTACCAAGCAGGAACAGGTCAATCAAGTAGGGTAATCACATGGTGAACAATATAGAAGAGCATAATCCAATTAGTACATTGTAGATTGATAGGCCTGAAGGGCAAAAAGGATTTCTATTACTTTGAGTTTTTCTGTTGAGCATTGTTTTACAGTGTACATCTATGCTAGATTATATATAGTCTGAATACTTTGCCATTTCACATCATTCCTGTGCTGAGATTAGAATTTATATTGACTCAAAACACAGTTTGTTCTTGACTGGATAATAACTAGAAGTTTTCTCATCTCAAGATGAAGGCACTGTAAGAATGTGGGCCTAATTTTGCCTCTGAATTTACCTAATGTCATTAACCCTTTTTATGTCTTCTTGTAATAAAATAAAAGCCTCTTTGTGGGCATTAATATTTCTTTCTGTTTTGGAGGTACATACAGAGTGAGTTAAACCAGTTTTCACTTGTCTTTAGAAAGGCTAAATATAGTTTCTTTGTATACAGTATTCTTCTCATTTCGCAATCATTTTTTTCTGGACTTTAACTAGTTTTTAGCTATTGCTGCTAAAAGCCTTAAACTAAGAAGGACAATGGCATCTTGCCCTGTATCAGAAACAGCATGACTAGCAGGAGTAGGAAAGTGATTATTCCCCTGTACTCAGCGCTGGTAAGGCTGCACCGTGAATCTTGGGTTCAGTTCTGGGCCCCTCACTGCAAGAGAGACATTAAAGTGCTGGAGCATGTCCAGGGAAAAGCAACAAAGCTGGTGAAGGGTCTAGAGAGTAAGTCATAAGAGGAGCTGGTGAGGGAACTGGGTTTGTTTAGTCTGGAGAAGAGGTGCAGGGGAGACCTTACCGCTCTCCACAACTACCTGAAAGGAGGTTGTAGTTAGATAGGGGTCTCTTCTCCCAGGTAACAAGCAACAGGGCAAGAGGAAATAGGCTCTAATTGTGCCAGGAGAGGCTTAGATTGGAAAAATTTCTTCATGGTAGGTGTTGTCAAGCATTGGAACAATTTGTCTGGGGAACTGGTGGAATCACCATTCCTGGAAGTGCTCAAAAGGCATGTGGATGGGGAGCTTGGGGTCAAGGTTTAGTGGTGAATGTGACAGTACTGGGTTAATGTTTGGACTTGATGATCTCAGAGATCTTTTCCAGCCTTAAAAATTCTAAGATTCTGTAACTCTATGACCTTCCAACCTGCAGGAAGAACTAATCTCCCAGAATTCTGGTGAGATGGCAGTGATGGGTTTTTCTCAGAGGCAGTTCTCTCTTGATGCAAATGTGTGATTCCTAACTTGTGAGTAAGTAGGGTATTCAAAATTCTGTTTCTATTTCATGTTTGAGCAAGAGCCAATTTTTCAAATATTACACTCAAGCTGGAAATTTCACAACCTTTTCTTTCAGAAATATTTATGTGCAGTATACTAGCTACATTTTTCCTATTTTTAGGCATATAACATCTTAGATATATCAGCTTTTTTAATAATTAGCAGGAATAAATAAGAACTCACATATTAAATCATATTAGAGATGAAAAATGCACATTACAATGAGAAAATAGCATACAATAAAAGCACATTTCTTTCCACTGGTGGTGATGTCTAGATGCCAGGAAGCCAAAATTCTCAAAACACCTTCCCTTACCCCTCTCTTCTTCCCAGGCTTAACTTCACTCCTGAATTCTCTACCTCCTCCCTTGCAGTGGTGCAAGGGGGCAGGGAATGGGAGTTTTGGTCAGTGGATCACATGTTGTCTCTGATGTTCCTTCTTCCTCAGGAAAAGGGCTCCTCACACTTTTCCCCTGCTCCAGCATGGGGGCCCTCTCACAGAGGAGAGTTCTCCAGAACTTTCTCCAACTTGAGGCTTACCCATGGGCTACAGTTCTTCACAAACTGTTCCAGCATGGGTCCCTTCCATGTGGTGCAGTCCTTCAGGAACAGACTGCTCCAGCATAGAACACATATCCCCACTCCTTTCTTCTCCGGTCGTTGCTGGTGTTGCACAAGTTTTCTTTCTCCTCTTGTTAAATGTGTTTTCTCAGGGACACTACCACCATCACAGTAGAGTTTGGCCTTGGCCAGCAGCAGGTCTGTCTAGAAGCCAACTGAAATTGGCTCTATTGACATGAAAGTTTCTAGCAGCTTGTCACAGAAGCCACCCCTGTAGCCCCCAGCAACCAAACCTTGCCACATAAAACCAATACATTCTACATCTCAGCTTTGTGTATCACATATTTAAGAGTTATCATTCAAGTCCACTTTCATCACAGAAATGTCATAAACTTCCTGCACATCAAGAAAAAGATTTATCCACATCAAAATCATAATACCATAATCATAACACCAAAGTGAACAATTTACACACAATCCATCCCTTGTCCCTTCAGCACAATTACAACAACTGAAATTCCCCATGATCATTCCACCCTTCGCTCTCAAATGTGTTGTCCATTTATTGCCCATTACCCCTCCTTATCCTTATTACAATCTGTTAATCACTGTGACTATAAACAAAAAGCAGTAGTAATGTGGTGCATTCATTCAGATGATTTGTTTGCTGGTGTTTGTCTCTGGTTTGGAGACATGTGTGACATTTTATCAGTCAAACCCATAGTGATGGATGCGTGAATGAAGAAACAAAACTTAAGAACATCTTTGCCTTAAGGAACATCTCTGGCTTTTGAGTTGTTGACCCACAGTTATCAAAGAGGTGTAGGGATCAGTAGATAGGAACATAGTCTAGATGCCAGCAGTTGCTATGTCTGTTCTTGGCTCTGCACAGCACTGTCCTGATGCAGATCCCTGAACATGTCATTTTACATTTCTGTTTTTATTTCCTCACTGAGACATTGTTTTTTTTATTTAAGTGGAAATCATTGCAGCAGAGATTTGCACTTCATCCTGTGCTGAGTGTGATGGATTTCCTAGAACCTATTGCCTGGGTTAGCTTGCTTCTCCAACTGTCAACATGTGAAGCAGACATCTATCATCACCAATTAATTGTATCTGATAAAGTTCCTTATGCCTGTTCAAGTTGACAGATACATTTGTCATTATCATGTTGTAAAGCATCTCCCAAGCTTCTCTCTGCATGGAAGCTGCCCAAGCATGATTTTTATTTTTCAGGAGACTTTCCCAAAATATTACCTGGGTTGGTACCATCAGCAGAGTTTTTAATAATATTTTCAGTTCTTCAGTATGTCATCTCTTTAGTGCATTGCAGGGTAAAAAGATTTGCACTCAGAAAAGTCCCTCAATTTGCCTGAAAAAAGTCATTTCATTCAATTTAATTCAGTATAGGACCTTACTCTAACTTGTGAGTTTAGTTTTGTATGGTGATAAAGTTGCTTGAGAACAGTCAGATACCTATATCACTCACCTGTTTATGTCAATGGGATTTTTAAGTCTCTTATGTTACCAAATACTTGTTCTTTTTAATGTTCTTTCTTTATTACTCATAAACTTCTTCAGAAGATCACAGTTATATGCTTAATATAGTCTCCACAGCCACATAAGTTCATTTTCTATAAACTTAATCAGAAGACTAGGTTCCTGTGAAGTACAAGGTTACTTTGAGGTTATTTGGGAAGGTTTATTGAAAGTTGCAAACAAAGTGTCTTGAGAGGGGCTTATCAAATATATAAGGGCCAGTTATTTTTAGGCCAGTGAAGTCTGGAAAATAACTGTCCTTCCCTAACTCATTTCCAAATTATCAGAGTTTATCTTATAATGTGAAGCTTCTTCAAATCTACAACAACATATTTTCAAAAAGAAGGTAATCAAAACTGATATACCTGCTTTAAGTAAGGTTAAACTAGAGGTAATTACTGTCAAAGCAGCACATCTTCATAGAACACATCAAAGAAATAGATTCCATAGATTCCAGTATTTTGTCTTGAGAATGACTTTGACATTTAAAAAAACATTTTTCATTCAAAAAACAAATTATCAAAGCAGTATTTTCTTCAGGTACTGATAAACCAAACTTGTGTCTTGCCCCAAAGCTTTTAGTTGTTCCAGTAAAGACTTCTGTTAACTAATTGTTTTATGATCAAGTGGTTTCTATTTACAGTAACCTGCTGTTCGTACTGTGTTTAATATTTACAGCTGAAAACATAGACTTCATTAAAAACACACATATTCAACTGCAAGCTAAAAAACCCTCAGTTATTTGAAACTCCATGTGGCATGTATTTCCTTCTTCAAAAACATGTACTGTAACTTGTGACAGGTTTTATCCAACTCACTTGTAACATGCATGTTTGCTTGCTTTGAGAGGCAGTTTTTACTTGGCTTATCCAGTTGCTGCTAAAACCTAATCTTAGGCAAAACACTCATAAAGACATTTTTAAATTTTTTCACTTGGCATGCAATCCTCTCATTAACTACAATGTAAGATCTTCAGGGCTCTGAAGGGTTTGGAGCACTCTCTTCTTCTTGTGCTATTTAAAGATACAAACTAACTTAAACGTGAAGGTTGCAAATGCTCTTTAAAATATGCAGGAAATACTTATTGATCTTTGTCACTAGTTATTAGTATTATTAGTGTTATTAGTATTATTATTATTATTATTAAATACTAATAATTATATATTTTACAGTGTAAAGAGGTATTTGCAGATATTCAACTAACAGAATACTTCCCTCCTGATCAATTTATTGAAAGTTGTCATATGTGAAAAACATGTTGCTTGGTTTCAGTTTGTTGGATGAAGTTTATAGCATGATTAAACTGAGAAATTCCTTGTAGGCAAACTTTGATGATGGGAACAAATCAGACTGTCATATTCTATGGTGTGAAGAAATCCTGTATAATGATCCACAGAGGGTTCATGATTTGGTAGACCTTGTGAGCAAATACTTCATTGTTTTTAGGAGAGGCTTGTCAAATGTTGGCACTGATGGTAAATCATTAGTCATGCTTATGCATTTGCTTTGGAGGCAGAATGCTTCACACCATGCAGCTTCTCTGTAGATTTTAGGTTGATTTCTATGACTCTTGAAAAGCGTAAGCAAGTGGGGCACAGTTTTGAATAAGTATCAAAGTGAGTCCAAACCCTGTAAAGACAACCCTAGACCTTCTTTTTTTTTTTTAATCTAGAATTGGTGAAATGTTCAAATAAATCTGTAAAGTTTGCTTTACTCTGAACAGGAAAAGGACATAGAGTAAGCATTACAGATACTTGGGTTTTTCTCATCATTTATGTCATAATTTATGCTTTATCCAGACCAAGTATGATCATTTACTTTTCATGCAGGCCCCCACTTTCCCTGGATAGTGACAAAAGGAAATTACTATAGCCTGTACCTGTTGAGGATGTATTTTTGGCTGTTCTCCATTTATTGATGGCAATGAAATCCATTACCTTTCACCATCCCTCCTAATGACATCCTCTAAATTATTGCCAAATTGGACCCTATGGGATTGCCAAGGGAAGTATGAGGACATGGATGGGAGGAGAACCTGTCCCTTGAAGTGATCTTTGCTCTCCCAAGTTGCAATGTCAAGTGTCTCTTTTTTTCAAAAAGTCTATGTCAGAAGTATTTCTGAGTCATTCCTCTTGCATTGATGCAAGTATATGAAATCATGCATCATTAATATGGTTTTGGAAATAGACTGGAGCATTTTTCAGGAAGTGGCACTCAAGGTAGATGTTGGGTGTGCCAGTTCATTTTGTAGAATGGACTTTCCGTTGGAGTTTTATTGCTCAGCCATTTAACATTCTCCCAGAATTTCACTTAATTTAAACATCTATGTTTGGATCAGAGTCAAACTCCGAAATGAACCTGGTTGGTTACCTAATGTTAAAAAACCATAAAGAGTCTTATACTTGCAGCTTTGGCTTCTCAAATGACTCGGCTTGCTTACACCGAAAGGAGAGTTTGTTTTAAACATGACATGGAGCAAAATAACTTGGATAGATATTTATCCTCCCCAGTCTTCACTGTAATATTTTTGTAATTAAAGTATTTTGATTTGGGAGGAGTGAGACATTTGAGTAGTTGAATAACTTCATATTTGTTTCTACAAGCATTTTGAAGTAGATATTATTTACCAGCTTCCTCAAATGTCTAAGAATATCTGATTGCTACTGAATCATTCATAGAGAAAGCTTTGTTTCTTTATTTGTGCATGTTTTTCTAATCAATCCCCTCTTCAGGATATATGCACCTTAATCCTAAATTTACCATGACCTCAGCTCCTTGTGCATTTCTGATTGTTTCTTTGACATAGTTCATGCATTGGCTAACTGTGTATATGAATAGAACTAGAGATGTTATGACCTTATGTAATGCTTAAAATGCATAATTTGTTGTTAAGACACTTCAGCATTTAAGGGATTGTAAAATTAGTGTTACGTCTGTGCATACATTGGTATTTCTAAGAAGATTGCTATTACTTGAACGTCATAAATATTTGGTTTTATATATATATAATGCACACATCTACTCTGCATATACTAAAGAGATTCCAATGCTTTCAGACTTTGGTTGGTGAAGCTGAAAATATAGTTCAAGAGTTTCTAATTGCAGCGCTACTTTTCTCTCAGAAATTTCATGTTCATTTTCTAGACATTCCCACCTCAGTTTCTGGTCTTTTCATTAATCAGTTGTTTGCTTAAATTGTATCTGCTAACATTCTAGCCTCACTTTTTTTTTCCTGTTTGGGGAAGGCCTGAGGGCGGTTGATTTCACCTTTATATTTCTGGTGGCTGGAACACATATGTTCTCTGTCCCTGTGCAACTGGCATGTTTCACTCATTAACTGTTTGGTTGAGTTGCACTGTCTGTTTTCTGTGAGAACTGTGAAGATTTGAGATGCTAATGTACTTTCAAAGGCAGAAAATTATCTCAGTGTCTCCCTTAAGACTGCCAGGCTGGTAGGAAGGCCTTTAATAACCTCAGCTTATGTTTTGTTATATGTTGTTGTTTCAGGTTCAATGGATCCAAAAGACTTTCTGAGGGAAGCACAGATAATGAAGAACTTGAGACATCCAAAGCTTATACAGCTTTATGCTGTCTGTACTTTGGAGGACCCAATTTACATTATTACTGAGCTGATGAGATTTGGAAGTCTTCTAGAATACCTTCAAAGTAAGCAAATGACTATACAATCCTTTTAGACATGCCACAGCTGTCAGTTTAGTAAATACACTAACATAGAAAATAGAAATGTGACACTATGGTTTAAATAAAAGCTGCATTATTTGTCACATGTTGGCATAAGAAAAGTGGAAAGAAAAGTTTGTGAATTTTTGACTTGCCAAAATATTTGAGAAGTAGGAAAGAATCGTATTCACCGTTTGATTCTTGCCTTATAATGACCCATATATTTTCACCCAGTTCTATGAGTAGCTGGGAACATACACTAATGGAATAAAACTATGAGTGTCCAGAAGGATAGGTCATCATATATGACATGAAATAGAGGCACTTCCACAAAATATCCTTAATAGGTTTGAAAACTATCACTAGTCAGGAATAGCTTTTCGCTATGAATTTGTCTCTTGCCTATTGCATCAGGGCTTTTATCTCAGCAGCACTTCAAAGTGCTCTTTTGAAGGCAAATAGTAATTAAAAATAAAACTGTACAGCCTGGAACAGACTAACATAATGATTGCACTTTAAGTTCACTCCTGTTATTGAGAAATGCTTGATTCTAGTGTTGTTACCCATTTTCAGTTTAGCAGATGTCTCTGAGATGCTCAATGTCTGTAAAGCTGTAATGATCTCTTGAAGACAAAATGTTTGCTGTGATTGTCATGCTTAATTTTTCTCTCTTTTCAGCCCATAAAGCAAGGCTCTGTGAAATACAACAGACAGTATTTACCATGACACATGCCTTCCCCCATCTTCTCTGCAGAACCATTTTCTAAATGAGTCTCAGTCCATAGACAAGTAAAGCTAAAGAAATCTCTGACAGAGGGACATCCTTTCTATGAAATGTGCAGAGAGGGTCTGCCATGATCTTG
The DNA here is from genome assembly GCF_047495875.1 of Pithys albifrons albifrons. NCBI lineage: Eukaryota > Metazoa > Chordata > Aves > Passeriformes > Thamnophilidae > Pithys > Pithys albifrons. The sequence goes on along the minus strand of NC_092459.1, from coordinate 48,560,140 downwards.
GGCCAGATCTTCTGCAGTTTTGTAGGCATTTACTCGCTAGAGATAGCAAGGCACAAATTTCCTTTCAATTCTCATCTTTGGTGCCTTTGTGTGTAGATTGCCGCTTACCTGATTGAAAGAGCCTGGCACATCAGGAATTGATTGCTGTGCATGAAAACACTTACTGCACTGGAAAAATAGCTCTGAGAAAGCCAGGATGAGCCACAGCTCTTGCAGAGGTGCAAACCGGCCTGTTTGTGCACAGAGTTCAGCATATCCAGGGCACATCAACCTGTGTGTGGATCAGTTGCCAGCATATGCACAGCAGCTGCCCTTGCTGTGGGCAGCGCATATATGCGGCCTGCTCCTGCCCAAAGGGCTCACTCCTGTATCTCTGCGTCAGAGACTGTGGAAAGTCAGTTGCTTTCCAGGCAGCCTTCAAGATAACCGTAAAAATGTCCAGGTGAAACTCAGCCTGCTGGTATCCTTCTCGGATGGCCTGTGCACAGAGAGGTACACAGAACTAAGAGATGGAGACAGAGATCCAGGTGCTTTGATAGGTATTTTTCAGAGAAGAGTCATTGCTGTCAGTGAGAGTAATAAAGAAAGAGATTTGAAGTTTGCATAGAGCTCTGTGACTGGAAATGATCTGTATCAGCTGGCAGAGAGTGGGCAGTTCCTCCTAAGTTTTCTTGAGACTCAGCTACTGCAGGGAATGGGACAATATTTCCAGAAGACTTCTGTCTCTGCATGCACTATGGGTAAATATGGCAAACTACAGCAGAGTACAGAGATATTCTCTGGTCAAGTTTCCCCTCCTAGAACTGCTTGGTATGTTTTTCCAGCATTAAAAGTCCCTAATATTTTATTCAGAGTTACTGTCACATTCCACCATAATGACAGCTGCTTAATAATGATGGGCATGTGAATTCCCTGTGCACCCAGAAAATGTACTTTGGGATAGCTCTTGATAATGCTGCTTAGTAAAGTTATTGAGCTGCCACCACTGTGAGGAAAATGCAACTGAAAACCTTTCTTTGTTATTGAATGTGAATGAAATTGTCCTAAATGTATGAGTGCTTTTATCAAATCTGATAGACCTGGGGCTTCTTGTGGCAGAGACATAGTTTTGTAGTTTGGTGAATTATTACAGAGGCAATGCCTTCACTGAAGAAAGTGCTGCTTTTTTATTTTTCATTTTTTTTATTGGCACATATCTGTCAATGAGAGTATTTTCCTGTCTTTTTTATATGAGATATTGTGATTGATTGCTTAGAACAGGGTGCAGACCCCAAGACTTCTTTAATATTTTCTCTAATAAATTTTTCATATAAGTGTGATAGTTTTGTCAAAAAATATTAGTAAAAAGGGACATGGGGTTGCTACATTTTATTTATTGGTCCATGGGAAGATTTTATAAATTCCCCAGTAGTGCCTGATTTTGAGTATGGAAGTTATATAGACATACATATATATATATAAAAGTTAGAGCAGCCTTCCCATACCTAAAGGGGGCCTACAAGAGAGCTGGAGAGGGACTTTTTACAAGGGCATATAGTGATACGACAAGGAGGAATGGCTTCAGACTGAAAATGGGTATATTTATATTAGGTAATTCTTAGAAATTCTTCACTATAATGGTGGTAAGGCACTGGGACAAGTTGCCCAGAGAAGTTGTGGATGCCTCATCCCTGGGATCTTTCGAGGCCAGGTTGGATGGGGCCCTGAGCAATGTGGTTGAGTGAGTGGCATCCCTGCCCATGACAGAGAGGTTGAAACTAGATGATCTTTAAGGTACCTTCCAATCCAAACCCTTCTATGAGTCTATGTAAAACTTTTTTGTTGTTGTTTTTATAGTTTTTCCTCCCTTAGAACACTTTAAAATAAACAAAAGCACATATATACCCATATGGATGCAACTCTAAACTCTTCTGAAGTGCTCTGAACCAGACAAATGGGAGCTGGTTCTGGTCTGGAAACTTCTGTAGTTCTACTAATAGTGCTGTGCTTGAACTTCTGTGGTTTGGCTGGCCCAGCCTGCAGTTGTGGAGGTATAGTCAGAAATCTTAATGAGACAGCCATACATGATTTATGCTTCAGATTCCAAAGAGATGTGTGGATTTGTCCTCTATCTTTGTGCATAGTTTGCAGCTCCTGATCAGGTAAGGCTCCTCCTTAAAGCTTTCCCTTCTTTAGCTCCAGAACAGCTGCAAGGCAAAACCAGCTTACAGAGATAAATCATCCAAGAAATACTGCACCAGCCAGGGCAACAGTGGCCTCTTCCTCTCCCTCAGCCCACAGGCTAAAGGCAGTAGGTCAGCCCAGTCTGGTACCCCAAACAGGTCCCATGGAAGAAATAGTCTTTCAGCTGCATCCCCACGGTTAGAGGTGGATCTCATCTTTGTCCTTTAGCCCAGTGCATCTGAGTGTCGTGTAGGGTTTAGCAGCTCTAACTCCTGTTCTCCACTGAAGAAGCTCATTCAGCACAAGGCCTGTGAGTCATCCCTTTTTCCCTGTGACATTGTTCTGCCTGTTACAGCAAGCTTGTGTCAGGCTGTCCTGGAGAACTGGCAGACCAATGTGCTCAAGTTTTGTCTGCATTCTTGTCTGCTCTTACCAGAAGGTAGCTCTCAGCCTATACAGATGAAGAAGCCATGCGGAAGGGAATATTTAAAGCTGACTCACATAAGCTAGCTTCCAAAACCCAAGTACTTATGAAAGGTACCTGTACATATTTAGGTGTTCTGTGACTAAATACAACATAGGCATCATTTTTGCATTTATATCTTTGTCTAGCAAGATGAATAATAAATGTTGATGCCTGTGAGTTATCAGAACTGCAAAACTTCAGTGTTATATTATTCTGTGGCCTAATTTTATTCCCTCTCTCTTTTAAAGGTCAATGCAACTATGGCACCTATGTGCAGGAGAGGAAAAGACATTCTGAGTCAACAATAGAAGTAAATAATCTTAGCGCTAGATTATCATGACAATGAGTTTAGCCTCAAAAGGAAGTAGGGTAATACACATACAGGATGAGTTTAATAATTTTAAATAATTTTTTTAACCTATTCATCTCAGAACAGCCAGATGAGCAGGAAATTCAAGGCCTGGCAATTGCAGAATAGATTAGTGTGCTGGTTTGAAGGTGAACCAGCAGGGGAAATGAACTCACCACGAGAGAGATTATAAGTCAGACCTAAAATTTAATAATAATATTACAATAGCAACACTGACACACAAGGGAAATTGCTTTCAACTCACAAAACCCCAGCAGTATAACCCAGTGTCCTGGGGCACAAACCCAAGGGGGTTTGTTTGCCCTTGTGCTGAGACCCCTGTGGTTCCCCCAAGTCCAGAGCAAAAGGAAAAGAAAAACCTGTTGGTGCAGGCGAGGGCTGGGGTCTGGGCGAGAGCGGTGATCTCCTGCTGTCGAGGTCCTGCTGCTGCTCTGGATCCGATGAGAAGTTTTCAAGGTCTTCTTACCCACCACTTATGTACCCTCAGGGAGCACTCAGTCCCTCCCCCTGGGCGGGGACTCACACAATGGGTGATTAACTCTGGGAGCCAGGGGGTGTTGAACTGTTGATGGCCCATAGCAGCTCTGCCCCCCTCAGGCTGGGTGTGAAGGTGATAATGGCTCCCTGGGCAGCTGCTGCTAATGGCCCATTGACCTTGGGGAATGAATAGAGGGGGTAGAATACACAGCTTTGATCACCCCCACACAGGGTTAGCTGGTCCCTCCTGCTGAACTAGGACAATTAGTAAACAATGGAATTTCACACTCTTCATAAAGTTGGATTGCAAGGTTATTCCAGATAAAATGCCAGAACTTGATAAGGCTATGCAAAACAACACTAAGACACACTATCACTACAAATAAAATAAACAACAGGAAAACTGCCAGCTACAAATGTTTTATTTCTCTAACACAGAGACAGCAAGTAAAAGTCACCAACCTGAGGAGAAAGGAAAACTACTAATAAGCCTAGCAGCAAGGAATCAGCTTTTTGATACCATTAAGATTCAGCAACAGAAATTTGAAACTGTTTTGGGTGTTAGAGGCTACAGAGGTAGGCACTCATGTTTCAGTGCTGCAGCATCGTGGACTGGGAGACAGTGGTGCTTGAATATAACACTGATACAGCTTACCTAGATTACCTTGGGGTACAAATTCTTTGCTATGAGGAGGTCAGCTGTCCCCAAAATGCCACAAAGGCCCTGAATTTGTATTCTAATATGTTATACCCCAATGACTTTTTTTGGTTACCTCTCTTACCATTTTTGACTGCAGATTTTCATGTCCCAAGACTCTTTCTTTCATTTGTGTAGGCAAGTAGCTCTGCTCAAAGTTCTACTGCTTTATTTGAACTAATCTTTGATTGCCAAATTCCAGTTTGTGGGATTTGCTGATTTTAAAGTGGTGGAAATGTCATGCTGTTCAAGAAAGTCCAACTAGAGATGCAGGCAGCTTGAAAGCAGCTCAAGGAGTCTTACTGTTGAGTAGCAACAACAGAGATAACAGTGTGAAGCGGTCAAGTGGACTGGAAAGTGAAAATGAGAGTTAGACTTGACAGCAGATGGTATATTTCCTAGTAAGAATAATTGGAGAACAGGGAAAAAGGATGGTTTTGTGCTTTTCTGTCTTTAGTCAACTCTGTCTGGGGGTATTGACGTTAATGCTTTCTCACCATTTGGAACAGTTTTATACACCTGTCAGAAAGGTGCATACTGTGCTACTGAGAGCAGATAAGCAGCTTTCACTTTGGACTGTGTCAGCAGCTCCTTCCAGGCCTAGATCAACTCCCACATTTAGTATCTACTCTTTTAGAGGAGATGGGACAGACACTGTTACTCAATTTTTGTGAAATAAATAGTGTTCCTAACCTCTGTCAGTTGTTTGGGCTATTACTTCATTGTATCACATGGTTTTGTTCATTTGTGTTGGCTATTTAAACCAGTCAGATTTTCTGTTATTTACATCTGAAAGCTATAAATATTATGTTGTTCTTGTCATCCTCCTTTAAACAGAAGATGGAGGCTCTCAAATCTTCTTGACACATCAAGTGGACATGGCTACTCAGGTGGCTTCTGGGATGGCGTACCTTGAATCTCAGAACTATATCCATCGGGATCTGGCAGCCAGGAATGTTCTTGTTGGTGAACACAATGTTTACAAAGTGGCAGACTTTGGTCTTGCAAGGGTTTTTAAGGTAGGTTGTGAGAGGGTCAATTGCCTTTGCTTTTGACTCTGGAGACCAAGGTGAAAGAGGCCAACTAAAGGATCAGCTGTAACCTCTGAATTGCTGGGTTCAGACAAAAAGCAAGCCCAGGGAGAAAAGGACCCTTAAAGTGTTCATTTGTATCCTCTCTACCTGCATTGTCCCATGCAAGGTTAGAAATTGGCCTGTGCCTTTTTGTCAGTCTGGAGCAGGCATACTGGAGTTTGCTTCCCACCCAGTCACCAAGGAAGGAGCCTGGAAAGCAATATGCTTTGCTGGACAACCTTTAACCACAATCCTACTGTCTGCCACATGGAGAGAGATCACAGGAATGATGGAAAAAATATATTCTTGAGCGTGTAAGGGAAGGCATATAAAAATGTATTGGCACCTATCTTCTCCTTTTTCACTTCCCCACTGCCTCCATGATGCTTACAAGTGGAGGTAGTAATCATAAAAAGACCTATTCCTCTGCACAACTAACAGCAAAGTTCGTAAAGTGAGCTCTCAGGGCTTTAAATATGATGCAGTTTCAAGTTTTTTGCCACTGCACCTTTTTTTTTTCTTCTCTCTAGCTCTTGAGGGCAGGGAATGACAAGTATCACTGACCAAAATCTCCCTAGGAAGGAGCTGTGATTTAGAAATGAGATTTCCTACCTCTGCAAATGATTTGATCAGAGCTGGAAAGGTTTGATTTGCTGTATTTTATGGATTTCAGTATGTAATCCATAATTTCTGAGGTCTTTGCATGTTGGTTTTTTTTAATTTATTTGAGTTCTTGCACTAAGAAGAAAAACCAGAAAAAGTCCTTTGCCTCTCGTTTGTTTTTTAACATTCAAGCAGCAGAAAATGAAATTCATTACAGAATTGGATTTATTACATATTGAAGTACAGAATGGCATCAAGGAACTTTAAAAGTGCTTTTTGCTTAATTTTGATCCTTCTAGATATGCATAAGTTCAGATGCACATTTTTTATCATGAAAAAATGCATATTTTAAATGAACAATGCTCACAGTGGATATTTCTCCTCTGTCCTCTCTAGAGAGGGTAGTAATTTACACCTTTGACATTTCTTGTTAAAACTGAACTTTGCTAAAATACTCAGTCATAGAGTCATTTTGGCATACTTTTTAGGGAATAATTTGTCTCCTAAGCCATAGCACTAATATGGTCACATGCAAAGATCACAAAGGATTAGGTGTGAGAAATGAAATAATTATTTCCATATGCATTGATTAGTCTAATGAAATAACTTCTTGCTTCTAGAGATGAGTATTATGGTCAAGATACTCTATCAGTATATAGATACAAATCCCTAATGCCCAATATATGCAAAACTATAGCGCATTGAAGATGGGAGATATACATTTTCTATTAAAACAAGGAAAATCTGGTACATGTTTGCCTGGATTTGCATGTGAAAAACTTGACCAGTGCTTGAATATGTCTTATGTACACTAAATTACATGAAGGAATTAAAGAAAGAGTAAATGTTCACAAAATTTAGATGCCTGTGTAATAAACCTTTAAGGACATAATTCTACAAATTTGCAAGCCAACAGTTTTTCTATGTGTCTTTCATCTTCACTTTACATTAATTAATTTGACTCACTGTAAGCTAATATGTTAATTTGAATCAGTCAGAGTTTATTCTTTGGTCCCGGAAACCTGCTTAAGTGATTGTTATCAAAGTCAATGGCCCTTCAACACCACAATAAATCACAGAAGAAAGGTTCTGAAATTCATTAGCTCTGGCTCTTGCCTTCTCTGTTTACTGAAGACCAGACGTGAAGCCATTTGGTCTCTAGTGTCAGCAGGATGCTTACACTGCCACTCCTGACAGACTTTTGAAATCTCTCATGCCAGGTCCAGAATTCACAGTAGCAAGTCATAATTAATCAGGAGCCACTCCAACGCTGTGTGCTTGTTTGAAATGATAAATGCTTTAGAAAAGCCTCTGATGAAGCCTCCACATCTTTCAAATGCAAAGAAAAATTCAATGATAGACTTCAGAAAATGTGTATTTTAATGCCATGAAAGAGAAGTTCTTGGCTAAAAGATGGTAAGATTAAGCACATGCTCAGCTTAGTCAGGTGCTTAAGCACTTTTCTGAAGCAGATCTGAAAGCAGGCTTGCTTTGTTTTATCCATGACAGGTAGAAAATGAATATGTATATGAAGCTAGGACTGAAACAAAGCTCCCAGTAAAATGGACAGCCCCGGAGGCAATCCGCTACAACAGATTTAGCATTAAATCAGATGTCTGGTCATTTGGAATACTTCTCTTTGAAATAGTCACCTACGGGAAGATGCCTTATGCTGGTAAGTCATTTTACCAAAAGAATGACGTCTATTTTTTTCTTGCTTTCAGGATGACACATGCACAGAAAAAAGGTTGAATACTTGTACTATGTTAAAGGGTTAAAAGTCTAAATAGAGAAAGAAGGCTGTTCAGATAAGGTTCATTTAGTGGGTCAGACCTTCTGGCTTCCCCAGGCTCCCTGGAAGCTTTCCAAAGGCTGTGATTAGCATACATTTAAGCTTCCTCTTGCTGTAGTCAACCTGCACTGCACAGGCACCTAAGCCAGCTGGCTGTTTTCCTCCAGCATCTGATCAAAGATGCCAATTCATGGAATATGGAAAAAGATAAGGAAAAAAGGAAGGGTTTTTCATTGCCCATACTATCCTTTATTTCTTTTTTTTTGAGAATATCTCATCGAAGAATAGACTATATGTAAAAAGCTGCACAGGCATTTCAGGAAGAGGTGTCTGAGAAATAAATCAGGGTGGTTTTACCCCCTTCCCTCAAATTTTGCTATTGCAATGAAAAGTTTTCATAAAGAGAAGGATCATAAGAATTAATTAATTAAATAATTAATTAAAATTTCACCAATCTCAAAGGTACATACAGTGATCTGAGAGCAGCTACTGTTCCTAGCACTGTGAGAAATGCTCAATGAAATGTGTCTCCAAAATCAACAGTAAGATAGATGATTGTCTGTGACTCATTATGTGCTGATGAGGAGAACACAAGGGAAGGACTAAAGCAAAAAAAAGTTATAATGCATCTGTACAGGCCTGAGGGGTGGTGCATTTGCCATAAACTACATTTCACAGGGTCCCAGACTGGTATTTCCTGTAAAAGGAAAAATTGATTTAGCTTTTTGATTCCCACCCTCACCTCCTGTAAAATTGTTCTGAAGAAAAGAAAAGAAAGTAAAGCAAAAAATCATAAGGTCTTATATAAACTATAATCATCATCATCATCATGGCCAGGCTTCATGAACGCAGATTTGGGCAGGGCTCTCCCCATGTGGGTGTGCCCTTCCAGCCTGCGCAGTGGATTTTTTAGGTGAGGCACAGCGTGCACAGAACTGGCCCCACTGTTTAAGTCCTAAGGTCCATTCGCCACGGCTGAGTGAGCTTGGATGGTGACAGTGAAATCCTCAGGACTAGAACCTAGGGTCAGGCCCAGTTAGTACTTGGATGGGAGACCTCTTGGGGGAATATATAAACTATAGGTGTGTGCATATGCCCACACGCACAAAACTAAAAGGTTTTAGTATAAATAGTATGTAGCACCATGGTTCTGGGTATTGTCTGAAAATACGCTTCATGTTATCCCTTTCAAAGGCATAGTTTACCTGTATCTTGACAGTAGAAAATGTCCTTTTGCCATGGCTGTTTGCTTATTTGGTATTACTTTCAGGAGTTTGTTCTCAGTAATCAGGAGAAAAGGTACTGTTGATTTGTAGTGGCATTGGGTAATGTGCAGAGGAAACACCATTCAGAGATCTAGGGAAAAGAAGTTAAGATTACCCAATCTGAGATTTAATTTTAAGAGTAAACAATTGAAAGTGCATGGGACAATAGTCTTTAGTTTATAAAGGTATAGCAAAGGCAGGGGAATGGTTTCTTCTCTGTGACTGGTGGTGACAGAGCAGGAAGGATGCCATCACGCAGCCGCCTTTGAGGAGATTTAGGGCTGACTTTAGGAAAAAGTTTCTAAATGTGAGGAAAATTCAGTAACAGGATAGGTTTTCTTGAGATATTTTAGAGTCATTGAGACTAGAGGGATTTAGGAATAATTTAAGCAAAATAGATGTAATAAAAATTTTGGCAAGCCTGGATGGTCCAAGAAAAGCTTCACACCCAGACAAATCCGTTTGCTATGCCTTGCAAGTGGCATAGTCAGAGTTAGGTGGTTGGGAAGCATTGGAGGTGATTTTTAACAGCTCATAAACAATAAGAGGTGAGGCCCCATCTCTGAAAGTCTTCAAGGCCAGGCTGGAAGGGACTGTGATCTGCTTGGTCTAGTGGAAGGACAGTGTCCCTCTCCATTGCAGGGTGGTTGGAGCAAGATGGTCTTTAAGGTCCCTTCCAATCAAAACCATTCTACAGTGATCCTATGATGGAGAGACAGAGATGTATGGCATTGCTAAGTAGACCCTGAGTAGTCTGATGAACTCATTTTTGTTTGCAGGTATGCCAGGACACCAGGTGATCCAGCTGCTGGACGATGGGTACAGACTTCCTCAGCCAGAGACCTGCCCAGCACCGCTCTATGAGATGATGCTGCGGTGCTGGAGTGCGGAGGCAGATGGACGGCCCACCTTCAATGCCCTCAGCGAGCAGCTGGAGTGCTACTTTGACACTGAGTCCTCTTCCTATGCCTAGGCACAGGCTGTGGTGAAAGGAACCCCTGGGTGGGTCCTGAAGGACAGGTGCTAGCCAACATAGATGACAGACGGCTGTGGAATCAGCTTAACCTCAAGCATGGAGGTTCCTCGGGGGTGCTGAGGAATCCTGTGACATTTTCATCCCTGCTCTGATCCTCAAAGACTCGTAAAATTTTTGCTCCTGACAAGTGTTTTGCAAGACAAAGCTTCAGGAAGCTGGAGGGGTGGGGTCTTATAAAAAATAAAGTATCTTCTCTTTATTTTTAAATAACAGATTCCACAAATGAACAAATGAAATAAGTCTAGCTCAGTAACGATAGTAGCTTTTTGTCATTTTTTTATTGGAATAATTATTTGCTGTTGCTTAGATTTTTAATCCTTACCAGGTTGTTCTCGTGAAGGAGGAGATGGCTCTGCACAGCAGGATCTGTGCTCCCAGAGTCCTCTCACTGTAAAAAATAATAAAAGTAATCCCATGACTGTGATGATGGCAGAATCCAAATTTATTGCCTTGCTTAGATTTGGAGTACATGTGCTTTTGCTATATCAAAAAATAGATGTTCATTGGAGTAAAGGAATTATTTTTGTTGTGGATGCAAAGGTTGATCTTTTTTAGTTTGTCTACCGTTCTATCACAAGAATAAACATAATTATTATTAGATTATTAAATCTGTTTGTTCTTAAGATTGCTAAGTAGTGCCGTGGAACTGATAAATTATTGTTCATTGAACTGTAAGGATTTATTTTATAGTTCTTAATTTTAGTGGTATTGGAGTAAAAAATACCTTAACATGAACTTAAGACTGCCTTAGCCTTTTAGAATGACACTCTTTCCAATCCTACTCCCTGAAATCATGGACCCTCTCCCACAGGACAAGGCCCAGGGTAAGTCTAGGTATTTTGCAGAGGAACTAGCAAACCATTCTTCTACCTTTCCCAAATGTAACTTTAATATAGGAGATTTAAATAACAGATGATTAATTTTATTTTCTTCCACCACATAATGGAGCTCAGGAGCTTCTTCTAGCAGTCTTTATAGCTACAGATGTTAAAGTTTTTTTGCCTCTTTTCTGACTAACAACAATATTGGTTCTGCTAAAATCTGGTGTCACTGTGACAGTTTTATGTTCTTAGCTGTGAGGCTTACAGAACGAAGATTTAATTATTTACTTGTGATTCATCTGTTAATTATTTATCAACACAGTTCAGGAATTAAGATCTGTACTGCATTATCATAGTGTCAGGTCAGTATAAGTGTGCTACCATTTTCCTCTAATATCCAAAAAGCATATAAAAAATCAAAAGGTTGATTAAGGGCTGGGTGGCTTTTATTACATCTTTTTAAAATTATTTCCTTCTCTCTATACTTCAAATCTATTCATCTTGCTTGCTTGCCTTGCTTCTAATTTTTAATTTCCTTTTCCCCTTCTCTGCCTTTGGAAGTAAGCAACTGTTGGTTACTTTCATACACATCTCTTATGTACTTATTATTCAAAACCCCTTATTTATTGTTTTTCTCCTCTTTCTATCTCACTACAGTGTCTTTATAGCATTGTGTCTCTGTTCAACTTCATTTTCTGTGCAGTGTTTCTCCCTACTTACCCTCTTTATAGTAATTAAATTTGTAAAGCACAATATAGCTGTAATTAATTAGCTGTCATGCCATCCATGTGATTTTGAAAAGTAATCATCCACTCTGAAAGAAGAAGAGGTTAAATGGCTTTGCCAAATCCATCCTGATAAGAATTGGCATGGGCAGACCTGGGAAATTCTCAGGCAAAGTCTCCTGCTGTCTTCCATCCATGTTTGTGTTGAGACTCATGCTAGCTACTGGCTCATGGCCTCAACAAGATGTTATTTATAATTATCAAACCTCCATCAATCCATGCGTATCTCATCTAGCTAGGAGCTGTGTTTAATTCTGTTACAGTACAAGGTTAGCAAATCCCCCAGAGTAGGTTTATCTAATAAGACTAGGAATACTGTTATTTGGAAAGATCTCTGCATGAGACTTGGGATCTTGATGTTCAAAGCAGTCTTTGTGACATTATTTTTCGGACTAAAAGCTGAGTTTCCTCAGTCAAAAAAAAAAACAACCCAAACTGCTGATAAAATATATAATCTTAAAAAACACAGATGTGTGCAGTTCACAGGAGACAAGGTGCCAGGAAAAAACCCAAAACATTGACAGCAGGAAAATGGCAGTTTTCAGAATTCCGAATTACACCAACTGGTCCAAGCTGCCCTGTGCTGGCCTCTGCCCTAGGCTGGAAGTTAGCAGGGTCTTACAGGACTCCACTGAAGTAACACCAGTAATTCTGAAGAAATCTCAACTGTGCAATAAATATATTCCTAAACTAACATATAGGAAGTAGAAAGTCTGCTTGTCCAGGTAAATTAAATTTGTTGTCTCTTTAATTTCTTCAATAGTCAAAGATGAGAGGGGGAGAGAGAGAGAGAAGTTCCTTGAGATGATGAATCAGTGCTCCAAAACTGCTTTCTCCTCTGAACCACCCTTGGTGGGCTTCTTTGTGTTTGCTGCTGTAAAGGTATCTGGCAGAGATAAGACTCTTTGCTGAAGGGTGTGTGTGATAACCCTTATGTTGTAAACTGAAATTAGCTGTTTAAAGCTCCCTCTTCCAAGTGTGGCCTCACATGCCACCTTAGGCTGAAAGGAGCAGACGCTGCAAGCAAGCTGCACCCTGCTGAGCTGTGTGAGGAGCGGGCACCTGCATGTGATGGCCTCCAGGTGATACAGCCTGGCATGCTGGGCTGCTGCTGCCAGGCATGTTCCCCTGCTGCTGCATCCTGCCACTTCATCCCCTCTGCTTTCTCTTTGCATGCTTGCACAGACACAGATGGTTAATGGAGTTCAGATCTGCCAGCTGCCTCTCCTATGTGCTGGCCCAGGGTGGGAGACAAGCAGCAGCATTGCCTGAAAGCAGCAGGTAAGTTCAGTTTGGTGTGTCTCCTAATAGGCACTACACTGAATAAATTAATTCTGTGTTCATATTTGAGGTAGCTTACGCATATTTGGCCTCCCCAAGATGTATTGTAGGTGTAAAGGTGTCAGTCTTTATCTTCCAAGCCTGAGCACCATTCCCACCCCACTGATGAGTGTCTTGAGACTAGTGCACTCTTTTTTTTGCCAAGGTGGAAAGCAAAGAAAGGCAGGAAAGTAGGTTGTTGATTTCTCTTTTGCTCTGGGTTGCACTGATAAAGTCTGGTGCTTTGCAGAGCCCCTTTGACACTATCAATAATCCAGCTGAGGCCAAGCTTGGAAAACACAGATGCTGATCTGAGATCCATTGATTCCTCATTCTGGCTTAAATCCATGCACTTGCACTTGCTCCCTTATTTTGCCTATCTGTAAACTGTTGTTGTACAAGTGAAATGCTGCCACTCTAATGTGAGCTCTAATTCTGGGTCTTTGTTTTCCCTTGGGCTGGCAGGGGAACAAAGGAGACAAAATCACCAATGCAATAGAACCAGCAAAGCTCTGGAAATAGAGTAATGGGGAAAATTAATCATTTGTTTTCAACTTGCTCTTTCCATATTTTTTGCAGTCAAATGGATTCATTATTAGGAAAGACTGGTGGGAGAAGACAGCAAAGAGTGATAAACCTTAACAGAGTTCAATTTGCTTACAGGCAATAAAACAAGCAAAACTATACCTTTCCAAGCCCAATTCCACTTCACAATAGTTTTATTTATATGACAGATAACAATTATAGTCAGAAGTCTGTGCTATGACTTGATTTAAATTAAACCTCAAAGTTATCATTTCCAGTTATAATGCATGGCAAGATAGGTTTAACATATTCTATTCTTGAGGCCTTTTCTGTTCAAGGTTCTGCTAGAACAATCTACTGCACTTGTTTTTGCCTGATGGCTCATGGAGGAAAAATAACGGATTCAGTTACAAGAAGGAGTAATAGATTTTTTTGAACTGACATAAATTTCTATGTTTAGAGAGAATAAAAGGATTAGTAAGAGATAAGTTGAATTTCTTACAATAGACTTGTCCTTGTAAAATATACATAAGTTGTACTGAGATGTCTTTTATACAATGTTTTATTTATGTAATTCAGTTATTCTTTGACAACTAAATCATTTTATGTGGTCTTACAAATGATAACTTAAAAATGTCTGACCAGAAAGAACCTCTATTTTTCTTAAACTCTACATTCTTCAGGAAGTTATGGAGCAATGCAATTGAGCAGTAAGTATTAGAGAGTCCCCAGTGTTTATATTTTGACTTCTATTAGAGAATTTTGCTCACCCAATCTGCATCCAAGCACACACGCAGGGATACTAAATGTGATAGGGCAACAGGGAACCTTCTAATCTTGCACTGCTTTCTTATTTTGTCCATTGTATCTTGTACTTGCTCTCTGAATTACTGACTATAAGAAGAAATTTTCTTTGTGTAGATTTGTAACTTAGGGCTTACAAGGAACTGAGCCACCTGAATGCTTTATTCTATCATGGTTCAGACTCAACAAACTATCAGCACATAGAAATGGACTAGAGGACTCATTTGAGTTATTGCAGCTTAAGCTCTCTCTCCTACATGCTTCTGTTTCACTCCTTTAAAAAGTGCTGTAGCAACATGCCCACTCAGTGCCCCCATGGTAACTGTGACTGGTCAGGTATTTGTAGTGTGTGGATCTTGGGGCAGATGAAAATGCTGCATGTATGAGCTGTGTCACTGTGCTCAAAAAGATGTAGATGTGTGGCATACTTTTATGGGAACCTGTGTGGCTTCCATTCCGTTCCAACAACATCTGGGTCAGTGTGTCTCTCAGTTACCTGGTGCAAAAGTTTGCCCAGAACTCTGTGTATGCTCAAACAAAGCACTGAACTGGTGTCTATGAAAAAAGACTTAATTCTACCCACGCTTACTGTTAGCAGGTCCATTTAATTTATTTTTTTCAGTCTCAGGCTTCTCAGGAAAGACTAATGCAAAAGAAAAAAAATCAATGACATGTATGAGCAAGCTGGGGAAATCACTGAAAAGTACTTTGGCATTTTAATCTTCACAGCTATATTTTGCTGAAGAATTCAATCTGGCCTTGTTTTGGTATTGATGCCGTGAATGACCCTTACCCCAAAAACAGGACTTCGAGCCACGTTAGTGTAGGGTAAGATAAAAAGTAAAGGTCCTTTAATAACACAGGGCCTACAGCCCACAGGAATACATGGTGACATGCATGTGTCTCAGTTCTTGTTTCCATGGCTTTTATAATAAGATCCCTCCAATCATTGCTTTACACATTTCTCAGTCCAGCCCCAGTCCCACCCCTGGTCCAACCCCCTGGAATTGGGTCTGGGGTCGTCAGGACCCTCTGTCTTCATCAGCTCTTCTTCCTCAGGCACACAAAGGTCTCTTGGAGCTCATCCAATTCTGGCTTTTGGGTCACTCTGACCTATGTTTATGTTTCATTCTGTAGGCCTTCTGATATCCTTCAGCTCTTTACCTTGGAAAGGAGTCTAAACAAGATTAATTCACTAAAGGAATTTGAGCTCCCTGTTCTGGGACAGGGGTAGTGATAGAAAGGCATTAAACTTAAACTGTTAGAAATATTAACCTTCTAAAAATCTACAACTACTGTGTTCCTAAAATCTACAAAATGTGAAAATCAGAACAAAAACCCTTTTGGCATCAGTATAGAGAAAGTGAAAATGTACATTTGAAGCATTCAGTATTCTAGAAATGAATTTTAGCCAATTTCTGGATCTAAATATCATTAGAATTGAAAAACATGATTGAAACTGTACCTCGGTTCCTACCACTATTTTCAACAAAATAGATTCTCTAAAAATTCAGCAGATATGGAAAAGATAGCAATACAACTTCTTCATTTCTTCTCCCTTCCCCCATTTCTTTACCAATATTATTAAAAGGGGATTAGAACTCCAACAGATTGAAAAGACTCTTTATTTATGCTGAGAGATAAAGAAATTTCACAATCATTTATGTCTTCAGCAAAGACAATGGTAAACATTTCAGAGAAAAGAAATTGAGCATTTCAGAAAACTGCTCCTGAATTTGTAAAAAATCCTGACTAAGCTGATTATACTATTTGTACTATTAAAGGAACAAAAAGCATATTGCACTGCATTCTTTTTCTTTAATTACTTTGATATAAATATCTGAGTAAACTGATTGAACTTTTCTCTTTTAATATACTAGAGAATTCAAATATATGGGCAGTAATATCCAAACAGTTTTATTTCCTGTCTCTCTGCTTAAAAGACTATCTAAACATGTTAAAAGTTTCTGTTGGTTGTGATGGTTTTCATGTTTTTCGATGTTATTTTTTCTCTCAATATTTTTTTCTTTTCTTGGTATTTAAAACCTTTTACTTGGTTGTTTTTATGCTATGATCTGTTTATTTACATATGCAAACAGAAAAATTCATATTTCAAAGTGCTCCATTACTGTGCCAAATATTTTAAATGACAAAAAATAGAACACAAAGCATTTGGTGGGTTGTTTTTTTTTTTACTATGAGGCAATTTCTTATAAGAAATACCTCTCTGGTCTGTGCCATCACCAGTACCTCACATCTCCACCTCCCTGTCAGAAGCCAGAAGAATGCAAACTGAACTTGTATGTTCTACTGGAACCCTTGACTCTGGGTTACTTTGCACCAGAATGAAAATTTTGAAAAATGTGCATTTCATTGTTCCTTTTACCTCCTCTTCCAAATGTAGGCATCAGTTCTCCAAAGTCAGCAGTGTCACCTGAAACTACACTCCTACCACAACTCTTTCATAATAACTGTCTCCTCTTCCAGTTTTTCCAGAATCAGCATTGGCTGTCTCCTTAGCAAGCTGGCTCTCATCCATACTATCATCTCTGCCAGATATCAGATCATTTATGGAAAGAGAGACATGCAGTAACAAGTTATAAGCCCAGAGATCTTCCCTGATTTATTTGACTGTCCTTCCACACACATACATTGGATTGTGATAATAATAGACTCCTATTGCAGTTGACAGACTGTATTTGGAGCTAATGAGCAGTGACTCAAGGCAAATATTTGGGAACCCTCAACTATGAATGAATAATATTACTGTAGTCAGATTAACAAGGTACTGAAATTTGGAACAAATGAGGTGTAAGAGCTGCTACTTCACAAACTTCACCACAGCCTTCTCTGAAGTAGAAACACGGGCCTGTTTTTGTACAAAAGGGGAGATGGCAACAGAAATTCATTGATGGCAGGGCACAAGAGATTGTGATGGTTCCCTAAATTGCCAATGTCAAGATCTTAATATTTATCTGGAATTTTCCTGTGGTACTAGAAATAGAAAATGGACTAGACTTTTAGTGGAGGAAAAATCAGTGATACACAGTGTGATTCTAATATAAGGTGCTAGTAAAGCATAAATCTGAAAACGTGGCTGGGTCAGAGGGGAGGCCGGTAAGCTCTTTTTATATTTGTACTGTGGCTAGAGGAGGGTCTGGCTCCTGAGCAGTTTACCTCAAAAGTCTGGAGACCCAAACTGAGAGGAAATTTCACTGTGGTCAATTACCTTTATGAAAACTTTTGCCTTACAATGCTGTAAAGCAAACAAATGGGGACAAACTTTTAAGTATTTATTTGTACTCTGTGGATGTATGTAGGAATACCCCAACTAGCTTCAGCTGCTGTCATCTGGCTGTGGCATGTGAAAATAGCTCTTTCTGATCAGAATCATTCTGACTTTTGATGTGGATGAGAGATCTGATTTCTGAAATGCCACTGGTAATTGTTGGAGCTCACACCCAACCAAGACAATATTCATGTCTTGGAAATTCTGCAGAGAAAGACTTTCTTTTGGAAAGCATTTATACCCTGCTCAGCTGCTTTCCCATGATCTTTGATATATTTTACAAGACCTCAGGTTGCAGTAGCAGCAGACCCATTCTTACTGGCATTGACTTTCTGTATCTGCAGAAGTAGATAATGAACTAGGTAAGTTAGCATAGTTTCTCGAGAGAGTATAGATAGAAAAGATTAATAAGGAAGCAGAGAATTCAGAGCAACAAATTAATTGGGATTTGTATCAGTTATCCATTTGCATCTTGAGGTTTGTATAGGTATTTCATTTTGCCCTTTTCACTTGGAAGTTTTTAAAGCTATTTTTTTGTCTCTCAGGAAGACTTAGTCCTAAAAGAGCTGTTAATAATGTCCAGAAATTCTAGCTAAGTTTAATTTAGCTTGGCAAGTGTAACTTTGTAGTGTCAAACTGACTGAATTAGATAAGAGTTGGAAACACTTCTATGCCAAACATTTCCCGTCTTGCTTGTAGGATTAGCCCTGTATAGCCCAGTAATGCCTCAGGTTGCTGGGTAGGGTCACTGGTAAGATGAAACAGCTTCAGGATGATCCAACAGCTCTCCTGGCACTGCAATGGTACATGGTTGTATCACTTAATGTTTATCTCCTGAAAACTCCTATAATCTCCATTTCAGGAGCATGCAATGTAGCTCTTATTTTCCTCTAATCAATTGTCACACAAATAAAGGAAGTGTATTTGCTAATCCCTTCCTCATACAGTGATAAGAGATTTCATATACTTGTGGTTTCTGGAGATCTGATAAGTGCATATCACATCCTCCTCTGGGTCCCAAAACTCTAAAATAATTTTGTGGTTTTTCTTAATCACCCTTGATACAAGAAATGTGGCTCCAGCAATCATTTACCATGTGAAATTATTCTTAAGGGCAGAGATAAAACATCCAGAGTATTAGAAAATAACCATGCTTTATTTCTTTAATTCTTCATATAACTAAATTATGAGTTACAATGAGATATTACACAAGATTTATTTAGGATAGGTTTTGGAACATCATTGCAAAAAATGTACTTGCCATTATGAATTGTTTATTATGTTGGTCCGTCTTTAGCCTGATTTGTGTAATAACTGTATTCTCAACAGTGAATTCTTAATGTGCTTTAGAGCAATATAATTTAAATATACTGCAAGTGTTAAATACTGATTTGAAGTTAACTTATGACTGATGTCTAAATCATAATGGTGCTGTTTCTTAAGGCTGCAAACATCTGATCCCTTACTTTATTCTCTCTTATATATATTAGCAAAATTAAACTTCTAACCTAATAAAATTAAGATTTTTCAAATGTATAGTTTCAACATGAATACATTTCTGTGGCTGTGCAAGCAGCTTAGAAACCTTCTGGTATTTCACAGAGGCTTTTTGAAATTAGGAAATAACAATTTTCTCTATGATATTTCTGGGCTGCAGGCAAAGGTGTAACTTTATTCTCCATGGATATAACAGAGAAAAGTTTACATCACAAGATAACTTGGTACCATTGCTAAATATTTGTAGAAAACTAGAATCTACTACTAGCCTCACAGAGAAAGCTGGAGAAATGTACCTTCAAGTTAGTCTCTGCAGTTTTGTAATGGTTTGGCCTCACTGTTCATAACCTCTGCACTAGCTGGTATGCTAGCGTAAGTTTCAACAACTGCAATGAAGATATATATTGTCTGTACTTTGGAGAAGTTGATAACAAGGTTTAGTCACCTAGTCATCCACATTCAGTGTTTTGGTTTCAAAAGTGAAAGATGAAAGTTTAATAGTCTTCTGAGTGGCATTTTGAGTTAGCTCTTAAAATGCTGTTTCTCACCCATCACAGGTAACTTGGAGCTCAGAACATCACAGGTGTTCAGCTGAAGTCTGTTTATTACCCTGTGTTACTGCAGATGTGCTGTTTTGGGTTCAAATAATGGGTTGGGAATGGCCTATACAAATCACAGACTTATTTCTGATTTAAAATGTAAAACACTGAAAATAATTTATCTGCCTGAAGTGGATGAAGGTAAGATTAAAAGATAAGCAAAGAGGGAGAATGCCTATGGGAATAAAGTATTCCTGTCTAAAGACCAGCACTGCAGTCAAGAATGTATGTCCTTGGATGTTTCCAAGATAATAAGACTAAAAGGCTGGGTCTCCTTGGGATACTCTGTGAGTCTAGTAGGATTTAGATGTCCTTTGTTGATTTTGGCCAAAAAAAATTTACAGGAACCCATCAAGTTTTTTTATTTTTCAAAAGCACAGGCTCCTGTGGCAGTTTGACTGCCTTTCCTTGTGTTGGCATAGAAAGTAGTAGTACTGGTATAAATTTTACAACAGGCTTTCTCAATTTTTACATGGTGCATGATATCAGCAAGCCTTCAGTACATAGTCTCTGTAGCAAGTGCAGCAATGTTGTGTGTGGCATTAGGAACAGCCACTTCTGTTTCCAGACTCTTTGACACAGGGCAGAGCTGGGGCAGACCCAAAACTCTTGGCATTTACCAGCTTACATTAACCACCTGGTTTCTACTGTAATGAATAGGAAGATATAAAATAATGATATAGTTCTAATTTTCATATATATGGAAAATGTGCCCAAGCAGCTCATTTCTTCATAGTAGGGGGTTTCCAGCCTGACTCTCACCCTGCTGCCTCCTCTACTCTTTTCTGTTGCTCTTTCACCTTAAAGATGGGGCATTTCAGCAGTCCTGCAGTCTTTGCAGGTTATATTTAATAATTTATTTTTTTTTAGGTATTAGGTGCATGTTTGTGAATTTTATATGTCTGTGGTTTGCTTTTGCAAAGGCATAAGCAATTTGAGCGATAGAACACTTTGGGAGGCAGTGTAATACCCTGTGTGGAGACCCCTGCATGGTTGAACTCCCTTTTTACCCCAAATGTCACTAAAACATCTTTCAGTTATGATGCTACAGACAATATTGACATCCAGGTATTTGCTCAAACTGACTTTACCTGCTGTGATCCTTGTAGCTGTGGAAAGCCTTGCTAGTCTTGAACTTGAATTCAACCTTTAACATTTCTGAGAGAAGAATTTCCTTTCTTGTCTTTCCTGATGGTGTGGGGGGATGGGGAAAATGTAAGACAAATGTTGGATGCAGAGGCAGATACTTACTAGCAGTTGCTTGTTTGATTGCTCCTCCCTTTCCTTCGTGGAAGCTTACTGAAGACCAGGAAAAAAGTGGAGCAGAAACAGACTGGTATAAATTATTCAAGGTGCTGCTGTTTCTAAGAAGCCAAGAGGAGTCTGCCTATAAAATATTAATATGACATTTTTGAATTGTGATGGGTGGGTTGGGAGAAGAAAGCTTAAGAATGAGTAGAGCACTTCTCTAAAGAAACAGAGACCTTTTTTAAACTACAAACAAGCTTCCTTTATCACTGAGTTGCACCTGAGTTTCCAGTGATTATGACTCTGGGGAAAAGGAAGGTGGGAGTGGAAGAGGGCATATGAAAATCTTACAGTCTTCTCAATGGGTTACAAAAGATCTGGTCAGTACTTCTATGGGTAAACAGATCTTTTGTCTAAAACTGGGGAGTGATCCACTTGCCTTGCTTAAAATGTTGAAAAATCCTTTTGCTTCTGATTGACAGTTTGGAATCTTAATTCACTTGTGATCTGCCTGATTTCCCTGGAGACTTCAAAGCACAAAAAGTGCAAAGGTGGTGTAATTTTTTTATTTAGGTTCAGTAGACAGATAGCAACAATACAATGATACCAAATTCCCTCATGTGCTACAGCACTTTTTCAATTGGTAAGCCCTATGGCAATGTCAGATGCCCTTTTTGTTTAATGACATCCCTGTATTTTAGAACTAAAATACTATTTTGGACAGACTGAAGACAAGTTTCCAGGGGAATAAAATATCTCCTAGGACTAGAGACAGTGAACAATGTCTTATGTTGAATGGAACAACTATGTAGAATTCATGAATTCGCCACTGCATTTTTTGGCTTTGTACCTTTAGTTCAATGTTTCAAATCTTTGACTCCTATGATTTTGCCCTATGGCCTTTCTCTTTTCCCCTATAGGTGATTCAAATTTTCTGTTCCTAATGCAGGCTTTTTGCAAAAGCAGCCTGCTACCTATACAGAAGCTAGGCATAAAAGTGATGCTCACAAAAGGCCAGCCTACAGAAGCAGATTTCCTTCTCTCTCTCTTTCTATATATAATTTGTATATAGTACGATTTCATATCCCAGCTCAATTTCTTTCTTTACTGTTTTTGTCCCTCCTGGGTTGACTTTTTTCTCCTCTCTGTCCTGCAGTGAATGATTTTCTTTTTATCTGCTCAACATTCCTTTTCCCCCAGATATACAATGCCAATAATAGTTGAGGCATATTTTTAACAGATGAATACATTTAAAATGATGTAAAGTTATCCTGCCCACTTTGCCCAGGCAGCATAGGAGAATAACCCCTTTGCATAGTTAGCCAAAGGTAAGAATCAGAACTATGTCTTTGATTAAGTTTTCATCAAATAGAGGCCCATAAAATGGGAATACCTTGTGTGGTGTAGATCTGTTTCTTATTGAATGCATGGCCAGAAATGCCTGTGTTAATGTTTTAAAAATCTCCTAAAAGGAGACTTCTGACTGTTGGGCCTTCTTACAGCATGGAGGGGCAAGTCTGGGGCACTGAATCTCCTTCCTGACAACAGCAATCAGGCATTCCTCTGCAGACCAGGTCTCTGTTCCCACTTAGGCAGGCCCATGATCTCCCATAAAAGTAAACATCCTTGTTTGGGAATGGGGGAATATTCATTCACAGTAAAACAAGGGTTACATTTGCCAGCCCATGAAATTCTGAGCAGAGAAATATTCTCTGGTGTTTGCTGTTGTAACAGCTTAGAAGATACTCTTCAGGCTGTGTATTTGTTTTCCATGCAGTTTCGTTTTTCATATCCTCCAAGGTATTGGCTTCTGCAGCCATCCACACATGCAGGTGATGGCTGAGAGCACTGCACAGCAGGTCACCCTGGCATGAGGTAGCATTTGCTGTGCAGCTTCATGCCAAAACTCTGCTGCTATAGTACTCCAACTCTTCGTTCTCCATTTTTGTCTTGGCTCAAGGAACAGCCACCTCCTGCCATGTCTGCTACTACAGAGAAAAAACTGGATTCCCACCATTATCACAGTTCACCAGCCAACTTCTACTACTTCTACCAACTGCAGAATGGGCATGAGCAGTCAGTCACATTTACTTGGTGTGCATGCTTCCCACATGTTAACCCAGACGTTCCTTTGGCTTGCCAATGCCTTGCTCCTGTGCCATTAGAATAATACATTTAGTGCTTCTCTGTCTCTGGATGGAGGTGAGACTGACAAGATCTCACCTGTAAACCCCATGCTTGGCTTGACAAGCCAGAAAACTTCATTCTCTGATTTAAAAACACCAAGTCAAAGTGCTAAGACACAATCTCTTTCATATGTTTGGCATGATGCTTGGAGGTGGTAGGCTGAATAGCCATGTAGAAAGTCTGAGAGTCTTCAGGCTTTTTTGTCACCAAGGACTGGATGTGAGAGAAAGCACAGCTATAACGTGCTGCGGCTTTGGCATGAACAAGCCAGGCAAAGCAAGAAATGATTCTTCACTCCCAGCTGCTGGTTGATTGATGGGAACTGAGGACATGATAACTCTAGAGGGAGATGTTTGCCCTGTCTTCCATCTGGAGCTGCTGTGTTATGACTCACAGAGATGGCTATTGAACAGGCTGGGCTGGCAGACCTTCTCCAGCAAGTCAATCTGGAAGCTGTGGAAATAAGCAAGTTATCCAGGGGTGCTTGGAGTGAATGCAGTTTGATGTATCTAATGCTGATGGCTTTCATAAAAACATGAAGTGCTGGGAAAGCAGTGTGTCTCTCTGTCTTTAAGACAGGGAAACAATTGCAGATGGCATCTACCATATCTCAAAACTATTGTGACCTCAGGGCCAGATTCTGCCTTTGGATCTGCTTGATGCATCTCTGTAAAGTGCTTTAATTTAGCATGTAAGGTGGTGCCAGCTGCCAGCGTTTAAATTACACAGACACTCTTCTTTCTTTGAGCCTAGTGTCCTGTGCCTGAGACTTACCATAAGGTTCTGAACCAAGTGGGTCGATCCAAAACAAGATGTAAGGCATTGTCTAAATGCTGTCTAAACATGGAATTCTTGACGCAGTAGTCATTAAAGGGTATAATGTAGTATTTCTTCATCTGCAGCAGGTGCAATATTAATAACTTTCTTTGATATCAGTAGCCCAGGAAAAACATAAAGCTCTCAAGAGGATCCAGGAGAACAGAAAGTATAAGCATAAATTGTGCTCTATGGTACAATGAAAAAGGATATCACATGGCAAGAATCACAACTGAGGTGTGATATCTGGGACGAATAGGCATGTTGCAAAGTATTTGGGAAACACTGTTCAATTTATGTGGCTTTCTAACTATACTGGGGAAAAAACATGTTTCCAAATAATAATACAGAAGAAAATCCTAGCAGTGTTGCCCACAGTATGACACCTTTATGCTTAAAATGTGCTGAAACTAGTTTATGTACAGAATTTCTGCTGTAGTTCTGGGTAGAAATATGCAGAAAAAAGTCTTCTAACTGTATTCAGAGAAAGAAATCTCCACATACAGACCACTGGGGATGTGAGGTCAGACTGTGGTAGCTATTTAGCTGATTCAGTTTTGAACAAATTATTCACCCACATAATATGAAGAGAAAAAAAGTGTATTAATGTCTGGATTTGGTTATTTTAGCCAAAGGTGTACGTCACTGGGGTTTTTTGTGAGGTTTAGGTTTTTTTGGGGTTTGTGTGTGTGTGGGGAGGGGGTTAGGGTTTTTAAAACTTTGTAACCCACAAAAAAATTGCTGAAAGAATAAAAATTTTCACAATGTTTTCTATGTGTTAAAAAAAAATTCACTTTCTGTAATTATGACTTCTTCTGTTCAGTGAGCTCAATAGATAACTACATGACAGTGGAAAAATAATTTCCTTTTTTTAGTTATCTATAACTATTTCTGCTTTTAAACTCAATATTTAATTTCAAACTCTCATTTTACTTCCTAATATATTAATTTTTTTACCTGTAATTTAGAATATGGCTTAAGTATGCAGTTGTATGTAGTCTTTCAGAACAGAAAAATACATGCAGGTTTACTTCTTTTGTTTCTAATTTTCTTTGTAATATTTATTTTTGTGAAAAAAAGATATCCTTCTGAAAAAAAACCCCACACTGTAACTACTTTTCATTTCATAGAGTAGAATGGTTCTTAAAAATAAAAGTAAATGAAAGGCCATATATTAGAGGCAAAGGGAGGGCTTAATTGAAAACTCTTCTAATCGAAAGGTTTATAACCCTTGGTATCTATCCAGAAGTCCTACCTCTCAGCTCCTTTGCATTCAAAGCAAAGTGCCTAGCATACAGAGAAGAAACATGCTGAGGGAAATGATTGCTGCTCATTTCTTGTCCCTTTAATGTTGCTGGAATTCCTCAACCAGCTCTGCAGTATTTTTCGTTTCCTGATGTCCTTGAAAATGACATTTTCTTGTTGCTGGCAGGCACAAGTCTGCTGAGCAGGTTGCAGTTAAACCTGAAGAGTTTATTAGGTTTCTTAAGTTAAGAATCTCTCAAGTGACTTCTGTCCTCCGTTTGTAGGTAGTGGTCTGGCAAACCTGTAACACCAGTAGGATTTAAAATATCTTAATTACTCTGTGTCAAACTTGAAGACATTTTCTATATAATCTGAAGAAGATACCAGTGCAATTTTTATCAGGTCTATTAGCGTAAAGAGGAATTCTAAACATCCTTCTCTCCAAACGGTTGAGGTAGAAAAGCTGCCTATGCGAAGGGCTGTTTGGTGCTGCTTGTCCTTGTTCACTGTAAAAAGATGATGTTACTGTTTGTTCCTGAAAGTTAGGTAACAGAACTACTCAAAATTTTTTCACACACACAAATATCTGGAACATGTATTACCATGAAAAAAAGAAAAATGTCAGTTCTGCTATTTCTCCAATTCTTATTATCTGATCAGAGGACTTTTAAAAATATGTATCCAAATAAAAATATTTTGTCTTGCAATGTCAATATGATTTGTTAACAATACAGTGAAACACTAAATTTCTGCAGATGTTAAAATGTTTTATTTCACTAGAAATAGAGACATCTTTCCCTTCTTTTCATTCTGATGGGTTTAGAATTTTCTCCAAACAAAGAGAGCACTTCTGCTTTTCATTTTAATATAGGCCTACTGGAAAATCCAAATATCTCTATAGAAATAAAATGCCATTTTCCTTTAGACAACTTGATTCACACAGAAAATCTCCAAGAGATTTTCCAACTCCCCTAAAGAAATTAGAACAGTGAAGAGAATGTTTAGACATCTAAACCCACATTTTTATATTATTAGAATCCCAAGAGCGATATTGTGGTCGAATGAATTATCTCTAAACTCTACAACCTCTGAATTACTCAATCTTATATTACTTTAGATCCATGAATAAACCCTGAGTTTATGAAAATTAAGATGGCATTCCAAATAATTCTGGTTATTAAAGATTTAGAAATTGCCCAACAAAACTGCATAGTTTAACAGGAAAATACAACAACAATAACCAAGAAATTCCACATTAACATGCCGTGAAAACCTGTTGAAATGTTCATTTAAGTAAAACAAAATTGAAACTGAATTTAATGTTTCACTTATCCCTAAACAAGATCAGGAAGATAAAAAAGATGTGATTTTTTCACAGAAAGTCTGAAATGTGTTGACTTTATTCCATTATTTCTTTTCCATTAAAAAAAAAAACAAACCTTAAGAAACCCGAACCAAACCAAACCAAAACAGAAAAAAACCACCCAAAAAACCAACAAAGTTAAGCAACTAAATGGAATGGGCACATATTTAGAAAATATGTTGCTGAAGGTGTATTTATATTTTACTCTGTGCTTTTCAACCAGGAATACTTATGAACAAACTGAGACATCATTTTTTACATAATCACACCTTTAGTTAGTCATCTAGTTTGGAATGAGAATTCACCATTTGTCAGTCGTTTGTAGTAATATTTTTGATTTATCATGTTGGAAACTAAAGTTATTTTATCTAGCTATTGTGAGTATTTTGGCAAAAATGAAGTCAGAGTAGTGAATTTGGTACCTCTTTAACCGTTTGGCTTTAAAGTATCATGGGAACATTTTAAAGTAGTTTTACAAGGATATAAATGTTCATTTATGGTTTGTTTTAGCATTTTCCTATTAGATGTAGATTAAAGGGCATGTGCAAAATGCAAAATAAGATAAAGTCTGTGGATGCAGACAATGTTTTTTATTATGCCAGCTAATATACTAGGAAAAGATAGACAGAATTAGTGAGCTTGGAATGGCTTGAGAAAGAGCTTCTGGACTTTCTTTACATTTCTACAGTTGTAGTATTTCTAATTACTCCATCAATAAACCTTTATTTGCATATGTCTAATATTGGTGTCAAAATACACAACTGGATTAGCACTAAACACTCAAAATCTTATGATGCACAACATTATAGCTGCATGCATGGCACATCTGGGCCTAAGCCCTGTATTTAAATGTTAGATAACTTCTTGCTTATTTATTTCAAATGTTTCCTAGGCTTTGTTGTGTCTTGGTCCCTTTTGGATCAGTATAAAGGAGCTCAGGTTCAGCTAGTTATTGCTATTTGGTCAGTCGATCCCAGAGCAGACATAAACACAGAGCTGACATTAGCACCAAATCACAGCTGGGCACTTGAGCCACCCTTTCCCTGCTGGGCTGCACACCCAACTGTGGCCACAGCAGAGCAAAGTGTGGAGTTCAGATTCTGCCTGAACACACAGTGAGTGCATGTCTTGCCAGTTCAAGTTTTCCTACCAAAGACAAGGTATACAAAAGAAGGTGCTAAAGAGGCCAGACATGAAGAAGCATGTCTCCCCCTTTCCAAAGGACCAGACTGTCCAGGCTGAAGCCAGTGGCAATCTTTTTACTGTCTATATATTGAATGTTAAAAACTGTCCAAATTGCCTTAAAGCTGCAGGAAAAATGTCATTGACTTCTTTGGTGACTGACTTATGTCTTAATACATCTTTGACAAGGAGGCACAAAACTGCTCTTTGTGGAAGAAATGTGAACTCCTGCAGACTGTTCTATAGCCACTGCACAGCTCTCATTACCAAGTGAACTATTTGGCATGGTCTTACTATTTAAAAGTCACAAAACTCATAAAAGGCAGAAAAACAAAATTCTGAACTCCCAATGCATATACTTAGACCATGCTCACCAGTTCATTTCTGTGATAACACAAGCTGTGATATTTGTGTTTTGCAACTGCCTGGCTAACCTCTTATTGCTCTTAATGCTTTCATGGCCTTTTATGTATGGATGTTAAGCGTCGCACATCTCCAGAAACATCTAATGGAAACAAGCGTGTGTAAGCACAAACATGATAAAGGGCTCTCAGAGGAGTGTATTGTGAAAATGGAGTGCAGTTTACTGTTTGCATGCCTGGGTAAAATGTGGCTGTTTTCCTGCTTCATTCTTCTGTATTTTTCCCTTGGTGGGGGAGCTATAATATTAATTCTAGTGTAAGCACAGATAAAATCTACTCAGCAATAATAAGAATAATAATAACCCCCCAAATATTTGCATAAGTCTCTCTATTATTTAGCCTCTCTTCAAAACACATTTTAAAATGTAACTGTGGAAACAAAGAAACCTGTGAGAGACTCACTGTTTACTCTAATGAAGTCAGGCTAGTACAACCCCAAAAGATTTGCTCAAAGAAGGAAGGATGCCTTTCATCTGTTATGCTTCTGAGACTTTTCCTTTTTACTAATTGATCAACATATATTTTTAGTTCTATGCAAATAAGGAATAATGTCACCCAATTAGTAAAGGCAATATATTAATTATAGTGAGGCCTGCTAACAATCAAATTGCATTAAGAGGCTTAAACTCCTTCTTTGGTCAAGATGCAGCAGAATTTAATTATATGATGTCCATCCAAATTATTTTAGATACAAGATGAGAAGATGAAAACATATATAATAATCAAAAACTTGTGCGCTTGTGGATCCCATAGAATGCAAGATTGCGGTTCTTTAACTGTTCCTTACTTTTGGGGAACGGTTGAAAATTACCCTAAGACTAAACAATCTATTACAAAAAATAATACTAATGGGATGATCTAATTCTATAAAAGATACGCATTCGCCATCACAGTGCAATGTCTCCATGTCCCAACATCTGTCAGGCTGAATATTTTTTGCCAAAATAGTGAGTGTGCTGGTAGCCCTCACTGGTGAAAGACCAGAAGTTTTGACTTATTCATGAAAGTTTGCTTGCACAGCAGACTCAGTGAAAACTTGGTCCTGTTGTCTTGTCATGATAGGATTATTGTTGCCTGGTGAAACCTGAGTCAGAAATGCTTTTCCTCCAGATTACTGAGTCTTTTCCTATTTTTCACAGCTACTTTCCCCTCTGTCCAGAATGTAATCAAAACTCAAGTGATCAGTGCATTTGAGTTGAAGAAGATTCAATTATCTTGAAAGACCTGAGAGACTTGGGTCTTACATATTTAAGAGAAATGCCTTAGTTCGGTGACTATCTGATAGATTTTCATTCCTTTCTTCCTTCCTTTGTTTTTGACCAGAATTATATCATTCAAAAAACTTTCCTACCAAGAACTAAATTAAAAGTGGTATATTTCTATGAGAAGTTTTTATTTCCAAATTAGATATTTTCCAAGTAAAAAGCCCCCAAACCCCAGCAAAATTGGGAATTTACTATCCACTCAGCCTGGACTTTTTTACTTGGCGTAGGTTTCAGCTGGATCATATCTCAGCTCAGCATGATTTTTTCCTTGCACACTAATCTATCTCCTCAAGCCATGGCAACTTCCCTCCGATGAAAACCAGTCAATCTTCTATTCAAGTTTGTGAGTGACACCTAGCTGCTCCAGTGTAATGTAGTTTATTAGCAGCCCAACTTTTGTGATGGTTTAAGAATGACACTGTTGCTCTTTAGTACAATGTTTGTATAACGCATCTTCTGAGCCAATCCCTTGACCAAAACAGAGAATATTCTGGAGTCTTGCATTTTCAGATACAGACAGTTCTAGATTTTGGGTGGTAGCTTATACCACCTGAAATGAGTGATGCTGTTTACCGTGAGACAGTCATAGAAACTCTGTTATCCAAATGAGGAATATGTTTTACTGGTATAGTAGCTTTTAGTAGAGCTACATATAATGTCCCTAAAGTAAAATTCTATTATTTAAATATTCTCTTGTACTTATGTTAAGCAGAGGGAAACTAAATTCTGTTAGTGCTTCAATTAATACATATTCTGATGTTCATGCTTTGATTTTTGCACTCAGATCACAGGACACGTGTAGGCCTATCACAAGGACATGTAACAGGCTCTACCTTCTTCTCCCATTTTTTCCTGTACTTATTGGGCTACTCAGTGAACATAAAATTAGGAGGGTTTTGTTGGAAGGGGCTAAAAATTGTGCTACACCTCCATTAACATTTAAAGATTGTCTTTAGGTCCAGACCTTTATTTGTTATGCCTTGTTTATGCTGAAAGGAGCTGTGCTGTAAAAAAGCAATACTTTTGTTAAAATCTTGCATTTTTTTCAGATGAATCCCACACTTAATTAATTGCATCCATACATTAATTAATAAATGTGCTGCCTGTAGGATGCTATGTTAACCATGTTAAGCCAAGCAGAAATGGCAGCTAATATACCTTCTGAAAAACATTTCCCAAGTATCACAATGACCTCCTGTACTTTCATCAAAGTACGTAACTCTGAAGGATGTCTCACAAAAAGAATCTGTGATTCTACTTTTCTTGCATAAAAAATAACAAAACAATTTACTTAATGTTAAATTAAGTACATGCTATTTTAATAATACTTTCTATTTATTATTGAAATTATTCAGATGTTTTATTGGGGAACATTGTGACAAGGCATGTTGTGATTTTCTTCCAAAAATTCTAAATCTCTATCATGAACTGCGCACATATACTTTCAAGCCAGATTCTCCTGTAGCAAAGTTCCAACTGCAGATAAACAAAGGCAGAAAATTATATGACTTGCAGGAAACCATAGCAAGATAATGAAAAAGAATTAGAGTCAAGCTTGATGCTCAATGTAGCAGCCACGTCTCAATCTGTTAACAAGAATCAACATTATTCTGAAATACTGGCAAGTTTAAAAACATTCTAGTTCAGCTTTGACAGTAGAACACAAACCCAAAAGATAGTCTGTTTACTCTTGTTGATTTTCTTATCAGAAAGAACAGGTGTGCCTTTTCATTCTCAGCCAGGCGGTGCAGGTATATGCATCAGAGGCGTTGTGGAGTCTTTTGTGACTCAAAGTATTTGTTTTAAAACAGAACTGTTTTCATTTATAAGCTTAGAAACATGTGTAATCTGAGGACTATTTTTCCCCTTGCAGTGTTCTCTGGAGGACGCATGATGGAGCCAGCAAGTTCACAAATATTAGTTTCTTTCTGCAGAGCTCCTGCAGTGAAAATCAGATAACGCATGCTGGCTTCTCTGAAATGTGTCCAGAGACCGAGGTGTCAAGGTGTTTCATCACTGGTGCCATTCACCAATCTCCACTAGCTCACACAGCAAACAAAAACAACTTTCAGGCAGAGTCTAATGTTTCAGTACATTTCTTTGGCAGAAATACCTACACTGGGAGAGGTGACTGAATTGTTCAGATACTGGCCCAGAAGATCTTTCCTTGCAAGATCTCATCCCTTCCCCAATTCAAGCATTGCTTCCCACCTTGTTGAGACCCGGGTGGGTGGATTTGAGCCTATATCCTCAAAGTATAGGCCTCCATTAGGTGTTTGTTTTGAAGCTCTGAAATACTTTCTTTGTGAGGTTTTCATGAGGAGGATTTGAAGATGTAATGATGCTGAGTAAACTAGAAGTTGTCAAGGGAGGAGAAAAAGCTGGGATAGTTTACAAGCCTGTAACAGTAATAATGTTGTAGAGAAGTTAAGAACCTTTTCTACTCTCCTTCTTGGCCCTTGGGCTTGGTCAGACACTGGAAGCAACTCGCATGGAAATGCAGAAGCAAACTAGCTGGGGACTGAAATAGATCTTTAACCCTTGCCTATGCTTCACTTCTGCTTTTGGGTAAGCCATTGGTTTACACAATCAGCACAAGTGGTTAAACATCACTGTCTTTGCCTAGGTCAGTTCACACCTTTATAGAAACTTGGGTGGAAACCTATTTTTCAAGTTTACACTTCAGTGAATTCAGAATAGCATTCTATATTTAACATGTTTTAAATATATTTACATCAAAAAATGCCCCTCATAGAGCTATAGAACAAAACTTCCACTTTCTCTTCCACCTCCAAACCACAAAGTAATGGAAATTCTACTAACTGGTTTGGAAAATAGATGGGCCACTACAGCCAGCAGTGCTTTGCAGAAAATATTTCTGTGCTGGTAGAAATACTAATAAGTTGTCTTCACATACCTTTTTTTACCTATAATCTTTGTAATTTCATCATCCTGCTGAGAAGGTTTCAGTTTTTAACTTTAATCTTGATCTGACAAGTTAAATATCACTGAATCTTAAGTGTCTTCTGAAATACCTGTCTATGTTCAAGGTCTGTATGGGTATATGCAGAGGAATCTCTGAATTTCCACACTAAAAAAAATCTCTTTTTTTTTTCCCTCCTGAGTGTATTCACAGACACAATATGCTTCAGAGAAAGTGTACTGGTTCCTTTTACTTTAATTCTCCATTAGCCAAATTTTGTCACAAGAGCAGATTTTATTCTAACCAGGAGGAATTAACTCCAGTACTGCAGCCTTCACCACCACTGAGTGATCTGAAACATCCAGAATCAGATGGTTCAAAACTATTATGAATTAATTTGGAAGACAATGGCTCTCTCTTTTTTTGTAATCTCAAAGTTACAAACACGTATTTGGAACTAAATGTTACAGTTTAAAAAAAAATTATGGGTCGGATGCTAAGGATATCCA
Source organism: Pithys albifrons albifrons (assembly GCF_047495875.1). NCBI lineage: Eukaryota > Metazoa > Chordata > Aves > Passeriformes > Thamnophilidae > Pithys > Pithys albifrons. The sequence continues at coordinate 48,527,398 of NC_092459.1, read as the reverse complement.
ACTGGTGGAACCCCATATGGCAGATCAGATGAGCCTATTGCTATAGTTCCTTCTGCCTTAAAAGCTAGAAAAAGAAGGGGAAAAGAAACAGGGGGAAAAAAAGAAGACAAACACAGAAGCCTAGGAACCTTGGCACTAGGAATTTTTCTCTGTTTTTTTGGTGTGTGTGTGTATGTGGCTGCAATAGCTATTATTAATAAGATATATGTGTATACACACAGAGTGTCTTGAGCAAAGATAGCAAAAGAATCCACTGGTATATACAGATAATGCTGAGGTGTGTGCAGTGAGGGACAATCTTAATGGAGAATCACATGAAAAGTGCAACTAGTCAAAGAGGAATAAATTATGCTTATGAGTGAATTTCTCCTGCAGTGCTAGTACTTCACTGTTCAGCCTGGAAAACCTGTAAATATGTAGTGAATGTCTTCTAACTTGGGCAATTTCTTTCCCAGTTGGAACACTCCCAGTTTTTATCCCAACGGAATCAGGGCATGGACATAGGAAGGATTGTTTTGTTCCATCAGAACCTGGGAACTGCAAAAAGACAGTTTAGATGCATAATGGTACATTAACAGAATCTGGAGCTGGGGGATACTCCTCTGCCTAAACTGAAATAAAGCAGATCAGATTTAGATGTCTTAATGGTGTTCCATAGTACTGCACAGTCTCACTCTGAACTGTGAACTGAATAAGCATAGCACTGTCTCACAAAGTGTTCACTGTTTCCAGGGTCTGAACTAATAATACTGTAAACATCACATGCTGCTGCATTCTGTTGAAAGATTAACACAATCAGACCTAGCTTAAGGACCAGGGGAAATATGTTGCTTTTGAAGTATTCTCTCTGGCTGTAATTGCTGGGGGTTAGGACAATACGTTAAGGTACTTGAGTCAGTAAAGGCAGATTGGTGGCAGTTATTAAAGGTATTTTAAAATATGTACAACTGTGTGATAATTGAGTGAAAAGTTAGGAATGAAATGAACAATATCAAGTAGGTAGAATAAAAGGATCAGGCCTAACAAACTTAGCCAATAAATTGTGTTGGTGAAGAAAAGATTTCAGGGGAGTCACTGCTATACCATTCAATTCCTTCCTCTCCTAACTCACCAAAATCCGCAGTGGCACTATCAAGGTATATTTCTGAGATCAGTAATGTGAACAGAGTAGTTCTCTTGATCACTTTGTTTAAAGCAGGAAGGAATTGCTTCATCAGTAGGAAGTGCAGCAAAATCTAATGCGAAAAGATAGAGAAAAATTAGTTATGTCTAGCAACAAGAGAATTCAGCTGACCAATTAATAAATTCCATTTTTGAGGGAATGTAGTGATTGCAGCGATACTGCAATAATTATCATTGTACTATTGAATAAGTATGATTAACAAGTTCTTTTAATTTCTTTTCTATTACACTATGACAGAGTAAGATTATGAGAGATTATACATTCCTATCTCATATCTAGAGTCAGAATCTGAATGTCTGTTTTTACAGGATTAAATTCACCCTGTTGAAATTCATCATCAGGGTCAGCAGGCAATGACATGTTATTTGAAAGGATTTAAGTTCTATAATAAGGAAACTATCCCTTTCACCAAAAGAAGAGTATCAAAGTAGATCAGAATATAGGATGAGCAGAAAAGCATTCCTATCCTATTTGTAGCAAAAATAGAATTATGTCCTTTTATGTGCATTTCTGTGTTGAAGCTCTCTCGTAGAGAGATTGAGTTGGCACTATTGGATGAATTTCAGTCTTCAAACACAGAAGGATGAGATTCAAGGATACTTGCTATCAGAAGATGCCAAAGTTCAGATATTCAGATTGCTTTATCCACTTATTTCTGTTTAAAATGTATGAGAATATTCTGAGTCAAACAGCTTGATCTGGCAAATCAAAAGCCTGTACTTTCATAGAATTCAGACTTAGCTATGCCGTGGTTTCTGTGTATCCTGTAATTGTAGTAATTCTTCTCTGTGGTTAAGAATTTAGTGAGAGAGATCAGGGGACCAAGAAAAAAAGAATAGATAAATCATGGCTGATGTAGAAATACAGCAATATCTGGGATGGTTTAGACAAGAGAGAAAAAGACATAAGGATATGGAAAAGATGGCTATGACAGGCAAGGCAAAAGCCTCTTTCTTGATTCATGTTTGTAGGACAAGGAGAGCTTCATTACAGCAGGGAAGACTTATATTAGACATAGAGAAAAAAATATTCTGATGGTTAAGAATATGAGCAGGCTGCTGAGAAGATAGGAAGTTCACATTCCTGGTTGTTTTTGAAACAAACTGGACAAGCTTTTGTGAGGAAAGCCATCAGTACAGCTGGTCCCACCTTTGGGCAGGGGCCAAATGAAACAACCTTTGGATGTTGCTTTCTAGTCTTACTGTCTATAATTGCAATGATCTATGAGGCATAGAGCAGACCAGGTCCCACATTTGTGCCAATTTGCATAGCTGAGAAGTTGGCTTATTGTGTGCCTAATTCTTTACTGGCCATTAATTTGTAGTTAATTATCCTACTATTCTAACGTTAGATTGATTTGCTATATAGCATGGTCTGCATATCCATTCTGAACAGCATTAGTGGTGTACTTGCAATCTCCTTCCTACTTATTTTCACTGAACTTCAACAGGATGTGAAATTTGTCAGACTAAGACTTAACTTTAGTCTTAATTCCTAGTTTTCATTTCTTTACCTTAATAAATTTCTCTAACGAAAGATTATATTAAAGAGAATGGGTTTTTTTCAAGCTCCTAAAAATCACATTGACCCCTTTTGGTGTAATGACATAATATTATTGAAATGGCAGAATTTTTAATGTTCAAGGTGTTTTTATTGACACACAATATAGCTCTGTTATTTTCCATAATGCATTTGAATGTTGTCTGCATTCTGTATTTTACTCTGTGAAGAATATTTGTCTGGAGATTTACATTAGAATTGGTTATTTGAGGCTGCTACTACTCACTGTTCTGCAAGGATCTAAGGAACGTTACTACATATTTTGTGGTATCATTAAACCATATGTCTCAGCAGATACAGCACTGTCAATGAGTGATAAAATCGCAGCAGAGGCTGGTGCAAATGGAAGAACTGGGACAATTCAGATCAGGCCCCAGAAGGAATGGAAGTTAATAGTTCAACTCAAATTGAAGTGGGTTTGAAGGATCCCTTGTCCTTTCATTTGACTGCAGGTTTTATTCTAGTTTTGGTAGACTGATCCAATGCACCAGAGTATTCTATATAATATTAAAGTACTGCAGTTCTCCAGACTTCTGTTTTAGCTAATAAGAATTTTATCAGGAAATTTTGAACAGAACATGAGGGCTTTCTTCATCTTTAATTTTCAGTACCTAAAGGTTAGAGTCAACTCCAAGTTCAGTGCCAGAAATTAATAACCCAGGGAAAGGACTTCTCTGAACACTAATTTCTGAGGCAGCCTGAACATCTAACTTAGGTTTGGCTTGTAATGTGAAATCATCTAAGTTGAATGGGATAAATCTAGGGGTCAGGATACTAATAGATAACCTTAACCTGATGTCACTGTTTCCACCTCTCACAGTACTAAGATTAAGAGGGAACTTGTAGCTGTGCCTTGGCTGTGCAAAATAATCGAGTACTAGGGAACACACAGCTTTTTTTCCCATGTAATTATTGCTCTGGATACAGTTTGGGTACTGGTGGTGTTTATGTGGGTTATTTTTATTTTTTTGTTTTCTTAGCATAGGCACAACCTTGCATCTGTATGGCTGCACTGGAAGGTCAGCAGGATTACCTTTGGATATGGGAAAAAAGTTTAAAGAAGGTGGAAAAGACTGAAGAACACTGTCAGCTACTCAGTGGCAGAAACTTCCAATAAGAAAGCATGTAAATGGCAAAGTAAAATCTCTCAGTGTCAGTACATCTTTCATTCACAGGACTCTATCAGTTACTAACAGTTTCCTAATCCAGACAGAATGATGAGAAAGGAGACCCCAGACCACCAGTCACTGAGTGCATCAACATTATAGTCAGCCATTAACTACAGGTAAGCCTCCACCCCCATCCACATGTTTGGCTTCCTTCCCCATGGTGGCTTCCAGTGCCTCTCAATAGACAGCAAGCTACCACTGAGAAACTTTCTGATGTAGGCTGTGTTGACTTACAGGCACATCTCCTAAAGAGTGGAAACTAAGGAATATCTGCCACCTCTCAACCTGCAAGATAACACCATATATCATTGCTGAAGCCGACTTGGCACCTCCTGAGATGGCCATCCTGTTTTGCAGATGGTGGGAGGAAAGTCTGGAAGGGCTTACAATGCACTGCAGCTCTCAAGCACTGCCTAGGTGAGGGGAGGCAGGGCAAGAGGGAGAAATATGATGCAGTCTTAGGGCCAAGTTTCATCTCCAAAGCCATCTTAATATCCTATCTATCTTCCTCGGGACTTGAATTTAAGTACATATTTCAGAGGTAAGGCATAGACATCATTATTTACCTTGAACATGAAGATGGCAGAAGTGGTTTGCTAACATCCCCTCCACTCACCCCACCCCCCACAAAAAAAAAAAAAAAAAGAAGAGAAAGATAATGATGGTGTATTCTTCTTTGATCTACTGGTATAATCACAACTCTTCTATTTTAAGGGCTAAGTGAGAGTAATCCCTGTTTTTATATCTCTTGTCTTCCTCTCCCAGAGAAGCCACGAGAAAGCCTGTAAGTATATGATTTTAGATGGTTCCAGGAAAGGAGGCCCACCTCATGCCTTTAAAAGCATTGTGGCTAAATTGAGTTTGCCCTGTTAAAATAAGGTGACCTATGTGAATATATTCTCCAGATACAGGCTCCATTTAATCCCAGTAGACATGAAGGAAGTATGGCCTCTTTCATCCTCAAAAGAACAAAAGGTCTCATAAGAAATAGACTGCAAGTAGGAGTTCAATGCCTATGCCTTCCTAAAAGCCTTTTAATATGAGGATATAATTTCTGCTTTCTTATGACAGGAGGAAAGTGTTTTCTTAGTAATGAAAACAGTAATTTTCTTTTACAGTGGATAATATGTATCTGTTAACTTAAATCGATACATGTGAAAACCTGCAGAAATCAAATTCTACCCACAGCACCTAGGTGGACCTAACTGCAGCTTTCAGTGGGAGTAGATGGTAAGGTTCACGTGTTGGAAGAGAATGGAAGAAGGATTTAAGGTAGGGCAGCAGCACTTGACTCATCAGGGAGTAAAAACTGAAGGGATATAGGAAAATTCTCTAGGCAGGCATTGGTCATGGCCCAGTTATTTTGTATGCTATGATGCAATAGCAGAATGGCAAACAGAAAACAGGAGAAGTATTATTAAGGCCTTGGAAAAGTCTTTTTTTCCTTCCCATTGTGAACAGTCAGCTTCCATCAGGGTGAGGCAGAAAGGTGAAGGTAGAATGTGAAGAAAAATGTCTTTTGTTTGATACAGTTCCTGGATCCTCAAGTCCTTGGGTGCATTAGAGTGCTCTGTGTGTTGTTGTCTTGGTTTGAGGGAAAAAAAACCCCAAAATGTTTACCCACAAGCGGGGGAGGGGGCCTTCTCCACAATAATCACGCCACTCTTTATCAAATTTAAGAAAAAAAGGAATTTTAATAGAAGAAGGATAACTGTTCTTAACTGCTATATATAAACAGACTAGTGCAAACCGCTTCCCCAACACCACAAGAGAAAATAAAAAAAAACAAAACCAAAACCCAGCAGGTTTTCCTCCAGGAGGAAAAGTTATACTTAAGCAGTGTCAAATGTCACAGTCCGGCTGGCTGCGGAGTGAGTTCCCAGTAGTTCCCAGTCCCTCTCCAGCGAGACAGACGAGTGGTTAGCTCTCAGATGAACTCTGTGTCTCTTGTCCCAGATGAAGGAAAAAGAAAGCTGAAAGTGGGGAACCACCACGTGTCCTGCAAAAGCAGCTCCTCTCTCTCTCCTGGGTCACTGCCCCAGCCGGGGCGGGCAGGCTGTGACGGTGCAGGCGGTGGTCAGTGCAGGCGGTGGTCAGACTGCAACAGAGGCCAGGATCCCAGATGCAGGAACCGGGAGAAACAGCCACGGCGAGGAGAGAAAAAAAGCAGCAGCTCAGCCAGAAGCCCCAGCAGTGCCAGCAGAGCCACTTCTCTCCTCGGCAGCCCCTGCTCCTGCCTTCCACAGAGCTAAGAAAAAAAAGATGTCCCCAAAAAACAAAAGAGACAAACCTGCCCCCATCCAAGTGATCAGTAGTTAACTGCTTCTTTTGTTAACTGCTGGCATGGGCAGTTAGTGGCAGGGGAGAGAATTTACATAATAATCCCAAACTACAACAGTTGTGCTTACAAGTGTTCACTGTGTGGGTACCAGGAGAAAACAGTTATATTCCAGGGTCAAGCAAGCTTTTGTGTTGGTCAACATGACAAAGTATGCAGTCTTCCTCACATTCTCAGTAACCATAAAGTATGTTGCAAGTGTAGTACAGGGAAAGATATACCCAAACCCTGAAATATGAGGATGCTTTGCCTCTGCCCTAGCTCTCTAAAACCAGTCTAACTATGCACAAAAGACTTGTAAAGTGATTTTTTTCAGTCAGAATACAGTCAAAGAGTACATTCAAACCTCCCAGATACTGGATCAGGAGATCTTGACTAAACTCTGGTGCATTGACCTTCCTGCTTTAGGGCTGTCCTGATGTTTAGGATGTCAGATGACAAACAGGAGTCCAAGCAGAAGATGGTTTTGCACACTTCCTGCAATGGATTTGCTGATACACTTATTGCTCTATAGGTTCTATTCATGTCTGGTATAGATGTCTTCCAAAGGCTAATACCCGATCAATTCAGGACTGAATTTAGATGTAGAAATAGGACTCCTGCAATCAGTCTCCCTTTGTTTCAGAAGGCAGAGGAATTGACTTTTTGGTTTTGGATGTTTGTAGTCTGTTGCAGCTGTGAGTCTGGAGTTGTCAAGATACAAAAGGTCAAGATGTTGTGATTTCCCATTGTGTCGTTGTGCAGGAACATAGTTTAATGTACCTGGAACAAGGTGCAAGGCTTGCCCTTGCACTTAACAGATAAAGTGATCGGATAATTACATGGTTATCTGCACAGCACCAGTGGTTGGATAGGAACTAGCTGCTTGCTGTTTTCTCCTACTCTATCTCATGTCTTTCTTCTGTGGAGCTAGTATTGCTATGCTAAGCCTGCTGGTGCAGTAGTATCAGGGGTGGACAATGGGGTGCACTGTTCTTATTACAATGAAGACAGTTGCAAAGTACAACATGATATAGAAGAGCCCATATGTATGTGATTACCCTAAGGGGTTAAAAGTTACATGTTTGTCATATACTTGGGCTTTGAGGATCTAGTCTTATCCCTGAAATCTCTCATCTGTGTATGAAAATCCCATAAAGAGGGTATGCGTTGAATATCCTAGAGCTAAACTGTGAATGCAGACAACTGCTCCAGGCTGAGTCTCCACCACACTGCTGTCACAGTAGTCTTCTAGAAATGTCAGGAATGTGTCCATATAGGCTCTAAGTTGTCAGAGTTGCCTTCAGGAAGCACATGTTCAACTCCCATTGGCATCAAAGGAATTAAACAGGAGTTTAAGCACTTAGTATAATTGGAACCTTAAGCTCTTTCCTACCATATATAAAATGTGATTTCAAAAGTGAATTTATTAAGATTACCCTTAGCTCATTGTTTAATACCCTCCTTTCTTGTGTCTTTTGGTTGAACCATAGGATTTTTTTTTTTTGAGTGTCTCGGTTTGAGGGGCAAAACCCAAAATGTTTACCCACAAGCGGAGGAGGGGGATTTCCTCCACAATAATCATGCCACTCTTTATCAAATTTAAGAAAAGGAACTTTAATCAGACAATAGATACAAGGATAACTGTTCTTAACATATATATATATATCTATGTATATGTAGGTATAGATATAACCATAAACAGACCAGAGCAAAACTGCTTCCCCAACGCCACAGAAAAAAAAAACAACAACCCCCACACCCGCAAGTTTCCTCTGGGAGAAGAGTTATACTTATGAGGCAGTATCAGTGTCACAGCCCGGCTGGTGGCACGGTGAGTTCCCAGTTGAATTCTGTCTCTCTCTCTGTGTCTCTCGTCCCAAATGAAGAAGGAAAACTGGAAGTGGGGAACCGCCGTGTGTCCTGGAAAGCAGCTGCAAACTTCTCTCTCCCAGGTTGCTGCCCCAGCCGGGGCGGGCAGGCTGTGACGCTGCAGGTGGCAGTGAAACTGAAGCAGAGGCCGGGACCCCAGATGCAGGAACCAGAACAGCCGTGGCGAGGAGAAAAGCAGCGGCTCAGCACGGAGCCACAGCAGTAGCCAGCAGCAGGAGCAGGAGAAAAAAGGACAGCTTCCCTCCTCCGCAGCACACCCCCTCCTCCCCCGGCTCCTGCGTTCCCCCGAGCTAAGAATAGAAAAAATGTCCCCAAAACCAAAAGAGACAACCTGCCCCCACCTAAGCGATCAGCAGTTAACTACTTCTTTTTGTTAACTACTGGCATGGGCAGTTAGTGGCAGGGGAGAGAATTTGCATAATTCCAAACCACAACATTGAGCATCAGTGAAGATATTCTAATCATGTTTTTCTTATGCTTATTTGCAATTTACTTAGGCCATGTGCACCTGATCAGAAGTGATTTATCAAAAAAAAAAGTGTTTACTGTAGTTTTGACATGCTTTTCTGTATGTCATACTTATTTACACTATAGAGTTAATAGTGGCTCCTGGAAAAATAAAGATCATGTAATAGTGAAAGGCTTATAAGCTTTTCTTTTCATAATTGTTATCTTTGCACATGCAGGTAATTTAACATCCTCTCTAGCAATACTTTCATTTTCTATATTGAATTCATCACATATGAGTTTAATAGTGGCCAAAGGAAGGATGTAATATTTTTTATCTAAATGTCAAAATTTATTTGGGAAGAAGAATGTGTTGTTACTTGAATTATCTGTGGAAAACCTATTGTTGTACCAATGCAAGCAATTAAAATTGTTAATATTCATATCCTAACAAAATCATTAGTCTCATTCTTTGCTAGTATGTAAGAGTGGTTATGGCATATGCTGCAGTCAATAAAAACAATACAAGTGAACCTGTGCTGTTATTAAAAATTATCAATGTTTATTAATTTTTTTTGTTGATGATAAGATAAAGATTGATTTTAATTAAATTATTTGCTTTTTCCTCTAGATAAAATGTTGGTTGTATTATATTGTCTTAATTATAAAGACAATAAAATAATTACTTTTAGCATAATCCCTACTTAAATTTGATATTTTTAATTTCTGTGACTGCTTTTGTCTTTGGGATATGTAACATGAGCTGCAATTCAGGATTGTCATAGACTGAAATAGTTACTGGTTTAAACATTTTAAGATCACCAAATGACTTTTGTCCACTGTAGCAGACTGAAAAGAAACAGTTGCTCATCCAGCATACTCACCCCTCCCTGAATATACTTACCTCAAAAGAAACTTCAGATCTCATAAGTGGATGCCATTGTCCAACTATCCTAGGTGCAGAAGGGTGTGCATACCTGAAGCTACAAACTGGATTGCCAGATAAGGGAAGAGGCTGATAAGAGGCAAGTACTGTGAGGCAGGATAATCCTTCTTATCATGCCAATGTCCTCCCTTACTGTAAAAATCCCTCCAGGGAACCTCAAAGACATTTCACATCTGGCTTGGACTATTCATCTCAAATGTTGGACCATGATGAGCCGTGATTGATTCTAGGTTTTAGAAGGTGTCAGAGACTCATGGCATGTCCCAGGACATGTTCAGTGACACTATCCATTGTAAATTTCCCTGCCCCAGGGGAGACACGAGGTATTTCCACCTGAGCTTGAAGTATATAATAATTCGTGCAGTCTTTGAGTTTTCCAGGAAGGGGGGGCTTCCCCTGGCCCCAGTGGATCAAGACCATCACTTCATAAGGACTGTGACCACCAGTCAACTAACAGACATGGAAGCTGCAACTACCAGGTTTCATCATGATCCAGTGGGTGGTGACTATATCTTGACCCTTATCCTTTCTTTCTTGTTCTCTTCCTTATACATTTCTGTAAGTGTTATGCTTTAATATTACTATATTACTATAGATGATAACACTCAAACTGGCAACATACCAGTTTATCTCTGAAACAAAATTGTTCAAAAAACCCCTCTCTATATATATATGTTTAAAAACACCCATTATTCAGTGTCATTTCACTGTAATCCACCCCAAGAGATTTATTAACAAGAACCTGGATTACCCTTCCCTTCTGGGGTGTATCATAACATTGACATTAAGACATTCCAACATCTCTGAAAATGTAATAAATGTCAATAATGAAAACAAGACCATGTAATGAACTTCACTGTAAGAAAAAAAGGAAATACATTTGTGGTGTTGGATTTTAAGCACTAGGACTACTAACCTTGAAAAGTATGGTAAGAAAACTCAATCCCTTTCTTGGCAAATAAGTTACTGATTGTACTTAGGCTTTTTAAAGGTAGCTAAACTCAAACTGTCTTTGGGCATGAAAAATTATAAAGGCTATTTCTTGGAACACATTCTTAGCCTAGCCACTGGTGACCAAAAAAAGAAGCAACCTCTGCTGTCATGTACACATAACATAGGAAACCTGTGCCCATCCTGAGTCACCCTTGTAATAAAAAAGTGTATCCTGATGTTCAGATGGAACCTCCTTTGTTTCAGCTTGTGCCCATTGACTCTGGTTCTGTCACTGGGTACCACAGAGATGACCCCCACTCTCTTGCCATGGTCTTTTCAGATACTTATATACATTAATAAGGTCCTCTCTGTGGCTCTTCTTCTTCAGGCTGAACAGTCACAGTTCTTTTAGCATTTCCTCATGTGTGAGGTTCTTTCATACCTTCATAGCTCTTCTCGGGACTCTCTCCAATAGCTCTGTATCTCTCTTGTATTGGGAACCTCAGAACTGGACCGAGCGCTCCAGGTGTGGACTCACCAGGACTGAAGAGAGGGGAAGGATCACCATCCCTGACCTGTTGGTAATACTTTGTCTAATGCAAAGCAGGGTACCATTATCTCTTTTTGAAGCAATGACACTTTGCTAGCTTACAGTCAGCTTGGTGTCAGCCAAGGACCTCCAATCCTTTTCTGCCAGGCTGCTTTCCAGCAGGGTTATGCCCAGCATATGCTGGTATCTGTAGCTGTTTGTCCCCTGGTACAGGACTCTTTACTTTCTTTTGTTGAAATGCTCAAGGTTCCTGTCAACCCATCTCTTCAGACTGCTGAGGTCTTTCTGGGCGTCAGCATGACCCTCTAGCATATCACCACTTCTCCCTGTTTTGTATCATCATCAAACTTGCTGAGGGTACACTCTGACCTGTCATACAGACTATGAATAAAGATGCTGAATTGCACTAAACCCAGTACTGACACCTGGGATGAATGGCTAGCTATTGGCCCCCAGCTAGACGTGAGGCTGACCAGCCTGTACTTCCCTGTGTCCTCCTTCTTTACCTTGAAGATAGGAGTGACATTTGCTTTCCTCGGTTCTTGGGTACCTCTCCCAATTGCCATGATTGATCAAAGATTACCAAAAGTGGTGTCACAGTGACATCAGACATCTTCCTAAGCACTTGTGGGTTCATCCTATCAGGGCCCATGCAATTTTGTAGCATGCAGGGTTCTTAAGAGAAACTACAAATATTATCTACCTATCTGTCTGTATATCATCTCCTAGTTTAAAATGGAATAAAAAATAAACCATGCTGTATCACTGTTTTATTTTAAACATATGTATTATTGTCTGTATTCCAAACCCATAAAATCTTCCTGGCACTGCACCGTATATTCACACACCCCAAAACTCACCATGAATTGAGAAACACAGTGAGAGCAGTGTAAGCTATAAAGTTCTGCAGCTTTATCAGCATTAAGAAGTACTATCATTATCAAGTGGAACGTAAAAAACCCCAAACCATAAAAATCAGTATGCTTTGATTGTCGTGCTTTAAAATATTCTTCTTACCCCTCCCCCAGCTAGAAAGAGGTCAGTATTGCATTTTAATGTCCTCGCTGCCTACCACAATTATGGACAATGCAGTTGACCTTACAGCCCGTTTTAGTGATTAAATTTATTTTTAATTGTTACTATACAAAATTCTTTCATGGTAAAGGCCACTTTCCTTCTGGCTCTGAACTCTGCCTTTTAGCATTTTTCATTTGTGGGCAGAAATTACAGGTACAGAAATCTAGCTATTTTCCACTTTAGATTCACTAAACCATTATAAAAATGTCTGAGTTCAACCACAGTTTCTTAAGGTTATCAAATGATGTATAGTTTTTCTATTGCTGTGGCTCAACATGCTGTTCTTATTACCCAGTACAGTAAACACTGTGGTCTGGAAACCACAAAAGCTGAAAGAACAGTAAATTGTAGATGACCAGCTGAACCAGAATCTTTGTGAAGCAAGGTCATAGGAACATTTCAGAGTTGTCTACAGGCTAGATTTCAGATGTGAAAGCATGGGTAAAGCCACTCAAGATTTTCCTTTGTGCTGATTCTCAGGCTATCAGATGTCATTTTACTACTTCTCCTGAAAGCTTTCATTAACATTCTTCTAATTTCTGGAAATATTTTTTTTAAACTAGACTTCTCAAAAAATGAGATTTCAAAATACAGGACCTTGGTCTTTGATTCTGTGGAAGAGAAACTTCTTTGAGAAGAGACCATTCTCAAGAAAACTAGTTTTTATTTTGTAGCAATAATTACTGGGGTTTTTTAAATGTTTACCAAACTATCCATTCATCAAAAATAGTGACTAGGAAGAAACCAAGGATGATCTTGACTTTTGTGCATCTGTTCCATTTTGTAAGTTCGTTAGGGAAGAAACAGGTTTTATTACATCGAGTTTAGCACAATATAAGGGATTGTGGCAAAAATTCATAAAATGTTAGCACTCCAAACCTCGATTTTGGAATTTTTCCTAAAGATTTGACACTGCTGAGAAGTATCAGTCTCCTCTAGGTCAGATGTATGCTTTGTCTGTATTGACCTGTAGATATGCCAACTGCATTACTATCAGTCAGAGCAGAACTGAAGAACAACATCCACCATATTCCCCTTGATGAGGAAGACCATTCATGTATAGGAGCATGTCAGAGACATACCAAAGCAAGCAATGGTCTCTGTACCTGTGAAAATAGATGAACCATCATGTCAGCAGTTCCCTACTTCCCTAGACAGCTTAGAAACAGGCACTTCAAGGGAGGTGGGAGAACCTGATAGCTTCTTTAATGAGCACAGAGGCAGGGAAATGCAATTCAATACTGGATGCTGACAAGTTCTTACTGAGAGAAGTGGTTCGGTGGTCCATATGCTTGGGATGGTGGGTGCCATGCTAAGTGTTGCTAGAGAGGATCCATTGTCCAACAACCTATTGAGCCTTTGTAATAAATTCATACCTGTGCACAATGGCCTTGTGACAATGGGTCACATGCCCTGTTATTGCAATGATTACCATGTAAACTGGCTACACTACATAAAAACATACTGTATGCTGTGCTGTTGCCACACAGAAAATATTTACAGTATTTTCAAGGTCACCTGGAAATGTTTAATGTGTTTTTTAGTCTCTCTTGAAACAAAACAAAAAAATCCAAACCAATCAGCCAGCCAACCAAGTAAACACCTCCCTCACTTCCTACCACCTGCCCTCCTCTCTTTCCCTCTGTTTCTCATAGCTAAATTTAGTTCATGGATTTCCAACACTCTGGGGTAATCTTTAACAGCTGAGCATCTGGGCAGAATTTAAGAAAAAAAAGCAAAGAGCAAGAAAGGTTAAGAGTAATGTTACTTGTAGATAGCTTTCTTCAATAATTGATTATTTTCTGTAGTTTCTGCAGATATGGTGGTTACTTGACCAGCATGGTGTGTCTGTTGCCATAATAAACTAATTGGGCATTTGGATGGTAATGGCCCACGGCTGTGTGTAGCATGGCAAGTTTCACCACCTGGTCTGACTGCAGGTTTCACCATGCTCACATGGGAATTTTGAGCCCACTCAATCTCCTTTCATCTGTGACTCCTTTTATGGATTTTCAGCATGTGTGATCCTTGCCTCAGGGGAGACAGTTCACTTCAGAAATTTGTCCTATAGGTAAAAGCAATAGGCCATCCATTACCCTCTTCTTTCCACTTTCAGGTTAATGACTGCATTAAATATTAAACAGGGTTTCATCTCCAGAGTGTCTGTATAAGTGATTTTACATTATCTCATTCAGCCCTTCTCTGATTTCTTCTAAAGTGTGTTGCTTCTTTCTAGCATAACTCTAGCAGTGAAAACCATGATTCATGTGACAACCATTACCAGAATGTTTAATATTAAGCTTTCTCATCAGTGAGTAAAGAAGATGATGAAAATGGAAAGAAGAAAACAGGGATATGATGTGAAGTTGATTTCCCTATTTAAAATGTTATTTCATATACAGCTTCTGCAAGTTATTACATTGTAGACATAGACTGTAGGCTTACTGGAGGGATGAGTGAGAAATAAATGGAACTGTTTCTACCAGGTGGGATTAAATTCATAAGTAAAGGATCATGGTTAGTAAATCATAGAATTCTTTAGGCTTGAACTTTAAGATGATTGAGTCTAACCATTAACCCCACACTGCCAAGTGCACCACTAAACCATGTTCCCAAATGCCACATGTACATGTCTTTTAAATCCTTCCAGGGATGGTGACACAACTGCTTCCCTGGGCATCCTGATCCAATGCTTGATTATCCTTTTGGAGAAGAAATTTCTCCTAATATTCAATTTAAACCTCTCCTGGTCAATCTTGAGGCTGTTCCTGCTTCTCCTATCACTTGTCACTTTAGAGAAAAGACCAGCCCCACACCTTGCTCCAACCTCCTTTCAGGTACTTGTAGAGCATGATTGGTCCCTCCTGAGCCTCCTTTTCTTCAGACTGAACAGCCCCAGTTCTTTCAGCTACTCCTCATCAAACTTGTGCTCGAGACATTTCCTCAACTCTGTTGCCCTTCTATGGACACACTCTAGCACCTTTGTGTCTTTCTTGTAGCAAGAGGCTCAAAACTGGACACAGAACTTGGGATATGGCCTCAGCAGTGCCGAGTACAGGGGGATGATCATTTCCCTGGTCCTGGGGCCACACTATTTGTGATACAAGCCAGAATGCCTTCTTGGCCACTTGGGCACACCGATAGCTCATGTATGGCTGTCTGTTGACCAGCACCCCCAGGTCCTTTTCCACTGGGCATGTTTCCAGCCACTCTTCACCAAGGCTGTAACAGTGCATGGGGTTGTTGTAACTCAAGTGTAGGACCCAGCACTTTGCCTTCATAAACCTCATACAGCTGGACTCAGCCCATCAATTTGTAGAACCTTCCTGAAGATCAACTCTCCCACCCAACTTGGTCTTGTCTGCAAACTGACCCTCAACCAGATCATTAATATTCAACAGATCAGGCCTCAATACAGTGCCCTGGGGAACATACCTGTGGTAAGTGACATGGTACCCATTATCACCCATGATGCTCCTTTAAATCACTAATGTTTTTATTTGTTATTGCATGTTTTGCTATGTGCTACATATAACATTTGATCTAAGACACTTCTGGACTGTGATGTCCACTTAATGCCCCCTGTTGCATTTTTCAAGGTAAAACATAAAATGAAGTTGTAAGCAAGCAATTCAACCACAGGAAGTTACATCTGTATGTAAGGAAAAACTTACTTATTTTGAGGCTACTGAATACTGGAACAGGCTGTCCAGAAAAGTTATTGGGGCTGAAGATGTTCAAAAATAGTTCTCAACTAGCTCTTGGTGAGCCTGCTTTGCAGGCCTCCAGAGGTCCCTTACAAGCCTGACCATTCTCTGATTTTGTGACGTTATGTGCTGTTAACCTAGAATTTGACCAAATACCAGGAATAGCTGCAGTATAATATGTCCCAGTCCCTGAGCAAAAGCTTTGCAAACTCCCACCACAGAAACCAGCATGCATTTTGACACAGACTGGGAGTTACTACACAACTTATGATACTATAGAGATATTACTGTTATATATGGGGATTCTTGTTTAGATAGTAACAGCTTTTCTTTTTATTTTAACCAAGCCATGAAGAAGTGATCTAAGGTTCTAATCTAAAAGGTATCCTCTAACTCCTCTCAAATGTTCATTTCACATAACAGAAAAAAGTGATTCTGCCATCAGTAGCTGTAAGAACACTATCAAAGACCTCCATTTCCACTAATAATACTTTACAGGGGTAGTCCATCTGAAAATGAGGACTTTAGTTGGGTTAATCTTGATTTCTAAGGTTAGAAAAAGTAAATCAGGAGAGTTGCTTTTGAAGTGCACCAAAAGTAAGAGTTGAAGTAAACTCTGTGCTTACCAGAAACTAGTTGTTATGGTCAGGTTCTTCAAATTATTTGAGAGATGCCTCTGTCCAAATTAAGGTGCAAATGAGTCCATCTGCTGAAGTCAATAGTAACATGGATTTTTATTTAGCAGTCCATCTGAGTTACAGAGAGATAGAAATAGGAAAGACAGAGTGGAAGAAAAGAAAGAGAGTGATGGAAAGACAGATTGAGTAGAAAAATTTTCACCAGTCTGGATTTCAATGACCTCCTGTTGATTCTGTGCTTGGGGCCTTCTTGGTGATGAGAGTCCCAGCCTTGTCAAACAGATGGTTGCAGTCTGGATCCACTGAGGGGGACCCAGGGTGGTGAGGAAAGATCATGTTGTTGAAGGTGTGGTAGGGAAAGTGCAAGTCTTTGTAGCCCAGGGTGGTAAGGAAAGTTCTGTGTCTTGAGTGAAGTTTGCACTGTATTTTATTTGGCTTAGGCTAGGTGGGAACACCCCCAGTACCTCCCTTGGGGCAGGGACTTTTACACTGGATCATGGGACCTTGCATGAGTCTTTGACATCTTCTAAGGTGTTACACCTGCCTGTTACATCAGCACAGGTGGATGCATTATGGGCCATCAGCAGAAATTACTATCTTCAGGCTATGAGTGAATTGTCCTGATGCTTTCCTGGAGTGGAGTTATCATAGCAGAATTGTTTGTGTGAGGACAAGTATCCTGCTCCATAGAATTTGGGTTGTGGGTGTGAGTGTGTGTAAAAGGACTGGCAGGGTTCACATGGCAGTTCCTGGTGGCCCCTGAAGCACCTGTCATTCAAAAGAGTAGCCTGAGACCCTACACCACACCCCCTGGGACCCCTGACCTGGCCTCTAATTCGCTACACCACTGCTCACTCCAGGCTGGAGCCACAGAGTGGCCAGTGGGTGGGAAGTCCTGCTTGGGAGGGGTAGCCACAGAGGGCCAGAGCACATGGCATCCATCCTGCTCTCAGGAGTTGCTACCTATTTTCTGAAAGCTGGACTTCCAAAGGACTCTCTGGTGGTAGCTATTTTTCCCCTTATTCTTCCCTCTAGCTTTTTTTTCTTCTTCTCTCTTCTCTGTCTTTGTTCCTTACTTAATATTTTTTAGTAACTTAAAACTGGTGGGCTGGATTTTCCTGTCATGTGGGTTAGTATGTTCTAAGTCCTAGCTTTGAGGAATGCTTTGTTTTGGTTGTATGTTACCCTTTTAAACTTTTGCCAAGATCCTTATTTTCTCCCTTACCTTCTACTTAATGAAAGCATAATAAAAGTGAGAATATATACTCCCTTGTATATAAAAGTATACCTCCCATACTTAGTAAAAGTATCTCCTGTGAAAATGTGTGCAGCATTCTCTCATTACATTACCTCAAGGTATTAAAGAACAAAAGGCTCTCAAAACATTCCTTGGGAGAATTTTTTGAGCTCTGTATATTTTTAAAAATAAAACTCCTGGTTGAGCTTGTGCCTCTGGACCCAAGGTCTTACAGTGTTCATGCCCTCTGCACATAGGTGATTACTTTGCACATTGTTGACTTGCACCTTAATTTTCTGAGCCATTAGTATTCCAGTCTTTCACACTTGCGGATCTATAATTCTCCTAGAATAATTGGACAGCAATATCACCCTTATATTATCTCAAGTTCCCATCACAGTCCAAATTAGTAGGCATATTCGGGCAGGGGCAGGCTTCAGGGAGCTGTTGCTTCTCTGCATAGTTTGCCACGGTGGACAAAAGTCCTTCAGTGTCTCACACTACTCAAACTATATAACCAGATCTATCTGTTGCTTCTCTGCATAGTTTGCTATGGTGGACAAAAGTCCTTCAGTGTCTTACACTACTCAAAACTAAAAAACTAGACCTATAGTTGTTAAATGTTTGAGATTTTTCATCTTAGTCCCTGACAGAAACTAGAGAATTCTCCTCTACTCCTGAGAAGTTGTTAATGTATCTTTTCTCTCTCCATCTTTTGTTCTGGTTTAAATAGGTGCAGTGAGCACAGCTCTAATGCACAGACTCAGTTTTCAGAGTTATAACCCCGATGAATGACTGGACACTGAAAATAGACCCTGACCTAGAAGCCAAACCTCTCTCTCGCCCTTGTCAGATAGCTGTGAGGAATCCAGTGAGAAACAAGTTCCTTTGATTTCATTACTTCACTCTGTTGCTGCCCATCAATTCCCAGTGTTGCCCCCAGCAGCAGGTTATCTCAGAGCCGGCTGTAGCTGCAATCTCTGTGTAGCTCCCAACACTCTCAGCTGTAGGCTAAGGGTCAAGAATAAGGTGTACTGATAGGACAGCTGAACAAAAAAACTCTACATGGAGCTTCACTACTTTAAACCTACTAAAACAATCACTGCAGAGGAAACTTCAGTTTCAGCTTCTGTCCTGTTTTCACCATTTTTAATCATAGCTAAGTAAAAATGTGTCACATAGTTTTTATTTGTAATATAGTTTCTTATCTCCATGAATGTAATGAAATAATGTTGGGGTTTTTTCTTCCTTGTTCATTTTGTTTCCTCTCTGGTTTGGTCTATCCACTATTACATCTGTAGTCATCATCCTTACCAAACTAGCTCGCTAAATTGTCCTCTGAATGTCAGAAGAAAGCAGTCTGAAAAGATGATTTAAAGGAATTATGCTTACTTGGGTCAAATAAAAGACATAACCAGGGAGGCATTTTCCTACTTTCTTTAGCTCCACTTGAATTGCATTTCTCTTTGTCACCTCCTTTGTCATTACTGCCCCCTTTAACCAACAATTCTCTGGCAATTAACACCGAGGTAAATTGGTGAGCTAACATTTACCATGGCATTGACATTATTCTGTGGTTACATAGCAAATCATAAGCAAGTGACCAAATAGGTTAAAAGATTAGCATTTAGTGGCCAAAATATAAATAAATAAAGGATAATAAAATGCCAGGTATTCTGCAACACTTTGTAAATGGGGTAATTTGTTCTATAGAAGCACCAAAGAGATTTTGCTTGGTATTTATCTTCATTTGTTTTTAACTGGAACAGGCTGTGAAAATCACAAAGGACACATACTGTCTATATAAATTTTTAAAGCCATTTTTCCCCCTAAAATCTAAACACCAGCTAAACAGAGTAAATCGGAACAGATTTAATTGGTATTTACACACACCAACATTAGCAATTAGTAAAGCAGCAAGAGGGGAAGAAGAACAATTACTGCACCCAGTCTAATTGGTCTTTTTGGATGAATAAAAAAAAGTCAAATTTAACCAGCTGTTTGAGCAAGGATTTTTTCTTTATTTTCATAAACATGTTTATTTGAATGAAATTAATCCCCATTGGCAATAAAGCAGGATTAGAGTTGTTTCCCTTCTATTAGTTTGTGGGTTTTTTTGGGGAGTATCAGATATTGTAAACATTAACAGCTTGCTTGCTTGGCTTAATGATCATACAAGTATGATAAAGAATGACATTAATAGTACTTTTACTCATGTGAAATAGCATTTGTCCATGAATTTTCTCAGTATAGATTTCCACCAATTAGAGAGATTAGGAGAAAGCACTGATCTGCCTCCTCCCTCCTTTCCCTTTAAGACATTATAAGCAAAATAGTAAGGGATGTTTGAATATGAAAATGCCTTTGATCCTTCTGAGAGTCAGTACAACACACAGAGAGCTTATCTTGCCAACTTGCAAATCTCTTCTAGCTGAGAAGGTGAAAAGTAGGAAACTGGACTAATTTGACTGCCCCTGCTTCTCAACCATTTTGACCAGGTGGTTGTTGCATTTGTCCTTCACTGCCTGTGACTGATGAGAAATGCTGGACATATTTTGTGAGAATTTGACAAGCTGAGGCCCATTCTTGAGTTTACAACTCTCAGTGCTATAGTGATGGATAGGTGACTTGCTGTTCTAGGAGCCAGTGCCATGCGATGCAACTTGGGCTTAAATATGAGAAGTCTTTATGAAAGCAGCTGACAGTGACTATTAGAGACAGAGTGTGGAACAGAAATTTCATCTCTGCCTAATTTTTTTTTCCCATGTGTATTTTATTTGATTTAAATTAGGACATCTATTTTAGGGGGTTATTTAGCTATATTTTTTTTTGCACGTGATAAGTTTAAAATAGGAAAGCTTAAACATGAACAGAACTAAGGAAACACTTATTCACACCAAAACATTATGTTATCTTCATAGAAAAGGTTGATTCATAGGAGTGATCTAAATGTAGACTTCACAGGCAGGCAGGGAGCTAAGACATCCCTGAAATTAATGTTATAATCTATAATTTGCAAACAAAAAGATATGTTCAGAATAATTCTTTGAGCAAACTCTGATGGCTAACCTGTAGGATTATTTAAATATTTTTAGAGGGTTTTTTCATTTTTAAATCAGCAAATTTTTAGAAAAGTATTGCAAGGCCTGACATTTATTTTAGAAATAAAGCAATCACATGCCCATACCCATCATATGCCAGAAACTCAGCCAACCAGGAAAGCACATGGGGCATCTGCTCAGGCAGGCTTAAGGATGGTGCAGCAGCCACAAAGAGAGGAGGCATCCGAGGAGATATGTGTATACACATGTATGAGATACATTGGGAGAGACATGAAGAGGCACAGAGAGAGATGGGGTACTGCTGTGGAACTACAGAGCTGAGGGTGCACACTTGGAAGGAGGCTTGCCAGTCTGAAGGGGCTTTGGCCTGCAGGTGGACCCAAACTGGGGCAAGTACACTGCCGAAGTGCTGTTGCCTATGGAGTGATACTAAAGTTAACAGAGGAGTGGGGGAAACAGAGTGAGGAGCATGAAGGAACAGGGCAAAGCCACTAGGAACTTAAAAGCAGCAGAAAGAAACCCATATGCTCTACTCCAGCCTTCAGTGCTGCCTGTCACCCTGTTGAAGCAATTATAAGGGACTGTCTATAAAGTGTGGCCCAAACAATGTCTGTCAAGACTAGGAAGGTGCAAGAAAGAGTAATGGGTTTAAATTAAGCTGTGGGAGGGTGTTTAACTCAGCATTTAATTTTTATGATTTCTTTTTTATTAATATTGGAATTGGTGTTTAGATGTTTGTGTTTATTTGGAATAAATAAGAAAAAATTGTCTGAGTTGAGAGTTTATTGCCTGCCACTGTTTATAGCAGTTGTAAAGGCACATGTGTAATAGTTGCCTTCTTGGCTAACAGCATGGAGCTTAACCAATGCTCAAAGCATATGCCAGTTATAGTTACATATATTTTGCCTATTTGTAGGCATTCTCCTGAAAAGGTTCCTCAGGTTCAGAATGGAACATGGAGTTGAAAGGTTACAGAAATTTTCTGGAAAAAGTAACAAATACTACAAGAATGTATAAACCTCTTTGAAAGAGTACAAATGAAAAGAAACCCAGAGGAATTGTGTTGTGATGGAGAGAAACAGGGAAAATCAGTACCTTGCAGAACTGTGCAAGGACATGAAAGGTAATAAATTACACGATATTCAGAGTGGGTGAACTGAGAGTATTTAGCATCTCTGAAAACTAAGTCAAAAATTCCTCTTCAAGGGAGCTTTCTTTTGTGTTTCTAATCTATAATAAAGATAGCCAGAGAGATTGAAGGAGATGAAATACATGAAAACAGGTTTTACAACATCGACACATATAACACAATGGATTCAAAATAGAGTGAAATATGACAATAAAAGAGGAAAAATGAGGGTCACTCTGTAAGAGAAATATAAATAAGCACCTCGGAAGGACTACTGTTGCTGGATTCATGAAAAGATACTTTCAGCCTGATGGAACGCATTTTTTCTTTCAGGAACTTGTTTCTTGTCTGTGGTTCTACCAGAAAGAACTAGGTCTCCTGTACAGAATTCTTCTGTTTGGAAAGCAGTTGGAAGCCTCTGCTTTATTTTGACTTTTCATTCCTTTTGATAAACCCCAGACCTTTCAGAGTGGTCAGTCTCTATTTGTCTCAATTTTTCTAAGCATTCCGTTTTCATTCTGTTCAGCACCTTGAGCAGCCATGTCATTTGATTGAGATCTAGAAATTATTCATGGAGTCACGGAAATAAGATTGGGCCTCAGGGTGTGTTCAAGGAGAACTACAGAGATGAGGGACTTCCAATGATTGATTATTAATACAATCAGTATCTCTAAGTTGATGTAGGACTTAACAGTTCATTAACCAAGGTGCATGACAATGAGGAGAACATTGGTTGATTGCTCATTTCTAGTGACCCGCTATTCAAAGTGGCCTCTTCTCCTAGGCAGCTAGCAAATAGGACAGGAGGGCCTAGTCTTAAGCAGTGCCAGGGAAGATTTAGGCTGGACATTATGAAGAATTTCTTCACAGAAAGCATGGTTAGACATTGGAATGGGCTCCTTGGGGAGGTGGTGGAGTCACCATCCCTGGGGTTGTTTAAAGAAGGATAGGATGTGGCACTTAGTGCCATGGTCTAGTTGACAAGGTGGTGTTCAACTCAACCTGTGACTATAAGTTAGACTTGATGATCTCGGAGATATTTTCCAACCTAATTAATGAATTGACACAAAGTATTATGTAAAACTTCACTGTATGTTTCTTCCTATACAAAATTTGCTGGTCTATAATTCTCACATTAATTTACATTAATTTCTCTTATGAGTATGAAAAAACAAATAACATTTGAAGTTTCAGATGCATGGGTTAATGTGTTAATTGTCTTTGAGGAACAGATCAGCAAGGAAGATACAACTAACATTACTAATGGGCTATATCTTTCTACATCATAGCCCCACAGTGCTGGGAACATTTACATTGATGTGCATGCAAGACACAAGTCATCTGTTATTGTATAAAAAACATTGAAAACATATACCTAAAATAATCACTAGTGAGCCCAAATTTATGAGATTTCTTGGGCTGATATTCCCAGAAAATGGAATTCATCAACATCTCCAATCTACTGATCAAGATATGCCAAACATTTGTCCTTGGGGTCTCACTGTATCTAGGATCCTTAGTCTTTCATATTTGGAAGTTTTTTGTTCAAGGTCAGTTCTCTATTTCTCACTGGAAACTGGGGAAACCCTACTGCTGTAGGACAGCACTTGGTTCAAATACCTGGGAAACGAATGACCTGTTTTGAAGCAGAGCCTGAATCTGTGAGGACACAAATTTTTCGGATCTTCATCAAATGGCCAAATGTTTTTGAATTTCCCAATGGGAGCCACAATTGGCTGGTTTGAAGTAAAAGAGACAGAGAATGCTTTTTGCTTCATGGCATAAACAAGACACTTTTTTAGGCTGGGAGATTTCCTGGTTCTGGCCTGGACAGGGTTAATTTTGCAGTAGGTGGGAAGGGGCATGACCAGGACCCAAAGGTTATTCTCTACCACCTCACATCATGGCTGGGGGGAAGGGGCTCTCTTCTGTCAAGGATGAGTTCCTTCTGGTAGCACAAGAGTGGCAGAGGGAGCAGTTGAGTGTTGTCTGTTGTCAGGAGGTTTCTGTGTGAATCCCATAACCTCTGTCATTAGTACTATTGCTGCTACTGGTCTGGTTTTCTTATGTCATCACTGTTTCCAGTAAATTGTTCTTCTGTCAACCCATGATCTTTATCTTTTCTGCCTCCAAGTCACCTTTCCAGCCTGCCCCAGAGGGGCCGGGACAGAGGAAAAGAAGGGAGTGAGTGAGTGGCATATAGTTTGGAGAGTCTCAGAGCAGGTATTGAATTGGGGAGTACCATTCCTAAACTACAACATAAGAAGCCATTAGAATTCTCAAAATAGACCTTGTTTAAATTTATGTATGAATTTTGTTGCACCTTTCCACAGATTCAAAATTCACTACCATCTTTGAATTAGTATCAAAGCCAAAAAATTCATTGAAAGAATTTGTGTACTAGAAGAACGATGTAAGATTTTTTTCTTCCCTTCAATTATTATATTCACTGTGAAAAATCTGCACAACCTTGTTTAAATCTTTCCTCTAGTGGGTCACACAGGAAAGCTGATTGATAAGGAGTTGGAGAATTGAACTTTATGGCTGATCAGCAGACCTCTATCAACTCTGGGAAAGGAGGTGTGCCACAAACAGAGCTGTCACTGCAGCAACTCTGCTATTAAATCTTTAAAACTGCCAAATTTACAGCCTGGAAGAAGGGGCATGGGTTGATCCATACACAGAGATTGAATATGTAAAAAATACTTCAGAGCTGTGGTGACTTGTTGGCAGGAGACTTGAACTCCAGTGAACAAACCTATCTGAGCTCAGTGGGGAAAAGTGTTTAGTTGTGCTGCCTTTCATCACTTCAGTGACAGGCTGAAAAGAACACTAAATCTTCTAATACAAGAGCAGTAAAATCAGTCTTCTTTTTTTATTTATTTTAATAGCATGAAACTGTGAGAACAAAAAGAACAGATATAAGCTTCTTTTTTTGTACAAAAAAAGAAAAAATGTAAAAAGAAAAAAAATAGGAAAAAGTGCACATAGAATAAAGACACATGCACATGCAAAGCAGTAAAGAGGACTACCTTCATTCACTTCTCATGCCTTCGTATACCGGCAAGTAGAGCAGGAGCCTTCTGATACTTTGTCAAGGAGAACTGGAGGTGGTTGAGGTGTTGTAAACCAATGACCTACTTTGGAGAAAGCACTTAAATCTCCTGTACACCCAAAGAATGAGGAAATTGTAGATGTATAACTAAGAAAGATTGAGATTATCAACAGATGTGATCAGTTCAGAGTGAGTTTGAATTCATCAGCTTTTTGGGATAAGGATATAGTATGATCTTTGCTGACAATGCAATTTGATTGAACCAGCATAAACATAAACATATATATCTAATTAATGAAAAACTAGGTGAATATAACTTCTGGTAATAAACAGGTCTTAACAGAATACAATAAGCAAGCTAATACTTTAATAATAACATTTTGCAAGACAAACTCTATTGTACATTTCACCTTTTCACCACAGTTTGCTACATCATAAATTTAGGAAAGTTAGCTACGTTGCAGTACAAATAGTTGTGCAACCTCACTGAATCATGTGCATCATTTCAATTGTGCTATCTATTTTTGTATGTGTTCAGTGTTATAATATTGACTATGCCTCAACTGAAAAAGTCATCCTGTTCCCTGGCTTGCAAGACAACAGAAATGATGTCATTGTAGGAGAGTATCCATGTCCATAACGCATAGATTTTGCCAATGATGTCCCATAGAGACATTGTGTAATTCCTGTGATCAGAACCATACCCTTTTTGTGCATCTTTTCTAAGTTAAAATGTATTACTGATATCCTTCAGAAAGTGAATATATCTTACATTTCCTTTAGTGTCATTTTTTTATATATATATCATTCTGCCATTCTTGTCAATAATTTCTGATTATGACCTATACTTAAATCCTATTGCAGGATCAAATAAAAGATCAAAATTATGAACTTAACCCCTGCTATTTATATAAAAACTTACAGGTGGTTGAGTTGGTGTTTGGTAGATCTCAAAGAAGATAATGGGTAAAAATGAAGATATAATTTATAGTTAGAACTTGGTGGGAAATAGTTGAAAAATCTCTTCCCCATGGACTGAAACTTTATCAGGTTCAGAAAATACAGAATGAAAAAATATCTATACTTCATCTCAGAGTATCTGTTATCTCCAAATATATATGTACAGGATGTATAACAAGGGAACACAAGTCTTGTTCTAGCTGATCCAAAATAGGGACTTCATTATCTCACATGCCAAGTAAATATCCTATCAGCACTGAGCTTTCTGGTTGCTAATGTCACACTTGTCTCTAATTTTGATTCTGTCTTTGTTGAAACTTATATGATCATTCCTGCAAAAGGTCTCAGTTTTAGTAAATCAGAAATTTCTAACTTAAAAAACCAAATAATTGCACTGGAATTTCATGCACAGTTCTCTTTATTAGGAGGTGTATACTACTGGTGCAAGTCTGTAGTTACAATTACACTCAGCAAATGGATCAAATAAACTAGAGATCATTCTCTGGCCCTGTGGCTGCCTATCATGGTAGAATTTGAATTTATATGGCTGAATTCTCCTGTTCCTTTCCACAGTGAACAGGTCTGTTAGCAATGGTTCTCAGTTTGATCAACTCTAGAAATATCCGGGGCATTGCTAAGGATAGCACTGATTGACTTGAGCCAAAAGCGCACCATTCATTTAACAGTATGGAAAACTACAGGACGGAACTCATTTGTGTTTTCAATTCATGTGTATACAACCTGAGTCCTATTTTGTGCTTAGTGCTGCCAGTGTTAGTTATTGGGTTGCATATTTACATCAGTGCATGGCCGAGCAGGTGTGTGTCAAAGTAAAAATTCATATGCTTGTTGAATCTCTTTAGCTAAACTTAGGGGTTTTTGTTGAAAAAAAATCCATCAAAATCACTATGGGTCAGGGCAGGTATTTACTGTTCTTAACAGTCTAATCTATAGGGTGGTGCAGTCTGAAATTTGAGCAAAAATTTCAGTGTTGATAAAAATTTTAAAAAAAGCACTGTTAGATTTGGATGTAGGGGAAAAAGGAGACATGAGAAAGACAATTTAAATTATTTTTAATTAAAGTAAGAAATGTCGGTTTTTTGAGCTCTCCAGGTTTCGGCACAGAGTCAAAGACGAGTCCTTTGTAGAAGTATAGTCATTGCTCTGATTTATTGTTTGTACTACACACACACATATCGCATGCTTTCTGAGTCCACAAATAGTACAGGAATATTATTGGTCAATGGCTAGGGTGTGCTTGGTTTACCACACAGCGGGATTGGTACTTTTCTCAAAGCTATGCCCTTCTGTATAAATGTGTTTACCTGCTCCTCCTAACAGCTGCCGTGTTCTTTCTATTGTTTACTGCTCTTCTTGAAGCAGGCTTAAAGATGCAGGGGCTCCGTTTCCCTTTCCATGGTCTGGGCTGTGCAAATCATCATCATGGCTAGGCTTCACGAACAAAGATTTGAGAAGGTCACTACCCACACTTGCTGCAAGCGTGCTGGTGGCTAAAAAGGCCGATACGGGATAGGCAGGTCCGGTCACAAAAGGCACAGTGGAACGTCTCCCTACGTGATATTGGCAAGGAACGGTTCTTTCTGCATTGTCTTTTCTCCTCAAGACTGACTCTCCGTGCATTCTCAAAGGAAGCAGCAGCGTCGTGAATGGTGTGTCTCCAAGAATCCTGATTGGAGGCCAGAGTGGACCATTGGTGGCAGTCAATATGGCCAAGACTGAGGTGTTGTTTCAGGGAGTCCTTGTACCTCTTCTTCGGGGCTCCTCTCTTGCGGCAGCCGGTGGCGAGTTCACCATAGAGCACAGTCTTTGGGAGGCGATGATCCTCCATCCTGGAGACGTGCCCTGCCCAGCGTAGCTGCGTTCTCATCAGCATGGCCTCAATACTGCTGACCCCTGCCTGTTCAAGAACGGACACATTGGTCACGTAATCAGACCAGTGGATATTTAGGATTGAACGGAGGCAGTGCTGATGGAAGCATTTGAGAAGCCGCAGGTGGCGGCAGTAGGTGACCCAGGATTCAGACCCATATAAAAGAGTAGACAGTACAATGGCTCTGTAGACACTAACCTTTGTACTTTTCTTCAGGTGTTTATTGGACCAGACTCTTTCATGGAGTTTTCAGAAGGCTCTGTATGCCTTTGCTAGCCTGTTGTCTATCTCTTTGTCAATCTTACCATCTGAGAAAATGATACTTCCTAGATAGGTGAAATGCTGGACCGACTTAAGCTCTGAATTGCCTATGGTGATGTGAGGATGATGGAAGACTTCTTGAGATGCAGGTTGGTAGAGAACTTCCGCCTTCTTCAGGCTGCCTTCCAGCCCCAAAAGCTCAGCAGCCTCTGCAAAGCAGGATGTTAAGCACTGCAGAGCTGTTTCTGTGTGAGCAACGAGGGCGGCATCATCAGCAAAAAGCAGCTCACGGACAAGGTGATTCAGGGTCTTGGTGAGGGCCTTCAGTTGCCTTAGGTTGAATAGGCTTCCATCGGTACAATATCGGATGTAGATGCCGTTTTCTTCATCGAGGTCTGCTGTGGCTCTTTGGAGCATCATGCTGAAGAAGATTGTGAATAGAGTTGGTGCAAGAACGCAACCTTGTTTCACACCATTGGTTATTGGAAAGGGCTCAGAGAGTGCATCGCCATATCTGACTTGTCCACGCTGATTCTCATGTAGCAGGATGATCATTTTGAGGAACTTGGGGGGACATCCTAAACGTTCCAAGATCTGCCACAGGCCTTTTCTGCTCACAGTGTCGAAAGCTTTGGTGAGGTCAACGAAGGTTACATAGAGACCTTTGTTCTGTTCCCTACACTTCTCTTGCAGTTGTCTGAGAACAAACACCGTGTCTGTGGTGCTCCTATTGGCTCTGAAACCACAGTGGCTTTCAGGTAGAAGATCTTCTGCAATAGTGGATACTAATCTGTTCAGAAGTATTCTTGCAAGGATTTTACCAGCAATGGAGAGCAAAGTAATACCTCGGTAATTTGAGCAGTCTGATTTTTCTCCTTTTTTCTTGTACAGGGTGATGATGACTGCATCACGGAGACCTGGTGGTAGTTCCCCTTGTTCACAGCAACGCACAACAAGCTCGTGGAATTTGGCATGGAGTGCTTGACCTCCATGCTTCCAGATTTCAGGTGGAATTCCATCAACCCCAGCTGCCTTGCCAGTTTTCACCTGTTGTATGGCTGTGCACATAGGCTTCTAATAACACACTGTGGCCTGTGTTATTAAAGTATTCCTCAACATTTAATTTATATAATGTATCTTTTTTCTATACTGTCTTCCAGAAAGTCAAATAGTGATCAAAGTTTTTGTTTTCCAAAAATGAGCAGGATTTGGTATTTTACAGTAATTTGACATCTGTATGCCAAACACTTCTCAATGAAGGCAAAAAGGGACAAAAAGTATCCTTGCATACTTTGCTCAACCACAGGACTTCCATGCAAACCTGCACTTGACTATGGACTGGGACCATGTCTGCTTTGACTCCATACCCCTGGAGCTTGGAAGAGCATCTCTATTGTTTATCTCCTTACCTTTAATTGGTATTAAACAAAGATTGGAAAGTAAATATGTATGAGATTAAATAATTGTCTCCTGTGGTTATTTCTGTTTAACAAAAAGTCCAGCTAACTATGTGGGAATCTTGAGTACATAGTCTGTCTTCCTAGGTAACTGTAATTCATGTTGAGACAGCTAATAGGTATAAACAAGATGGTATATTCATCCTTTTTTCTGGTCCATGACCACCACCATACCTGTTTCTGATGGGCTTCCACAGTGCATTACTCAAAGCCTTCTGACATGTGTCAGTTCTCCTGATGGGCGAATGTCACTCAGGCTCTTGTCAGGAGAGGACCGTGATTATTAAAACTTCTAAAAATTAAATTAAGAGCATTTGTGTGTTAGCAAGCTCTGAAATCCAGTCGATGGTCAATACAAAAGCTGAACTTTGAGAGGACTTTACTTAATTAACTAATTAATGCAAATGTGGGAGTTTGTGTGTATTGCTGACTCTCCACACTATGCCTTATTTTCATTTTGCTTGTGAATCTTCAGCTCGTCATTTCTTCAGGACTCCTGATGTCACCAGGGGGTTTGACCTGATTGATGCCAGTTTATAATGTCCTCTGAACAGATGTCGGTGCACACAGGGTAATGCAGAGTGTCCACTGGAGGAAGTTTTCAGCAGTGAGGGAGGGAGGGTATTGGAGAGCTGGAGAGACAGACACTCTGCCCATGAAGGCTGCCTGAACCTTGGAACAAAGGGTACTTTTGCACTAGGATGCTATTTGGAATGTCAAACTCTTCAGCAACACCTGAAAATGTTGACTCACCGTTTTACTAGCATTTTATCCTTGTTGTTGTACCTCTGGAATTTTAAGCCACATAATAATACCTCCAAGTGATCATTAGTAAGCCTGATCTGAGTAAGCCTAATCACCACTTAAATGGAAACAAGTAGTGTGAGTAAATGAGAGATATGAAGTTCATTATTTCACTTTGCAAATCAGTAACTCTGGGGAAATTTCCATTTTAATATGCTGTTTGTTTCAAGGTAATGACTAAAAGGTTAAGATCACATGTATCCTGTAGATAATGTAAACAAGCATTTATTTCATCGTTTTTTATTTTCTGAACAGAGGCTCATATCCTGTAAGGTTAGTTTATTTATTTACTCACTTACATGCTTACTTTAACAAGCACTTTGATATTTGCCACCCTACTTTCCTTCCTTCTACAGTTTATATTTTTAATTCCTGCTGAAAACACTTGCTGATAGTGGTGGTGTGTGTTAATAAGTTTTTTTAATGCAGAGAAAAGAGTAATAGAATATGGTTTTACCCTTTAACTCTGTATTTTATAGAAACCTGTATTTTCTCTAGATGTATGTTATTTATTACACTATTAGGTTTACATGAGAAGATCAGTGATCATACTCAGGTATTAGTAAATAAATAAGACTGTGAGCTTCAGAAGTGCTTTGTATGACATTCAAGGCTCCATTTTACCTTAACATCTTACCCTGCTATTTTCCCAATGGCTATTGCAGTGATGTCAAAGCCTTTAGAGAAAGCATACAGTGGATTTTTACAACTCTAACCAGAATCTGTTCTTTATATTTCCCTACCAGTTTTTTCCCTTATATTTTACTGCTCCAGGGTAGAATTACATTAACTTAGCAATATTGGGAGGAATGGGGATTGTATTAGTTCAAAAAATATCTTCCGTGCTTATGAATTGAGAAATAAATAAAGGGTTTATCTGGAGCACTGGCAGATTGATTTAGCAAAGAGATGGGAGTCAAAGATTTTTACTTGTCTTAACGGTCTACATTAGGGAATCAGAATATTCTGTTGAGATAAGACTGGTATCCTTTGGCTTCACCAGTGTCAGACTGCACTATAAACCTGCTAGTACCTGAATTGTGAACTGCTTGCCCCACAGATGAATGTTTGTCACAGTCTCTGGGAGACAGATGTCACAGCCCAGTGAAGGCCTGCTTATCATTCGTGTGGTCACTGCTGTTACCTCTGCTCAGACTGTGCTGACCTGCTATTAGTGACTCTAATTTAATTTCCCCTGCCGGTGTCATGGGTTATTTCTTCCATTACTTTAGAGATTTAATTTACAGGGTAAGCTCCATCACTTGAACGAAAGAATTTCTCATGACATGAAGAACAAGTTCTTTTTGAAGATTAACATGGTGCTGGCTATTTATCTTGATCATCTCTAAGGTATGATGCTTAAATGTCAGTGAATGGCAATATATTCATATGTTGGTGCTATTTCCAAAATACATGAAATACTGTATTTTTTCTCTTTTCAGGGATATTACAACATCTAAAAATGATTCTGTGCACAGTGTTATGAAAGGCCAATTACCCTTCTGTTACAGCTATAAATAAGCTTGTCTGGAGTTGATCCTGGGCTCACATTGAAAAGACTGGCACAGAGATATGACAGTCACTGTACCAGTCAAATATGTATCCTTGTTTCCCCACATATTATTTGTTCTGAGTACTTAAAAGACAGGAGGGAGAAATCCGAAATATCTGAATATTAATTTCATGTCATTAGTATGATGATATACACTTCCTGGACTAAAAATCCTTGTAATCCCTGATTTTTCAATGTGTTTGAATTCAAAGGATTGCTCCTCCTTGAAAAGAGCAAACCTTGACAGCTTATTTAAAAATATATATACATTTCCTTACATAATCAGAATTGTAACTACTAGAGCTAGTATAATTTTATGTTAGTTAAATAATTTTAACTGTTTTCCAGAGGCTTGTTTTCCTGTGTGGATAAGACCATTTCTCAGGAAAATATTTGTGCTGCTTTCTCAAAAATGCTACCTGAGTTAATTTCTCATGTCTTGGAGAATTTCTATGCTTTATAGGCTCCAGTCTGAGAGTGCAACCAAGGCCCATGAAAACATGATTTGGTCACTGAAAGGAAATGAGCAGGGCTTTCCTCATCCAAACCTACCAGAAGAAAGAAAGAAATAATGAATGGGGGAAAGCTGCCTGCTAAGGTGTACAAGATTCTGAAGTCAAAAGAGGAGACAGCAAAGGGAAAAGGCACCTGTTAAT
Organism: Pithys albifrons albifrons; assembly: GCF_047495875.1. Classification (NCBI taxonomy): domain Eukaryota; kingdom Metazoa; phylum Chordata; class Aves; order Passeriformes; family Thamnophilidae; genus Pithys; species Pithys albifrons. Next base: position 48,494,914 of record NC_092459.1, on the reverse strand, counting down.
AGTTTGACTTGCAAAGAGAAGCTTTAGCATGGGTAGCTATATGAGAAGATTGAATATAATTTAAGCTGGATCATTTGGACACTTGCCATGGTTTCAGTTGAATCAGCCCAAACTTTCCAAGCTAAGTGGGACTACCTGTAAGGAGTGAATTCAATGATCTTGTACTTGAATGGCTTCACTCACACTCTGCCAGTCCATTTCACATCAGTTTTCATAAGACAGAGATGCAGACAGTGAAGAAGTCTAGGTTTTCCCATTACTAAATTATAATACAGAAAGATATTATATATCTCTATATATTATCTATAGATTTATATATTTATATGTACACATATTCAAGTACATATGTAATGTGCATGTGAGTATGTATGTGTTGTATTTGTTTGCTTTCAAGAAAGGCAAATCATTATTAATGTTTCAGATTCTGGCTGGCAGTGAACTTTTACATAGAGTATATGGTATCCCCAAAGATTTCTCTGGGAGTATTTGTTATTCAAACTGTTTTGACTGGCAAAGTAGGTCATGTTGCTCTTTCTGTTCACATAAAACTCAGAGAGAATCAGGTTTTCACTTTGAAGACTTGTGATTATTAATTTATAATTTACTCTCTGCAACTGCTCTGTTTTATTCAGTTAGAAATAAGATTGTCTTACAGAGATCTTATTTAGAAGCTTTTAAAAGAATTTCAGAGTTTATCTGCTTTCTACATTTCTCCTTGTATTAGTGCCACCTCTTCAAATTTGGTCCTAGTTTAGTCAACAGGGATTAGAGCAGAAGAATTGCAACAAAGAATCTTATTGACAAGTGTTTTTTCTATCAATGATCTTTGACTGCCAATAAGGTGATCCTCCATTTATATTGTCATACACTTGTAATATTTGAAGAACAACATTTCAGCAAGGAACATGCAGTAGGATAGTATTAATTTAAAAAGGGGAAAATGCCTATTTTTATGGAAATGAATTTATTTACAAAAAAGCACAAGAAACAAAAGAGTAAATATTCAGATACACGCTGTTTGGTGTTATAGGTCTTTTGCTGCTTACTTTGAGGGACATAAACCACTGGAGAACAGGCAGAAAGGACAGAAGTAAATTCTCATTTTTCTGGGATTCCTTCCTTACATCAACATGTGCAGTGTATCTTCTGTCATTTCAGAAATTAAGGACCTGGTCCAGGAGGTACTGAATGATATAAAGGATGCAACTCCAATTAGAGAATAGAGACCATGAAGTATTCTGTATGTTTAACTACTAAAAAAATTATTTTTCAAACTCTTCAAGCAATTCTTGCATGTAATTAACTGCCAACATCATGCTAGCTGTACATTCACTCTAAAAGAAATGCATAATCCTTCTCCTGAAATATTTGGTCTAATACGGCAGTAAACAGTTCTATTTTGAAGTCGATCTGCAGTTAATTTAGTACAATGAAAGAGATACCAGTCTTTTTGTTTTCTTACTTCACCAGTTCAGGGAATGACATATATCTTGATGATAGTTCTCGTCCTTTCAGGTACCTCTGAGAAGAGGTGTCACAGCAAGATTGATAAGTGCAAGGTAAAAGCCAGACTAGAACAACTAACTTTTTTTCAGTTTGCAGCATTTGAGCATCAAGTTGGTATTTCAAGGTAGTGAGATCCCCAGATTCAGAACCTAAGTGAGAGTTTTACTTCCAGTTTCTGCTGACAGAGCAGCCCAAAGGAGTGCTGACTGCAACAAACTTCTAAGCCTTAGGCGTGACTGAAGCTTAGTTGACAATATCACTTAATAAACCCAGTGTGTCTGGTGAGACTCAGTCACAGTGGAATATGACAACAATGCAGACTGATGGAGAAATAGGAAAGGCAGCTGAGTCACTATATTTACAAGTCACTAATCCACTCTGTGTATAATCACTTAAAAAGCCTATGGATTTGGACAAAATATTTGTTGTGGGTTGGTTTTTTGTGGGTTTGGTTTTGGTTTTTTTTGGATTTTTTGGGGGTTTGGGCTTTTTTGACTAATCTTCCTGACTCAATAGCATTTATAAAATTGAAATTGAGTTTTATAATCAAAAATGCCAGAAGAGGAAGGGAATAGGTTTATTTTATGGTATAGAAAAAATGTATTGAGCTAACTGGGTTAGCTGTTAATGACAAAGATCTCAGAAGAATTTATAACTACATAGATGTAGCCAATAATATTGCTCATCCATGTCTTCTAGTACTGACATTAAATACCTCAAAGAAACAGCAATTAAACGTACAAGTTTTCTGAAAAAAACAGACCATTTTCAAAGAAATATTTTTTGAAGTGCATGATTATATGAGTTTTTAATGCAAGATGAAGTACAGTTGCATCTGGAGACCTTTATGATATTGCAAATTTGCATAAGTTTAAAATTACCTTAGATCAATTTGTGGGTTTTTTTGACACATTACATTATTCAGCTCCTGGAGTCCTGGCTGTGTGTGTTCCTTGTGAGAAATGTCTATTTGATATTACTGCCAGAAACATTTGGTTTCTGCAAGAAGAGCCACAGAAGACTTTTGGCTTGGCTTCAGCTGTCATTGATCTTTGGCATCAAGCATCAGGGTCCTGGGGAACATGGTGAGCAGAAGGTTAGAAGGGAATTTCTGGGTAGCTGAACCTGAACAATGTAATAGTGGGAAATGGAAGTTCAACATACATACATATTTTTAATATAATTTTATTATAAAATATATAGAAATCCTCTCATATTTTAATATTGTGAGTCATAAGCTTTGGGGTATTTTTAATGTAAAGCTATGAGACATAATGAAGCTAGGGAGCTGATGTGAAGAGAGATACAGTTCACTGGGTGAAATCGTGGGAGTTTTATGGTAGACCAGTGCCTACTCTGACTAGGAAAAATGTAGATTTGAGGAAGGAGAAATGGGAATCTGGAGCTCTTCATTCCAGGTTAGGCATATCAAGAACTGTCCTCTTCCTGCACATGTCTTCTTTCTTGTTAGAAATGCAGTAGCTCAAAACATAGACTGAAGATTAGAGGCTAAATGAAATTCAGTAATGACAACAGTTGAATGGAGAAATCAAAATCGATAGAAGAGTGTCTTGCTGACAACCCACTGGGCTGTCATAGGAGAAAAAATACCTAACAAGAAAAAATGTTCCCTTGAGTTCTCAAAGAGAAACATAACACAAAGATTAATTCAAGAAAAATCCATAAGATAAGACTGATTCACCCTCTGAAGAACATCATGTTCCTAATTGGGATTATACTTGTTGACAGTGTGACCTGCTGGGCAATCATATGTGGTGTAATGGTGAGCACTCCGGACTCTGGATCACAAGGTCGTGAGTTCGAGTCTCAGCGGAGACCGTACCGGGCAGTTAAATGCCTCTCTGCCATCCGATCCCGTCAGATCTCGGATGCTCAGCAGGATCAGCCCCGGTTAGTACCGGGTGCTGTGACAGTCCCGAGGACTTCCCTGCCACTGTCCAAGCTCGCTCAACCGTGGCAGATGGACCTCAGGATTGAAACAGTGGGGCCAGCTCTGCGCACGCTGAGCCTCACCTAAAAATTCCACTGTGCAGGCTCGAAGGGCACACCCCCACTTGGGGAGAGCCTTTACCAAATCTTCGTTCGCGAAGTTTGGCCATACATACATACAGTTTTAGCTCACTATTGTATTCCATAATATTATTCCATAATAAATAGTCTTCATAAGGAAGACTTCCATAATTGAAAAGCATCTTTGCACAAAGAGGGAAACAATCTAGATATAAACATGTGGACAATAATTGTAAAATCGGGATATTTTCTTTTAAATTGCTATTAGAGAAAAAATAATTTACATGCTTAATACTTCCTACTAGCATTGAATTCAGAGGACACTAAGGGATAACAAACAGAAAATGAAATTCTGAGATAAGAAATCAAGGTACAAAATTTTGAGGCAGACTATAGCAGCTAGACAGTTAACTTGGAATATGCAATTTTCCAGATGCAGGGCAGAGTTGCACACTTACTTAGTGAAGGCTGACTATACAGAGAAGAAAAGACCAACCCTTGCTTCAGAATGTTCCCAGTAGAAGGGAGGGCACAATGAAGTGACTAATAGGAGTATCTGGAAGGGAGTTTTTGGAAGTAGCAAAGCAATCTTAACCAGAAGTTGGATGTAAGTGGGCTGAATGGGAACTACTGAACATGCAAGGCAAGAGTGGGCTTTAGGAGAAGGAAGATATAAAAATAGCCTATGTTTTACGTGATTTTCTGTGGATTCTACACACTTTCAGATAAAGTGCTACAAAGCATTTTGCTCTGAAAGGGTTGCTTTTGATCACTTTCAGTCAACTGGTGTTCACAGTGGCAAGGGAAGAAAGGGGTCAGAGAGATTAAGAATTGCAGTTAGGTTTACAGGTGCCAGGGGGCCTCCTCCTGGGGATCTAGTCCTTGTGCACCCAGCCTGTGATGGTCAGCATTAAAAGAATTGCTAAAGATCAGGGGTCTCACATCTCTGGACTAAAAGGGATTGAACTGCCTTCTTTACCCATAACTCTGAGAGAAGGTGTCTGGCATGCCATCCACATTGGAACTATTTATACGTTGTAATTAATAAAGGTTTTCTCTACACCTGCTTGCAGGAGAGAAGTGGGAATGCACTGGAAATAGAACTGGATATGTTTGCCATTGCCTTACTACAGGGAGGTAGGAGTCTCCCTTCTGAAATTTCTCCTGGTATCAGATGCAAATATAATATGTCTTTGATCTCAAATATTGATAGAGGACTGTAAGACTGTAATGTTTTGTTCAATCTCTATAATTTGTTACTGTCCCCTCAGATTTTGGATCTACACATGGAACAGAAAACCCACTGTTCCCACAGAACTCATTGGCCTTCTCTTTGGAGTGTTGATAAACTGCCTGCATTTATTTATTTATTTCACTGTGTTGTTATTAATGGATTCTGCCAGTTGCATATAGACTTTCAAATGTATAAGTAATATATGAATATTATTATTACTATTTATAAACCCATATATTTATAAATAATAAATATATAAATGTATAAATAAACAACATTATTTCTGATTCTAACAGAGTATTCCTTTGTCTGTGTTCTTTAAACTTAAGTATTTAATTCTGTTCAATGCGGAGAAACCAAAGTTAATTTTGCTTTGTTGCCAGAGACCAGACAAAACAATCAGAAGCGATACCTGTAACTGAATGATGTGATTGCCATATGTAACAATTGAGCATTATTAGACCACAGGCTTCCTGATGCTGGAGGCATCAACTATGGCCAAAAGTGTCTGGTACATTTGGTCAGAAGACATTGATGTTCTCTCTTACACTTGGACTCCACCACTGCGACTGGTGAATTTCGTTGTTAGGGTATTCACAGTTCTTCCCTAGAGGCTGCATAGTCAGACTGTTTCCAGAGAAATCTAATCTTCACAACTACTGTTTTATAATATTAGGACATCTATCACTTACAGAATATTTAGTAGTGGTGTCATGTAGCCTATGCCTGTTACCCATTTAAAAAGTACTTTTAAATTATATGTGGTAACTTCCTGTGGATGGTGAGCTTCAGGCCGGTGAGCTGGATTGAGATTTGTTCTTATAAACACTGATTTGTTAATCTGGATAGTGGTAAAGTTTATTATTGCATGACTAAGGATAAATGAATTGTGAAACTAAAATATTAATTTTAATACCATGAAGTGTTTATAATACAACTAACCTGCCTCATTATATTGAAGTATATAGATGGAAAACTTTTGGCGAAAACAATTTTTATTTCACACAGCTTGATCTCCACAATCTGTTTTCATATGTATCACTGACCAACCAAATAGTCATGAAAAGTCCTATCTTTGTGCTTGATTTTAAATGAACATGTATACAAAATAAATTCTGACACAAAATTTCAGCATATTTTTAAATTTGGAGACTGAGAACAGTCCCGTTGACTTCCAGAGACCAAAACAGATCATATACTTCAATCCTTGCACCTTCTTCTACCTTCTTCTGAATACTCTAGCAATAGATTCTCAGATAGAATTCCATATTAAAGCACTGAACTCCGAGATGAGTCAGCTATTTCAGCTTGGCATCTTTTAGGCAAAGAAATTTATTCCATGCCTTGTCAATGCAAGAAGGAACTTTGACAAGAAACAAAAAGATTAATTAGGAAAAGAAAGCTTCTAAGACTTTCTAGTTACAAGACTATCTCAAATGAAATATGCTATCCAGAGAGTTAGCATGATGCAAGAATGAAATTATACTACAGGGGAGAAGAATAATTCAGTATAGTAGCTAGGCAAAGAAGAATGTCATAAATAGGAGTAATTGCAGGTTGTGAATTTAATGTAATCAGATAATTACATAAAAATGCAGTTATTGTGAAGGTTGGACACAAAGTGAGCAAAAGAAAATTCTGAGATCTTGGATACCTAATTTGGTTTTGCGTCATAGGCATAAGGCTCAGTGCTATGGGAAGGTTGGGTTTACAAGGTCAGCAGGTCAGTGGCTTCACTGATGTGAGAGCAGTCAAAGGGACTGGGGGAGAAGTGCAGGTTGGCATCCCTGACTGGGGCCACTCGAGAATCTGGACCATGAGACAAGTCCATAGTGCCAAGGCATGCCGCCTCGGGTCAGGCTGGGGAGGTTGCATCACTAGCTCAGGGTCCCCATCAAAGATCTGTGGCCAGGCACCAGGGTGTCTGCAGTGCAGCTCAGGCAGGGAGCCTGGGGTAGGGCTATGTCTGATTCCCAGCCCCTGAGTGATGGGGGAGCCCAGGAGCCCAGCTCTGTTCCAGTGGTTAGATCTTGCAGTGACACAACAGCAGAGTGGTATGTGGGTGTGGGTATCCCTTACTTGAGGAAGGGAGCAGCAACCTCTTAGAGTGTTTTGGTCTCTGGGTTAAATCACCTTGCACAGCAAAGCAGATTCAGTATTGAAAAAAAAAATCTGTAGAGTTTGTTTCATGTGTAAAGTCTTGATGTCACACAATTTTCTAACTTTTTATTTTATGGCTATTATTTTGCTTGTCTTGTATTGAACTGGTCCAGTTATCAATTTCTTTTACATTAAATAGTACTTACCGTAAACCAAATTTATTTTAGATCAATAACTGAAGTTGGTATTTCAATACTTTGAATGTAGCCTAATGTTTGCATTAAATACTTGTGAAAACTTTCTCATTTTATGTTTATGGAACCCAGTAGAAAAGAAGAAACTTCAGATTAGTCCTTACCCAGTTAGGTCCTGTGAGTCTTTCAAAACCATTGTCACAGGAGCTGGTTTCTGATTGACCCACCACTTTAACCAAATATATCTTCAAAATTTCCCTGGATGAGTAAAAACAAAGCAATGGAAGAACTTAATTGACACAATGTCTTCCTTGTTTTCAGTTCTTCATCTCTCACTAGGTATAGACGTACATGTCACACTAATTCTGATCAACTAGGAAGAGGAATAGGATATGGCTGTTGGTGCTGCTTTTGTGAATGCTGAGTCCTGGTTGAGGGAAGGAAACAAAAATTCATCAATTTCCTTCCAGTGCTATGATAAACTAACATTTTTCATTTAGTAAATTGCTTTATTCACAAGCAGTCAAAGTGGAATTTGGAATTTTTGTGAACTGGAAGCTTTTTGTTCTACATTCTTCTCATTGCTAAAAGCACATTGCCTCTTTTCCAATTTCACAACAGAAGACAGTAAATCCATTAGGTAGGTTGGAACTTAAATGTAGGAAAACAATCTAATTCCTTGCCATGGGAATTTAAAATTCCATGAGCATATTTTCTTCAGTTTAAGTCAAGTTTAATCACAAATTCAATACTGTAGCTGGCCATTCAGTAATGTAGCTTGCCTACTGTGTAATGATTTTCAGTTCAATCCCACTGACTTATATCCATAGTGATATTCTTTAATTCCATATTAAAACAAACAAACAAACAAAAATCTTTGGATTTATTTGCATATTAGTGGAACTACACCCTATTCAAACTTGATTTTCAAAGAACTGCTACGCAACTATACACATACAACATTTGTCCTTCTGGTGACCCTTTCTTTTCATGACTGCAGTTTTGACAGGTGCTTTTGCTTCAGGCCATGCAGAGGCTTTACACTATTAACTGTGGTGACATTTTTCTCTCTTGAATTGTTCCAGGAAGAAAGGGTGATGAGAAAGTTCGACTTTCCTTTTGTTTTACTGTGTGTCTTAAGGGCTTAATGTTAGTGCCGTGGTGACAACCAAAAAGTTAACATTCACCCCTAATTTCTTCAGAGGGATATGTATCATGGCACAGACATTTCAATGGGTTATGAGAAATCTGAAAATGTGTGTGTCAACATATGTGGAAATCACCAGTAGTAAACATTCACCAACTGTGGAATGGAATCACTGTTAAAATTAAGATCCTAATCTAGATCTATAGCTCACAGAAACCAGCTACCTTCTTTTTATCAGTTTCAAGGGACTCAGAATCAGTTTTTTAGGCTATGATTGAAGAAACTTAGAGGGCTTAGGTCACAATCTCACTGCAACCGTAGGATCAGTTGGAAAAGAAGAGTTATAAACATTGTCCATTTATTTAATCAGGCATGACACTTGCTTTAGGGGCTTAGGCAGCATTTCATGGAATACTTTATTACATACAGAATTTTACCTTTTTTATTTTCTTTTCTGATTTATTACCCCCTCTCCCCTCCCCTTTTTTCAGTTTTTGTTTTGTTTTGTTTTTTAATTTGGGCAATTTATTATTCTGCACAGGTTAACAGCACTGGAATGACTATAAATCAAAATGTTTGTCTCGGCCACATCAAATATGTCATGAAACTTTTGGTAGTTGTTGGAAGGTGAGAAAGCAATTGCCTATTGAAAGTTTGATGTACTTTGGAGTTCAGAATCTAAAATTATTTTTTTTTATGCTGATGAATAGAGACAATCTTCACTCACATGAATAAATGAATTTGTTAGCCAAAAAAACCTGTAAAACAAAGCAAACCTGAAGCATTCTTTTTCAAGTTACATACAGATGTAAATCTACATACATGGAATGTAATAATATTTCCTGGCCTGATATTATGGGGCTAAATCTTATTTTACGTGTACTTTTATTCTGATTAATGTCTCAAAAGCATGAGTCATTTATCTATTTAACACTTTTTTCTTTGAATGAACACTTTTTCTTTTGTGTGTATACATATGTCTTCATATATTTATATGTATAGTTATAGACATATATGCATGTACCCATTTTGTCTTATTTCTATTATTATTTGGCATCCTACCGAGACTGCTGGTGCTGAATGATTTTGTATTTTTATGCTAGAACTATTCTGGCACTAAAAATAATTTGAAACTTCTCTATAGAAATTAGATACTGTGTAGAGAGGGTGCCTAGTTCAATGTTTATCTCATTAATCTGGCTCAAAGGAGATCTAGATATGATTCTTTGCTCCAGCACAGATATCTTATTTGACCCTTGGAAAATTGCTATGCCTCTGTATCTTCATTCTTCAAGCTGCCATATGATTGAGGATGTGTGTTTCTCTTGAGAGGGGGCAGGGTAGGTAGAGAATAGGAGAAAGGAGGAAGGTTTTTGAGGATAAACATTGAAATATGACAACGATGGGATTATGCAAGACCCTCATCACCCCTGCTCAAAAAAAGAAAAAATCCAACCCCCCAAAAAAACACCAAACAAAACAGAGACATAAAAAAGAAAAGAAGACAATAACCTATGTGAAATCATCGAGGATGCTATTTTTGCAGGCCAATATTCCACTGTTGTCTGCTTTGGAATGTTAGTGTTAGTGTAACTGAATAAAATTCCATCACTTCATTCAGTGGGAATATTGTATCAGTGAAGGGAGTATGAAAGAACAAATATTAATTCTTAGTCTGTTTTAGATACCATAACTTCATGACTTGAAAGTGAACCTTGTTAAAAATTTTGGCTTTATCCTCTGGATGCTTTCCCGATATTTGACTTAAGTGGGATGTCCTGTACTGCTATGAATCACTCATCATTTCTGTGTTAAATTGGTACGTTTGTAAATATTGAACAAACCTCCTACTGGAAATCACAGTGGGTCAGTAGTCCTGTTAAGCAGCCCTAAGGACAGAAAAAGCATGTTGGATTTTAGGTCACTGACAGGAGGTTTATCATCATATTAAATTTATTTTCTATACTTTTTATAAAGACCCTTTTGAGAAGCAATCTTCATCTATCAAAACCTCCTAAAAGGCAGGGGATGGTGTTTTAAATGAGTTTTCCTGTGACAATAAAGGTAGTTATTTCAAGCTCATATCATGCTAGATTGAAGCAGTATCTCAGTACGTATATGTGTGACCCACTATATTTTTCTTTATGTATTTCAGGTAATGCTTTCCTCTGTACCAAAAAAAACTTTCAGTATTAGGAATTCATGATCAGAATGCTTCCAAAATATCTCAGAGAATGTAGCCAGCCACCTACTGTGACAGAAAAATATTTTATTTGAACCATTATTTTAAAAAATCTATGCCCAAAGAAAAGTCCTCAAATCTGTATTTAAGCACTTAAACAAATAAAGCCTTGTTTATCGACACTAATAACCTATTCTATGCATCAGAGTTGTGGTGTTCACATATGTATTAAAGTGATAAAACCAAGGCAGAGAAGAAATCTATGATGACAAAGATCTTTGAGATTTTTCTTTCTGATGTTTTTTGTGTTTGTTTTTAGTTTCTGGATGTCATCTATGTATCTAATAGATATTTTTTCCTTTTCATCCTGAGAATTCTCTTCAAAATAATTTATTTTCATAAAAACATATGAAGAAGGAAATGTGTTTCCATTCTATTCTAATACCTGAAATTAATTTAAAAAAATTAACTCCTTTCATATAAAGCTACTATTTTACATGAAGATCCTATATTAGAAATGCAATGACAGAACTGTCATTTACAGCACGTAGAAAAAAAGAACGTTGTAACTTAAATAGATCTCAAATCAAAGATCAATAACTTAAAAAAGGAAATCATTTAACTTAGCTGTGTCACCCTTGCCTTTCTTATTGGAAGAACTGACTTTAACTTTATGAAATCATAAAATTGGTAGGTTAATAGCAAGAAAACTGGCAAGTTCTTATAACATAACAAAAGGTAAAAATGATTAAGTCACTAGGCTCTTGGATATTAAAGAGATTAATAGGCCTTTTAATGGCTGTGTGAATTAATTTGCATGAATGATACCTGGAACCTGGAGAAGAATGAAAAGCTCTTAATGCCAACATAAATGATCTGTATTCTCTTAAATGATCATACATTGAAAAACAAAAGGGAAAATTCTTTGATGCAAATGTCACCTTTACCGAAATTCCCAAGTTCATAGAAAGTCTAATTAAGGTGCTGGCCAAGACAGCCCTGCTAATGATTTTGTAAAAGGTCTCATCATTCTCTGAGCGATCACAGGATGATTAAGCAAGGTTGTTTTAGAACACATAGTCATTCTTCAGTTTTTTCTCTTGATTCTGGTGCCACTATGATTGCTAATTATAAAGACTGTTGCATCTTATTTGCAATCTTGAAACGTGTAAGAGTTTCAACATCATAGCACTTAGTTTTTCCAAGATTATCTAGATATGTAATTCAGTTTGTGCTCAAAGCTCACCCCATGGTAAGACACCTACTTAATCAATTCATTCACAGAGAGGGTTGACCCCTCCAGAGTTCCAAGAATCTCTTTGTACTTTTTCAGGCATCTAATAAGATGTTATGATAATATTGTGATCCACAGGAGGTCTTATTTGTTGTCATCTTCACTTGTCATAAGGAGAGAGATGGCTTGAAGGATGTCAACTGAATACAAAGGTGTGTCTCCCTGCTTCCCATCTTTTTTGAGAAGAGGTTCATACTTTTGAGTCACTGTATAGATTTACTTAGGATGTGTCAACATGGGCTACACCTGAGCAGTAAGAGCATGGGAACTAATCTAAATGTGCAAAGTAATTCACCATTGCATGCCTGCTGGCACGCATAGGTAAATTGTATAGAACTGATCAGAAAGCTCCAAAGCAGCGGGGGGACAAAATTGAGGGGGGAAAAAAATCACAAATAAATTATTTACTTGCAGTAGCATTTTTCTTTGGGTTTGCCTCCGGCAAATTGTTTTCATCTGCAGACATAAATCAGAGACAGGTAAACTACAATGTGATTTTACTTTCCCTTTCTAATGTCTTGAACACAAGCAACGGGGTGAAAGACTAATTCTGCACAGAATTAGAACAGTGCCAGAAAAAGCCTTTGTGATATGAGCAGACCTCTTGTGTATAGTGGCATCTTTGCCATTGCTTTTTCCTGTAAGTTCAACAGGTGAGAAGAGCAGCCCTGAATCTGGAAATAGTGAACAAGATCATGGCAGCACTAAATCCACCTTCAGAGTTTCTTAAACTCTTGAGTATCTCTAAGCTTGGCTAAGCTTTTCTGAGGCATTTAGAGTCTCAAAAAATGTCTTAAAACCTGTTATAAAGTTTAAGAATATAACACCAAAACTGGAATTTGCAAGTTTTCTGAAATAATTATACTGCAAAATTTCAAAAAATTAATATAAGAGAACCAGCTTACAACCTTGTCTCACAGAAGGACTAGAAGTTGGTATCCTTGAATACAGGTCTTGAGTCAGCACATAGTTTCCTAAGGTCATGGTTTAGGAGTGTTACTCCCCAGTTTAGCATTCACATAGAGAATTTCCAAACCATGTGCCCTTGCTCGGTCCCCTCTCTCCTCTTTCTCCACCCCTTCAGCAGGCTGAAGAGGAGAATTGAAGGCACAAAAGGTGAAAATCACGGCCTGAGATAAGAACAATTTACTGGAAACAGCAACGAGATAAGAAAGCAACAATATTAATAACAAAGTGTACAAGATAGGCAAACGATTCACATGTGATTGCTCAGGAACTGGCATTACCTGACTGCTCCCTCCACTACTCTTACTTGACTGGAAGGAACCCTTTCTACATGGAAGAAACATTCTTCCCTCAGCCCAGGGCAATGACTTGAGGTAGTACAGAATAACCTCTGAGTCCTGGCCATTCCCTCTCCTGGCTACTGCAAAAACTAACTCTGTCTTGACTGGAATTGAGACAGCTGGGAAGGATTTGGAAAGAGTTAAATGAAAGTCACTGCAGTCAACACTCTCAATAGAGGAGACACTACTTGGCTTAAGAGTAAAGGAGTTGGAGAGACAAGTTCATGATTTAGAAGGAAGAGTCATCTCACCTAATGATAGATGTTTCAAAGATAGGCAACTAGTCTGGTTTTTCAGACTGCAATTATAGAGAAAGAAAACAAGTTCCAGAGGCACGTTTGTCTCAATTTGAATTTAATGTTCAGATTCTTCAAAATGGCACTCAGTCTCAGGATTCCCTCTAAATCTTCAGCTTGATATGGATTCCAGAGTGAGATATTTTACTGATTTTATTATACCCTGCATTTCAGTGGGATAAAAATTTTGGAAATATCTGAAAGCAATCTCACTAGTGTCAACAGAAGAAGTCAAATTATACGTGTCCTGGTGTAATAATATACAAAACAAAATCAAAATTCTTTAATGAAGCAAAATTGTTACTCAGGGATTATGGCAGAGAATAGTTTGAAATGGGACTGACTCAAAAGTCAAAAGATGTCAGAAGTTAACTCATTAACAGCATTACTATTCAGATAGGTGTGAGGTATGACTAGACAAACTTTTTTCCTTTTCCTCCTAAATTTTGTAGTGGCAGCAGATTTCCAGCACACATCTCTGCTAAGATATAAAATATGCCCATAAATTTTGAGAACTACAGGATAAAATTGCAATAGGCAATGCAAACTTTTACAACCACAAATATGGTTTGAAATAAAAGGTTTAGTTACAGTGAATATTCTCTGCCTAAGTAAAGATCTGGCACAGATTCTCATCATGAAAACACTTTAATTTTTCATATTTCAGTGATTTTGAACCTATACTAAATTGATAGGGAAAACATTTTTACATTTTCTATCACCATTGTTATCATAAACGTTGGGTTTTTTACAAGCCTTTATTTGGCAGTTTGTGCTTTGGGCCATTTTCTCTCTAGTCCCAAGTACAATAAAAGAATTACTTGGTTTATCTCATTTGTTTTACAATAGGACCTCTTAAATCCCATTCTTTTAATGTCAAGTTTTTACTGCTGTGGCTGACATATCTCTTAACCAAATGATCTTATTAGCTTTTTACAATTACAGTTATCAGGGTAAAAAAGCATACTTCTAATTTTTTTTGGTAGAAAACATTGAACACATTTAAACTGAGTATTTAAAATTCTGCTGAAAATGAACACGAAAAAAGGCACCATTGCAACTTTTAACAGATTTGAATGATACTTAATGGAAAATGCAGCTCAGTGACTTGTGTTGCCCTTCTATTTTCTAGCCAGACTTTCCATATAGACTTGTTAATCACTGCTTCTTTCTGTTGAAGAAAGAAGCCAAGACCAGAGAATGTTATTGGGCAAGAACAATCTTAATCTCAATCCCCAGAAAATCTGGTGGCAGCATTTAAAAAGAAAAACTTGAGATTTAGGTTAAAATAATATTATAATATTGCAGTATATTTTGGACTTAAAAGCATTGCATTTGCTGCAGAATTATGCCTGATACTCAGTGTTATTAATATTTTTGTCTTACAAAATATTACCAGTTCTCAGGCATATTTCATGTGAATGTGTTTTAAACTTTGTTGCCAGTATATACCTGCCGGAGACCTGGAAATTCATTTTTTCAAGCTCAGCTTTATCATTGAAATGGTTGTGAAAATTGTCACAACTAGAACATGTCTTTTTCCAATGACATACTCCCCCCACTTATTTTATGAATGCTTATGAAACACTCGATTTTCTTTTCCAGTAGACAGATGACAATATTAATTTTTTCATAAGATGTATAAATTTATGAATATAAAAATTAAACCAATGTGTTTAAGAAGATTCAAAGTATGCTTTAATTATAAAGTGGACTGTTACAGATGAATAATTATACTCCTCTGTGTTACCTCCGTGATTGGTGTTAAATTCAAGCATCTCTGACTCTGACTAGACACAGGTATATGTCTCAAAATTCCCTAATTTACTTAGTGGCCTTCCCTTAGGATACTTTTCTAGGTCATAAGACGGAGAAAATTGGCATTTTACCATTCTCTGCTCATCTTTTATTTTATTAGACTGCATTCTAACAGCAGATGCATTAATGGAATTCAAATATAGTCGATACATAGACTGAGCTTACAGACTCATAAAAGGCACTTTTACAGTATGCTGATATCTGACCCAGTGTTATATAAAGGTCAGGCAAACTGGATAGCTTTTATGGAGCTCATTATTTAATCTTAATATTAAAGAGAACCTAGCATAAAGACTCTAATCAAGATTTGTAATTAAATGAGAACATCATTCCTAATCTGATTATAATTGCAGGGTTTTATAGCCCTTTTCCAGAATTCAGCCTCTTATAGAAGTAATGCCAGAGGTTTTATACAAAGTATGTCTTAAACTGTTTGCAATTTAAGATATTATATGATGTCTAATGCATTATATGATTTCTTTAATCTACAGTAGTTTTTATAAAATGTTGCCCCACTGAAAAAATGCTCAGTACTTCCCAAACCATGGTTTACATCAGTAAGAAAAAGAATAAAATAAGTCAAAATACTAATTGAATTAAATTATAAATGGCTTACAGACTTTATCCTCCTGTCGCACATGATTTTATCTAAAAAATACAATGTGTAACTGTCTTCACTGTGCTTATATACCTGAAGTCTCCTTTAATACACCTCCACAATATTCCGAGCCAACTTTATGTGAAAGGAGTTTGACTGTCATATTAGCTCAAATATAAGTCACTCTCCACAGCACAATGGCCCTGAATCCGATTAATCGAAATGCTCTTTTTAGCAAACTAGATCATAATAGGTCCCTTGGTACCATTAATATCTAACTTTTCCAAGATCATGATACCTCAAATATATTTGGTTCATGAATTATACACCCATTAGGCTAAACATTTCTACTAATATATTGTGGTCATACATTTATCATGATTCCACCAAGCAGAATATGGTTTAGAGTTCATATCGAATCAGACTGATTTACAAAATAGAAAAAAACCCTTGCAAATCAGTTGAAATGAGCTAATGATATAACAAAAGCTGTAATAGTTCCAGATTTTTTTTAATCAAGAGTGGCAGCTTAGGGTGGCAGGATCCTCAAGAGTGGCAGCTTGGAGTATTTTTCTGGCATGATGCAGTTAAGTAAGCATTCCCCCTTCTTCATTCCTTTGTGTCCCTGCTTGTTTTTTCTTTCCTGCTTTGGTGGTTCTGGATGGATGTCAGGTAAAGTTACAATTCTCAAAAGTAATCTGTCAACTTCTCTTATTTTTGCTCCACTTCAACCATGTATTCTTTTCCTAAAAGTTGTACAAATACATAACTCTAAATCCACATATATAATGTAGATTCCAAGAGAAACATGTAGTGACTGAAAGTCTAAAATTTGTACATCTCAGCAGTACTGTAAACAGCCCTATACGGTCTAAATATCACAATATTTAAAATTACTAGCATATTCCCTGGATTACGAAAATGGCATTTTGAGATGTGTTTTCTGCATCAAGAAAACAAAAATCTTTAAATTGTTGCTGTAAAAGTCTGTAAAATAGACTCCGAGCCAAGTTTTGTAGGAGATAAGATAATGGGCAGGCACTTTAATGGGCAACCCCGCTCATCCAGGAACACATTGACGCGCGCGCCTGCAAGCTTTAAGTTCTATAGCTCTTATAATATAACCTATCCAATCACTACTCTCTACATGTCCAGTTCCACCTCTGTCCCCTCCCAGTTCCCACCCCTGTTGAATTGGGGCTGGGGTCGTTGGGACCCTCTGTCTTCATCCACCTCCTCTTCTTCAGCACACAAAGGTTCTTTGGACGCTCTCCAGGGCTTCGGGTCACACTGCTCCATGTTTATGTTCTCTCTGATATGCTTTAATCTGGTACCTTGAGAGAGAGACTAAATAGCTGGCAGATCTTAGCTGCCTGTTCTGGAGCAGGGGTAGAGATAGGACTTTATACTATAAGCTGCTAAATATTAATTCACTAAAATCTACAGCATTACATTTACTGTGTTCCTAAAATCTACAAAATATGCAAATTGAAAAATCAAAAAAAACCCCCTTCGCCATCAAATTGTTATATTTTGTGAAATTAGACTCATCCCACAGAATTACAGAATTATTCAGGTTGAAAGGGTTAGAGATTTCTAGTTCAGTCTCTGTTCAGGTTGGATTAGCTAGACAAGATTGCCCATGATTTTGTCCAGTTGCGTTTTGAATATCTCTGTGGAGAGAGGATCCACAACCTCTGGGAAACTGATTCCAGTGTTTGACCACCCTCACAGTAAAAAAGTGCTTTCTTGTGTGCAGATGGATTCTGGGCCAAATTCCTCTTGTGCTGTCAACAGACACTACAGAGAGTAGTCTGGCTCCTCTTCTTCCTTCCCTCCCAGCAAGTGTTTATCTAGATTGATAAGATCCCCTCTGAATCTCCACATCTCTGGGTTGATCAGTCCCAGCTCTCTCAGTCTCTCCTCCAAGATGTTCCAGACCCTTAATGATCTTGTGGCCTTTTGCTGGACTCCCTTCAGTATGTCCATGTCTTTCTTGTAAAGGGAAGTTCAGAACTGGACCCAGCACTTCATGTGTGGACCCACCAGTGCTCAACAGAAGTGAAGGACCACCTTCCCTTGACCTGCTGGCAAGAAATAACACTCTTCCCAATTGTTATGCCCTGTCTAGAAGCCTCAAGTTTTACTCAGTTTTTCACTTTAATTTAGACCTTCAATGGTCTAAAACAAAACTTTTGCAGAGCCTTAGTTCTTTGATACCCTAATTTCACACCCAGAGAAGAACCTATAACATTTTTCTCTAAGAGAATTTCTTTTAATTTAGTGAGAAAATTGGTGTTTTGGCAAAAAGGGTTTACAGGAGCAACATAAAACCAAGGAACAGATTTCACAAAAGATTTACACTTAATAGCAGACTACTAGGAACAAAAGGATTTCCCTGCATCCCTCTAAACAGCATTTTGAGCTCTGCTTCTATACTGTTCCAAGGGTTTTGTAATCCAGCAGGCATCACTGTGGAGTTGGGCACTTTCACTGCACTCAGCAAATGCCAACCCAAAACATAAGTGAAACCACAACCTAAGCAAAATACCACTCAATCAGTTTTAAGTTACCTACAATAGGAAGAGTAAAGTAAGAGAAGAGATATTAAGGTAAGAAAGAATAAAGACAACAAGAGAAGAGAAAAATATAGTTACCTCCAAGAAGCCACACATTGACAACTTCCATCAGAGCAGGCAAGGGCAAAATGGAGCCCTGTGTGTGCCTCTTTTATCTACTGCAGCCACTTCCTCTAGGCAGGACATTCGAGTCATTGACCACTCAGTGTCCTCCCAGCCAAAGTGACGGGCGCCATAGCTAATTGGAGGCTCTGGGAGGCGTGGCTTGGGCAGGCTACCCACAGGCCTTCCTTGACTGACAGTCCAGCCACAGGCTCCGCTGCCCCATGTGCTCCATGGGCTCAGCCGTGTTGGCTGCAGGCCCTTCTGTGTGCGTCCTGTGGGCTGACCTGGGTTTGTGCCTACAGGCCTGGCCCTTCACCTGCTCCCCTGAGACAAGACGGTTGATTTGACCCATCAGTCAAACAACCCGGAGAGATACAAATCCGGACTCTAACACCAATGCAACCAAGGCTTTCTTTGATGATGAACTGAAAATTCTTTCCCTGGCCAGACCCCACTCTGAGAACTTCTTGCTAGGTTTCAATGTTGTAGGCTTAGTCTTGCCATGTGGTTTCAAGCATTCAGGTTTCTTGCTGTAGGCAGAGCAATCAGAGCAGGGCAGGAAACAGAGGAGGCAGAAAAATTGGTGATCGTGCCTAAGGGATCTTGTGTGTCTTTCAGTGCAGTAATAATTACCACTCTCAAGGGTCCAATGCCAAAGCTGTCAGAGGAGACTATATCATGATCAGAGCTCTGCCCAGACTAAGAAAAAGAGGAGAGGCCTGGGGCAGGTGGCTCTGCTGAGCTCTGTTGGTTACTACCCATCCCAGAACTCACAAGTCACCCTGGGGATGAGAAGCTGAAGTTCCTTTAAGAATATATGGAAGGTGAGAGCACCTGATTCATTAGGGTTATCTAGTGAAGGAAAACTAATTAAAGGGGAAAATAATTAAAGAGAGAATGATAAAAATGTACAATAACAAAAACCTAGCAGGCAAGTGTTAACAGAGGCAATGCTGAAGATCAAGTTTCCAGACACTAGCTGATGGGCCTTTAAGAAGCTTCAGGCACAGCTTTGGAGATTGCCAGGCTGAACTTAATAACTACAAATTTCCCTGTCATAAAAGGGAAAGGATAGTGACCAGGGCATTTGGAGAATTTATGGGTGTCTGTTGGAGGGGAAACTTGTAGAGAGCACTGAGCTGGTTCAGCTGGTGAGCTTGGGACATGTCAGGCTGATCAGAGAGGCTGGCATCAGGGCAAGGGTGCTAGGTGGGCAGTGCAGACTGTCAATGGTGCCTGTGAACCTGTGGAGTGCTGGGTGTGTGCCTGTGCTAGTGACGTTCTGTCTCTGACAGCTGAAGAGGAGGAGAAGAGACTTGGCTGGCTGTGCTCTAGATTTTTATGTGAGCCTTGTACCTGGGTTGCTGTTGGAGACAGAACCTTGCCTAGGTCTGGCAGTCTTTGTCAGCATCCTCTGCACATGTCTGTGTGTTCCTGAGACAAGTGCTCAGCTTTGCTGCTTGCTTGTTGAACCTCCCACCAGCAGTCTGCAGCTGCTTCATAGGGAAAGAGCATGGAGGTGAATTGCAAGGTTTCAATCTAAATCTAATTAGATTTTGCAATGTGGAAGAGAATATCTTCCGTGGGAAATAAAGTAGGTGCCATTATTTAAAGTGTTACTAGTTACTAAATATATATGTATATATTGGATACGTGTCTTTGATATAATTTTGTTTGGTTGAGTTTTTGTTTGGTTGGTTTGGCTTTTTGTTTGTGATATTTGTTTTTTCTCCAGACCATTCTTACCCTTTCCCCTTGTCCCGTTATCATGGTCTTAGGTTTTTTCAAGTGACGTTTACACCAACAGATCTCCAGGCCATGAACTAGGTCTACTTCATATGTTTCCATATGAAGTCCTAAGTGCACTTCTTAACTGTTGTCTGAAAACAAATAAATAAGATTTCTTATACAAAAATAGATTTATTTTAAAATGCATGTAACATTTAAAAAAAACTATATTCTAATTCTATATTACAACAATTACACAATTTCACTGTTTACTTTTGTGTATTTTCTAGCTTCAAGGCATTTGAGCCAATCTGTCACAGAAATATCCTTTATAGTTTGGTGAGAATCCCTCCAAGACTTAACAGGTCGTTAGGACCTCACCTATAAGAAAGACAAATAGTTTCCATAGCCCCTAAAACAGGTCCATAGGTTAGCTGTGAGAAGCTTATTGTCAGAATAACTAAAAGTAACCAAGACTGGACCAACCATGCACAGCCCTGATCTCAGTACCAGACAGTGACAATGGCAAGCCTCTCCTTTTCAAATCCTTGTATGACATGTCTTGGTTTGAGATAAGCAACTGCCAACCCCCCCAAGCACAGAGAAAAGCCTCCCTCCTAACACCAGGGAAAGGGAGGAAAAGAGAGGGGAAAGGAAAAAAAACACTTCAAACTGCATTTATACTAAACCTACATATATTTTTCACAGAAAGAAAGAGACATTTAGAAGAGATTACAAATATACACTCACACAAGTCTGCAACAACAAGTTCCCCACCTCAACTTCTTAACGAACACACAAATTCTACTGTCTTAACTACACATTACTTAAGAAGAAGCTTATTCCCCAGGGAGACAAACCCAAGCAGAAAGGAGAGACCCAGAACAACACATTTTACTTTCCTGAGATACCCTGTGAGCCAGTGGTGGGCCTGGTCCTCTCCATCCCCCCTGGGGCACCATCCTGCGTCCTCCCAAGAGGAGGGCTGAGAAGCGACTGCCTTAACCACTCCCACACTGGTTCCTACTTCCCTGAAGATGATGTCATAATGTGGTATGGAATACAAAATTACTGGCTAGAAGAGGTCAGCTGTTAGCTCAGTCCAGCTCAAGTCAGCTGACAGCTTCGGCCTAGTCCGAACTCCAGAGCCCAAATTTAGGCCCACCTAGGTGAACCCATAACATGACATCATCTTTTCAGTTTATATATGAATCCTTTAGCCTTAAGAAATTTGCTTTACTTCAGAACAGCTAAAAATCCTTAGTCTTTACTGCTCTATTTACTTACAAAGAATATTTCAGCACTAAAACTGTTTGTTGCATTGTTTGTCAGTCTTTGGAGAGAGAAAGTGAGCAAGAGTGTCAAGATTTAGAAATAAATCTCTGTTGTAATATTCATGAAGTTTTGTTTTTCTTTTTGTAAGACCAGTGGGGAGACCACAATGACTTATGGTTTTAGCAATTTGGATATAGCATTTATTAAAAGCTGTATTTAAAGTTCTCTGTGGGACAGCCACTCCTACTGTCTGTTTTTATGATTAGGATTTGCATTTATAAGGATTTTACCACATGAAAGGAGTTTCACTTGATTGAACAGTTAATTGTTGTGGAAGCATAGATGCACTTTTCAGCTGATAAAGGACCACCAACCAACTTTCCATATCAGCTACATTCTCAATTTACCTTTCCTGTGTTCTCAAATGTAAATGAGCAGTACTGATCTGGAAAATAACATGGCATTTTAAAATAAAAGCTACTGCAAGGGTTTTGATTTTGGATTAAATAGTTAATGAAAGATATAAAGTGCATGCTACATATCTATCTATATCTATATCTATATCATCTATATCTATATCTATATCTATATCTATATCTATATCTATATCTATATCTATATCTATATCTATTTTATTTGCCTTCTCCTTACAACACAGTTCTGTTTCATGTTCCAATGCTCCATTTTCTCCTCTAGTCTCCTTTATTTGTAAAGTTTGAAATAAGGTGTCTTTCCCATTCATATACACTGTTAGAAATTTTGGATCTATTTTTATTTCACAAGTAAAACTCTTACTGAGCTCTGCACAGGGGGAAACAACTGCCTGGACTATGAAGGTGAAACTCAACTCCAGATTTTTCCTTTCTTGCTTCAGTGTTTAATTTATTATTCTCTTTTTATTATCAAATACTAATTTGTAAATTTTAAACCACTGTGGAAACTGTACAGTGAGCTTTGTTCAGGTAGTTCTCTGTTTTTAAATTTAACAGTTAATATTAACTGCATTACTAGACTGTGGCACAGGAAAGTGACTAAATTAGTAAGTTGGGTGGTGCAATACAAAATGATCTGAAGGTGAAACCAATGCTGTTGAGAACCTGACATCCATAGTACCTGGCAGCTTTACTGCAGATTTTCTCTAATCCAAGACTTTGCAGTAAGTGTCCATTATTCACTGTGCTCCTGAGTCACCTTCCTGGTCAGTTTCATCAAAAAAGTAAGTTAATTTACAAATAGATGATTTAAAAGATGCCTCAAGACTCAATCCCTAATCTGCTAGCTTGATGTAAATTAATTTTGTTTATATTTATTAGAAAAGCATATACTATTATGAAGTCTGAAATGCATTTTGTACAAAATACTCTAAAATGTATGAGACCAGATCCCTGGTCCATGTTTTCGCTCTCATTGTTTCACTGCAATGTCTTGAATGATCATCTAAGAAATACCACTTTCACCTCTCTGCCATCCATTCTTCCTGTTCCAAGGACAGTTAAAATAGGTAAATAAGAAATTAAAGAAAATAAAATACTGACTTGTAAGAATGAATTCTCTATATACTATGATGGACTAATGTATCTGAACTATGCCACGGGAAACTATGTCTGAGTTACATTGATGAAGATCCATTAATCCAGAGGATACCTCCAAAGCTGGGGTCTGTCGTCCACCACACTTATCCCACAATAAGATGCAACTGGAAACCCTTCACAGAATCAATGTAGAAAGGAAGAGCAGTTGTGTAGAGCAATTTAAGTGTCTGTTCTTGACCTTCATTTAGCAGGAAAGGGACTGTGTCACGGCAGCAATTTAGTACAGTAGTTTCTTGCAGAAATTAACACAGATCACTGCAGAACATAATTCTAAATGAGAAAACATGTAACAGGACAAAATTATTCAGTATTAGATGGCAATCGCTGCATGACTTACAGCAAGGAAGAGAGAGTTAAGTTAATGGAGAATTTAAAAAAGTAAGAGCTTATGAGACAGTACTCTCTTAAAAGAGAGAATGCTACTGGATGGGCTGCTTAAGAACATTCCAAGGATTTCCATACTTTCTAATTTTCTCTCTGGGAGTTGACCAAGGTTTTATATCTATGCTTCTATTAGTTCAAAAAGAAGTTACCTGTAGGGCTTTCTTGTTCTGTCTTGGGGGAAAAAAAAGGAATGAATAAAAAGTTTAAAAGATTTCTTCCCCCACTTTTTGTTCTAGGCATAAATCAATTGTGTTGCAACTTCTGTTCCTTCAACTAGTGGGAACAAATGAAAAAAAAATGAATAAAGCGAATAAAAGTGAATAAAGAGAATAAAACTTGGTGCCAGGCAAAATGACTGTGTTTTCCTCCAAAGAATCTATCAGATCCCAGCTAGAGGATGAGTATCAGTCAATCAAATACTTTCCAAGCAGTATTTAGCTCACATAATCATACACCTTTTGTGTTGCTCTACAAGATTTGTAGCTTTTAGTCACATCTCTATAAGCTGCATACATGAAATGTGTAATCAAGGTAAGTTTGATTATTAACCGGAGTATGAAGGTTTCCAGAATGGTTATTATCAGGGTAGTCCCCTGAAATATCAGTGATGTGAAATTGTTTTCTCCTTCGATTTACAGTGTTTGGAAAAGAAACATTTTTCCTGTTGGTTTTTCGTGTTTAGAAAAGAAACATTTTCCAGCTCTTAAGGAACAGCTCTGTTAAGTTACTTGCAGACAGGTGCTTCACCCTTTTCTCTTGCCATTAGGCATTCTGGGCCATTTATGAGGAAAGAAGTTTAGTTTCAGCAGTTTTATAATTTTCTCAAGATAGAGGGGAAATTGTTCACCCCAGGCCCACTCCCCTGATAGAGCTGCAGAGGCTGAAAACTCATAGATGGACTGAGCAAGAAGTTGTTTTAAAGGATGCATAGAGCATGCTGTTGCTGCTCTTACAGAGTTTTGGGCTATGGCAAGGTGCATGGATGAGGTGACAAACAGATAAAGGCAAAACTGAAGTTTGGCAGCCCCTCCAGAATCCAAGTGTGTAGCAGTGGCTGTTGGGAGAACTGTTCCTGAAGACATCTGGAGCTCAAGTGTTTCTAGACAATGAAACCCTTGCACAGGGAAGGGCAGATACTAAATTGTTTTGACTGTGCAATGAAATGTCACCTAGGGCATCACTCAGCTCAGTTACCTCTTATCACAGACTAATCATACCCTTTTTTCATAAGTAGCATCTGCAGGGGCCTCTAATTTGATTTGGAGTCGCATTACTTCAATGTTGGTAAATTTGGAAAATGTCTTGACCAGGTTTGATAGCTCAGTTTCGTCGTATGACTGTGTTTCAGAAACCAATATGCTTCTTTAGAGCACTTTGAAAAAGCTGTTGTCTGAGAATGACTAGTAATAAAAGTGCAGTGGATATAAAAAGGCACTATAAATCATAGGTGTGCAAATAATAAACTACTATACTGAACAATCAGCTCCCTAAGAACTTAATATTTCTAGTTTACACTGTGATAATAAAATCACTAAAATATGAAGTCCTTGAAATATGAGGTTTTGTTTTCTTTCTTCCTACAATATATTTGAGACAAATCCAGCAAGAGGTGACATGGGCTAACTTGACTATTTTTTCAGATGGAAGATTAAACCACACTACAAGAAAAAAAAAGAAAAACTCCAAACCAAAGCCATTACAGAGGGTTTGATTGATAGATAAAGAGCCAAGTGGTGATGGTGAGTGAAAGAGATGATAGGAGAGAGAAAATACTCTGAAAATCTTTTATAAATATGAAAGGAACATACTTGTCATCAAACCTCTCACTGCTTTAGTGTTGGTCTGTTTATTCTCCACTCCCTATGTTTCAAACTGCTGTGGTGATTTCATCAGGCTCTCATTGAAATGTATCCCAGCCACTATCACCAGCACTTCTTGGCTGAAGCCACACCCTGTAGAATCCAAAATTTAACCTTGGATCATGCAAGTGACAGGGTGTAGTAATTTTGCCAGAAATAATTCTGTAAGAAGATAATGTTCTGAAATGTTATATTGTATTTCTGCAGTATAACAATGCATTTCTGTATTGCCCAGTTCGATATAGAAAGGGAAGTGGGCAAGGCACAGAATATAAAACTACTAAAACATTATTTCAGAAATTATTTTAAAATCGAATTTTGAAGTTCACAGAATGGTTATTCTGGATTTTCAGTGATTGCATGTATAAATCATTCAGTTAATCTACTACTGTATAAATTTCCTATCTTTTTTCTCTTTTTACTGGTTTTCCATTTGGCTACTGATGTTATTCCCATTTCCTAAACTTTAATGTTACAATTTTCACATTTGCTTGACCTTTGAGACATTGTTTAAAGTATTGTGAATTGTATCTTATTATGCCCAAGAGAACTGAATTTCGTATTCCTTTATGTGAGTGGTTTACATCTACCACATCCAGCAATGTCTTTATCATCTGAAAAAGTAAGAAAAATGAAACTGAATAATTCAAAGTGCACCTATGGTACAGACTATTTCCCTTTACAATGATATTTCATGTCAGTGTGGCTACTATAGCAATGGCTTTCCTTCCAGAAAGAAGATAGTACAAGCAATTTGCTCAGCTGCAAAGGTGCTTGGGAGATGGATGTGATAGACTCAGATCTACACCAGTGAAATAGATATCATACTTAATGTAGTGTTTGTAGGTATTTTAAACCCATCATACTGAATGTGAAAGCAATGGCCTGCCTATTGCCAATGTCCATTATCCTTGTATGATGAAGTTTAACTCGGCAACATGAATAATTAAAAGTGTACATTTAAGTCCAAATGCCTTTGTCATACTTAGAGCCAAATATTCCAGAAAAGAAAGTCTGAGAAGTATAAAAATAGGAAGATACCTAATTCCCTTTGTTTTTTCTTTCTGGTTTCTTACTTTGACAATATGTTTTTGACAGAAGAAACACAGATTCAGCCTGTTCAGGCTGCTTGATCCTTTACAGTGTAAAGCCCCATGTTTAATCTACTTTGACTCTGCTGAACTTAGATTTAAATCCAGGTTGAAATCCTCCATGATTAGTGCCAGTTCAGAGCAGAGCTTTTTGGAATCGGTTCCGCAAAACTCAGTTGCTGGATGTTTTATAAGTATAGTTAGAAAAGAGTATGTTGCTTTGCTTGTTAAATTATTCTTAGTTGTTTCATTGAAAATCTTTAGTGACTCCAATGTATTTGCATCTGACAGAGGAAATTGAATGCCTTGCACTCTTGGATGGGATTTCTGCTGAGTTGGTGAAAACATCCTGCATATGACTAAGTTATAAGCTGTTCAGAGGAGACTTCTCAACATTTGTAAGTCAAGATCTTTAGTGCCACCGTTTGCATGGAGCCCAGCATCATCCTTCCACCCAAGGAGCAATCTTTGTATACTTGTGCTGACTGCCATCCTCCTCACAGTGGTACCTTTGTGCCTCACTGCAACTGAAAGAGGCTTTGCTGCTAGTGCTACCACTATGCTGGGCACAAGCAGCAAGGATTAGGAGGTGGTCTTACTCTTGGCATCCTCACCCTTCATGCAGATTCAATGAGATAAAATTCAGAAAAAGGATGTGTAAAGTTACAAATTCTGTGTCATAAAGCTGGAATTTTGAAAAGGGAGCATTATTTCTTCAGTTTATTACTTTTCCAGACTTGCTTATAATCCTTTTACCTGTATATTAATTTTGATGCTATACGTCTTTGCACAATGGCCATGATATGAACTAGGCTTCTGCTCAGACGGGACCTCTCTGGTATCAGACAGGAAATATTTATCTAATAGGTTATTGTAGGATTTGGGTTCAGATTTAGAAATGCAATAATGTTGCTGTGATAGATTTGAGAAATATTAAATGTAGAGGAGATTACTCATCATGAGATCAAAAGCTGTATAAACTACATGTCAGGGTTTTTTTCTGACATTGTTTACATTTCTCTGTCTAGTTTACACCTTCAAACACATATGAATTTTTGAATTTTTCAATAATTATATCTATATCTGTTTAGTCCTGGTAACAATTCTACACTTCTATATTCTCTACATCCTTTATTTTGTCAATGTTGGTTTCTCATGAATGAAGTTAGAAATGGGAAAGCTAACATAAGCTTCTTAGTTTTTCCAATTTAGCTAAATCACCTTGGTGTGTGCAATGGTATAATGTGGGCTTTTTTAATTAAAATAATGTTGGGGTTTTTTAATTGTAGCTTTCTGAAAAAATCATAAAGCCTTATGATCATTCTTAGAATGAGAACTAGAGAAGTTCCTGTGCTGGCTCCAAGCTTTCATCCTTGAGCTACAATATCCACTAAGGACCCTTACAGGTCCTTCTTTAAACATGTTCCATAAGTAATTAAGGCCTCAGACACAAAAGTAAGCAAAAGCAGCATTTGACCTTTTTCTTCCAGAAGGGTCACTATTGTAACAAAATAGTGGTTTTGGTTAACCTTGATAGGTTAAAGAGTTCAGAGCTCCCTCTATATTAGTAGCCAAGTCCTGGAGTAGCAACTGTAAGATATTGATAATGTACTCTGGTTTCTTTAACAAAATATTTCCACCTGGAAAACCACATAAGTATTGAAGTAGCTTCATAGGACATGTCTGGGCTATGTGACTTATGTCTGAGCATTCATATGGTTGTTTATGCATGAAACATATGTTACAGCATTTAACCACCGAGCTGTCTCTAGAGAAAAAAGGAGAAATCCCAGGCCTGTGTGATATAGATCATATTGCAGCCATTGCTATTTTCTTTTATGTTCTAATTCTCATGTTTTTCTCCAGTTCCATCCAGACAGTCTTTCTGTAGCCCTTGCCAGCACCTACCAGCTCATCTTACTGTGTGAGCCATAATGAAGTCTATATTCCTGTCCCTGCAACAGGCAACTGATGCCCTCCTGGTGTTTATAGCAGAACTGAAAAGACTTCCAGATAATCCTTTCTTGATCTGCTTATAGATAATCAGCAGTGTGACAAGAATAAGAGGTCTCCACTTTTTAAAAAAATTTATTTTTAATATTATATATTTTCTAGTTCTTGGCAGTACCTCTAGATACATGAGCCAATGATTTCTTTGAAAGCAAATTTCTTCAGTCTTTCTTAAGTTTGCAAATATGCCCCTTGATTTCACTCTATTTTTAGGGTCAAGACTGGAAATTAATCAGATTATTGAAAATTTGAAGAAACATGGCTTTCATTCGATGGCACAATCTGCAACTATTTGTCTTCTCTGTGGGACATGGAAGCCGACAGGACCAGCTTGTCTGAACAAAAACCTCTCCAAAACATGATTCCTGCTACAGAACACACCACCAGTCTTTGTTTATGGCTTTTCAAAAATGAGCTTCACATGACAACACACATTACAGAAGACACATTATATACATACATGAATATAGTTATAAATTATATATGTAAATAAACTTTGACCCTAAGCCCTGGTGGGTGCAAATTTGTGATTCAAGCAGAGACTTCAACTGTTTTATTTTTGTTTACTCAAAAGGACATGAGACCCAAATTATGATTGAAAATCAAATAATTTTTTTATAGTAGGCCCTGCAGCTTGCTGAAGTCAGTTGCTACTTACAGTACAGGGCTTTTAAAAATTTTTATTGCAGTAGCAACAGCTCCATGCATAGTAGTGGTTTACACTTGAATAAATAATAATTGCAGATAATGGGTCTGTCAGCATGAACGGATTAGGGGTCTCAGCAGTGGTTCCATCACCACAGTGAAAATACTAATTTAAAATCCCGTTTCCTTTTCTTTGACCTTATGCCTCATTACTTTAATGGCATTAAGAGTTAATTTCTGGGAGAACAGTTATTTATTTATTTATATTACCTTTCTTGTTATATAACATTACATTTTTTTTATAAAGGACATTTACATCTCATATGGCATTTGGCATTATATGGTTTAGTTCTATGAAAGCTGGCTGCTTTTTACCAGTTTGGGGGCCGGCAGTGAGCAGATGGTGAAAGATTTGAGTGGTCACTTGAAATGTAAGAAGAATACAAAGACTTGAGGTCAAACCAGCCTCAAATCAGGAAGGCAAAGAGAAGAGATTGTTACCCTCACCTTTTCTGTTTGCCTCTTTCATAGGAACATATTATGAATTGAGCTTTTCAATGTCTATTCCACTATGTATTAAAATTTGTTCTTATAAGTAAAGTGTTTCATTACAATTATGGAGAATTATGTTTTCTCACTTGCAGAAAAATATGAACTACTAATCATGATTTTAGTTTCATATATTGTTGCCATTGGAAGCCTCTTTTGCATAGAAATGAAGGAATTAAAGTACATTCACAGAGATAGGATATTCCACAGCACATTCTGAGTCCATTTATGAAGTCTCTATAGAGGAGAGGAGAGCTCAAGAGAAGTTTGTTACCCTCTGCAGAGAAAAAGATGCAGCATTTCATTGTTGGCCTCAGCTGCTGCTATCTATTTTATTTTCCCTGCAGATTTGCGTGACTGAATACTGCTGGCGAAGGATCTTTGCCATCAGGTAAAGGAGCTGTGGGAAGAGGTCACACTATGCAACATCAGAGATGAGGAGAAAAAGAGCAGATGGATCTCCTCTGAGACCCTGCAGCATTGGGAGTCTGAATCCCCAGCCACACTGAAGAATAAGATAGTCTGTGCTTATCAGATTGGAAAATGGAGAGTCCCATGATGGTCAAGGCTGGGACCTGGTAGCTCCAGAAGAATGGCTCGTGCTCCACCTGCAGATTTGCAACTGCAGAATAGGACCAGACAGGGGTCTGGGAGCTGTGTCCAGTGAAGGGTGAAAGACAGCTGAGACTGAGCCCTGCAGCAGCACCTTGATCCTGTTACAAGGTTTATTCTGAATTAATTCAAATAGATTGTTAATAAACCAAATTTCTGACAGCTCTTTGACATACAGGAACTTTAGAAAAATTAATCAGAGTATAAAATAAAATGAATATTTAACAAAAATGGAAGTTTGCTTTTAAAAAAAAAATCAGTTAGGATCTTTAAATTTAGTTTCCTAATATTAAAATCTGTATTAAGTTTAGAGAGGTTTTTAGCTGAGTATGAACTCAAATATACTAAATGAGATTAAATCTAACCAGAGTCAAAGAGAACAGAGATGCAACTTCCTACTTATAACATCCTGCCTGTAACAAAAGTGAGCCAAAACAAGCAAAGGATTAAAAAATCTGTATAAAACCCATGCACACTGAACATTTGTTGATCTCAGAGGCCTTTTCCAACCCAGCTGATTCCATGATTTTATTGAGTATTTTAATGGCTGATCTGCTTTTAAAGTTAGAAAGTAAGAAAATTCATAGAAAGAAATTTATTTATGGCTCATAATTCCCTGATCCCACACAGTATTTTTCTCTGTCTTTTAGAGGTCCTATCCAAAGAAAAGGTTGCTTCTTAATTCAGTAAATTTCTGTTACTCTGTTAGTAGGAGAGAAGAGAGACAGAAAAACAATAAGGATAATGTCAGCAGAAAAGAATTGCAGGAACGAAGGAAGCCAGGCCTGAGCAGAAAAAGATTGAATCAAATTTCCAGTCAATGAAATGAAATGGAAAAGACACAAGGAAAAGTGAATAACCACAGGTGAAATTGTGCTGCCTCTAGTGAAGTCAGCCAAAACTGCTTCTGAGAACATGATGAATGCTTAAGAACTGCAGGAATCAGTCCACAGATTGTCAGAAGAGTTGAAACAAAGCTCATGGAGAGAAGAGAAAGAAAAAAAAACTTAAGGAGATTGAAAGAAGCCTGAGGGGAACTTGAGGAAAGATATGTCTAGAGAGAGAATCAGTAAAAGATGAAAATAGTAAAAGACAGGTCAGATTCTCAACAGAGATTGACAATTTAACCCATCTTACAGGCTGGTCCTGTCAGACCTGTATATTGAATAGTGGTATATAAATGATAGAATTGAGACAAATGATAAAATATATTACATTTAACATCAGTAGCAGGGAAAAATCTATGCAACTTTTCTGGAGTATTATTTCATGCCACATTTTATTAGGGGAATTATGTTTAGTTTTTAGTATAAAACCATAAGAGGTTGGTATTTTCAGGATTTTTTATTAATATTAACTAAAATATTTGCTGTAAAAGTATCAGAAAAAAATTGAAATACTGTTTCTTTGTAATTTATTTCTGATTTGCAGGCATGGTTTCTGTCCTCTTTATCTGGTATTTCTATCAGTGACTTTTTCCACATTAGATCTGTTGCTATGTGATATTTGGTAATACAGTGTACACTGATGATATTTTTGTAAACATTGCTGTATTTTTCATCAGCCATTTGTTAAATTTAGGTAGACATGTAAATTACTGTACAATGTTGTAAACCCATGTGACTCTACTAAATCAAATGGCTTCACATGGATCCATTTTACATCTATTATTCCAAGAATGAGGTATGTTAGATGTTACTTGGTTTTTAAGATTTCTGGAGAGAAAGCCATATAATAAAAACATTCTGTAACAGTAGCTGCAAAAGAGGAAAAATTATCTTAAATGAGGAAATTTCTATTGTGAGTTTTATGGAATTATGAAAAAGTAATGATTAACTTTTCTAAGTATCCTAACAGAAAAGTTTAAATACGATTTTGGAATCTAAGTCAATTCTGACTATGACACAAAATTCAAGGGTCTTCAGAGATCCATTGAAATAAATAATGAAATCATCATGCAATAATTTAGATGCCTTGCATTAAACATTTTTCATAAGGACTAATTAGTCATAACTTCTGGAATCCCAGAACATCTGATGGTAACTGACTTATCTAGGCAGGAGTAAATTTGGATTATTGCATCTAACTTCAGACATGGCAATGATGCTATCACTTACCTTGTCAAAAGTCCAGTGCTACTCATCTCTACTTCCTACTAAGTATTCTTGGCTTTTGTCAAAAGCTCTGAACTGAAGCCAGGAACTTAAAATACCATAAGTAACTGAATTAGTTTTGGTTTTAGAGACTGAGACTTAATTAAGTTTGTTAGGATAAATTAGGAGTAATTCACATTCATGAAGAAATATTCCATGTTTTCTCTGTATATGTGTGTTACTCATTGAGAGGCTGTTGCATGATAAATGTTATTGTAGAGCAGTAGCTTGGTTGTTAGGTTGACATTCATGTGACAGTACTGAGGTTTCAATTATCTACTTGCATCAATCAATCTTTTAGTTTCCAGCACTGTTGCCTGCAGTAATGTCACAGCTTTTTTGTCAGACAGGAGAACTTTGTGGGAAATGTTATTCATTACAGCTGCAAATCTGTCACTGCGCCTGGCATGGCTTGTTAATGACAACATTTATTTCAAAGAGTCGTGTTTCGCTTTGTTGCTGGAGAGTTGACTTTGTGATCACAAAATATAATGAAATGCCAAGAAGATGAAGTGAATGAAGTTTGCCAAAAATCCGGCTAAAGTGATTCAGATCTTCTAAAAAAAAGTGTACACGCAAATACACTCTTCATATTTTGTTGAAAACATTTAATCACTTATAGAAGCATGAACATGGGCAGAGGAAAAATGTTAATTAGAATACAGTTAGTAGAACAGCACGCACAGGCAGGAAGTTGGATCTTTGTTTGGGTTCTTCAATCCATGATACTGGAAAGAAAAATCTTTTCAATGAATTTTTTAAAACAAATAAACAATCACAGCATCCAGCTCTTCCACTACTAATATTGAGATGTCATCTCTCTCCATCACCTCTTTTTAAAGTACTGGAGCATCTTTCATATGAAGACAGTCTGAGACAGCTGGGACTGTTAAACCTGGGAGATGTCTGAGAGGAAAGTACATAAATCCCTGATGGAAGAGAATGAATAAGCAGCAGCTGGACACTTCTTGGTAGTCCCCATTGACAGGAAAAGAAGCACTGGGCACAAATAACAGCAACAACAACAGAAACAAACAGGAAATGTCATCAGAACCCGAGAAAACACTACTGTGACTGCCAGATGCTGGAGCTGGTGCACTAGAGAGGTCATGGAGTTTCTAGCTGTGGTGATACTCAAAACTTAACAGTTTGAATTTACATGACATAAGCCTGTACAGCCTTGCCTGGCTGAGTGTCCCAGGGCAAGGGGTTGGATCAGAAGATCTCCAGCCTCAACTATTCTGTGATTTATGCCTGTCTGGCAGTTTTCTGAGGGATTGTCAGAATGGGAAATGGGTCTGGAAGGGGCAAGACTTTAGGTAGTTTTTCTTGGAAACAGAAATTGTGCCCATTACACACATCCTGAGGTTCCAGCTTTTTTGGAACAGAAAGAATTTTCAGTTTACAATGGGATTTATGAGCCCACCATGTTTCTACTACTGCTGTGAAACTGTGGCTGGTACCTGTGATATTGGATCAGTTATCTCTGTTTTTCACCGCAAGTGCTGTGCTGACTGCTCCATAGGCATATGCTTAAACTGCAAACATCACAGGTCATCTTTGATTTGCCTTATAAAATGATACTGCCTACTGGTGTGATGTAACTAAAACATCCTAGTTCTTGAGAGATATGTTGTGTTGGCATCAGGGCAAAATCCATCAAAATAGCAAACATTAGACAGGGGCACAGTATCACCTTTTAGTGGAAATATAGTCAGGACAGATGCCAAGACATACTCATGTTGTTCTTTAATTTGCTGATGTTGCTACACTTCCCATTTACTTGTTTTCTCCTCCAGTGGAAGATGGACTTTTTATTTTAATTTTTATTTTCCCCTTGGACTGACAGGTCTCTGTGTTAGAAATTCAAATATCTCACATGTTCTGGAAAGTTCAGTTTCTCCATTGATTCAGAATGGCAAACACCTCTCTGTTCCTGTACTGGGTCTGGCTGGGTTGGAGCCAACTTTCTTCATAGCAGCCCATATGCTGCACTTTGCATTTGTGGTTGAAACAATGTTGATTACACACCAATGCTTTGGCTACTGCTGAACAGTGTTTTTACAGCAACAAGTCACTCTCTTACCTGTTGGTCCCCAAAGCAAGTAGGATGGGGGTGGTCAAGAGGTTGTGAGGGCACACGTCTGGGACAAGGCTGATCCCAACTCTATTCCACACCCCATGATGTGCTCAGCAATAAAGGCTCAGGAAAAAGGAGAGGACATTCATAGTTACGACATTTGTCTTGCTAAGCAGCCATTCTGCGTCCTGATGCCATGTTTCTCACAAAGTGTCTTGACATCTGCCTACCAATGGGCACCAGTGAAGGAATTTATCTTTTTCCTTAGCTTTTATGCATGCCTTCAGTTTTTCTTATTAAATTGTCATTATCTTGATCCGTTATCTTGCCTTCCTTCTATTTTCTTTCCACGTTGTTGGAGAGGGGAGTAAGCCTGGGACTGGGAAGGTGTTTGACTGCTGTTTGGGTTCAATCAACTACAGAAAGGGTTTCCCTAACCAGAAAGAAGGACTAATGTCCTCGTATCATATAATTGTTCTTTAAAACTTAAATTGACATTACACATAATTAACTTTGAAATATTGTTTGCAGTCAAAACCAAGCCAACCACTTACAATCTCATGATTCAGGATGCTGGAGGGCATTTTTATTTGGACTGTCTTTACTTTTAGTATCACCACTATTTCAGCTCCTCAGCTGACCTCTGCCTGTGTCCAGGTGTTCTTTCTGAGCAGAAGCCCTGCAAACCCTAACTGGTTTTCCTATTTTTAGGTCTATGGATCCACACTCAGGGAATGAATAACCTTCTGTAAGAAATTGGCTTTCTAAAACTGAAATGTAGTCCCAATTTAGGGTTAAATGTCTATCAACAGTGGGTGGGAAAGCTTCAAATTAAAACCATGTGCAAACACTAGTACTTCTTGTTTGCAGACACATTAATGCACACAGTGAATGAGGACACATCTAGCGTATGGAAATAGTTGCTCAGTACTATTGGTAATGATTAGGGATCCGATAAAGGTCTAAAGTTACTTGTGAATTTCAATTTTTTTTTTTGAATTTTCAAGTATACTCTCTTTCAGGGACTTTCAGAAAGAAAGATATGATATCCTCACTAGTAAAACTGGGAAGTGACATAGATCAAAAATATAAGAAAAAGAAAAGAATTCTACCTCACAAAACATATAGTAGTATTTCAGCCAGAAGGAATATATAAATGATAGCTATTTGCATACTGTTTCAAAATATAGATTAATGTAGGGTCAATACATTTAGTTGTAAAACAGTACACCAGCAGAGAATGGAAATGGAGAGACTTACTCATTAAATGAATGAGGAAGAGGGAATTATCAGCAAATTGATGATTTTATCAGCTTTATCCATGTCCCAGTGCTATAGCAAGGGCATCCCTCCTGCTATTCATCACATTGCTCTCTTTATAATATCTCTGCTGGAATAGGCAGAAAGACATTTCTCAGGGCACAGAAACTTGCTATGTACTCTTAGCATAAACTTCAGACTTAAATACTCAAAATATGATCTTACTCCTTGACTTTATTTTTTCGAATTTGTGTCTGCTCATCTATTGCATATTTCCAAATTAGAAGAGAGAAAAAAATACCACAAAACATACACACAAAAAAAATTAAAAAATGCCACGGATTAAAAAACAAAACAAGGAAAGTTGTAGGTGTAGACATTTACAAATGTCTTTTGAACTTTTTTCTCAACACTGCAAGGTTAATGAAGTTCAATAAGAAGTAAATGATCCAAGATTTACAATCCCAGACAGTTAACAAACTCAGAGGATAGAGTAACTGCTAGAGGTTTTGTTTCTGATTCTTTGTCACAGACAGTGAAAAAAGCCATTTGACTTTAGAAATAAATGTTTTCTTACATTATATTAGATTGGACTCATTCTATTTCTCTGTGTAAAGCCATTACATGGAGAGCAATTAGTAAAATATAATTTTAATTTATGCTAGGTCTTGCCCTATGCCTTGACAGAAAAGTGTAAGGTCATCAGAGATAATAAATTTAATATATGAGTACAAGGAATGTGAAAATATGTATATTCTCTGTGTGTAGAAGTAAATTCCTTAAATGTTCTGTACATGGGATAACATAATCTGATGCAAACAAACCCAATAAAAATTCCTATTCATTACCTTATTGCTTGATTTCTTTAATCTCCCTGATATCTGAATGCAATTTAGCATGTAACATTATTGATCTGTTTGTCATCTGAGAATGCCGTCCTGTGAGCTTTCGAGTAGAAAGAAAGAAAGAAAGATTACAAATGGACAAGATGAATAATTGTTGTTTGCTAGTTTACTAGGAGATAAACATGAACTTTGTCTAGACATGCTGATTGTAATCCATCAAGCAGTGATTAAAGAGTAATACTCTTTATTATTCAGGGAGAATATTAAGGGCTTTCTTGAATTATAATTAGAATTCTTGAAATACAGATAATAAAGAGATGTAATTCTCTGTATCTTTTCACTGAAACAAAAGTTTTGTAGGGAGACAGGTAAATGATGTACAAGTGGACAGCCTATTGCATTGAGCCTCAGAATTCAGCAAACACATAATTTAAAATTAAAAAAAAATTGCTCATGCTATAAATAAATATAGCCTATACTTAAAGGAAAAGTGTAATGGCAATCAAGATATAAAAGAAAAAATTTTGCGAATGAGTCAGCAAAATCATGACCTTCTTTCAGTAGAGAAAACAGAGACTATTCTACATAGAATATTGACTTTGAACAATTTTATGTTTACCTTTGGATGAATAATTAATTTTGTAATTCTATTTGAGAGGCAGTCTTGCTTCTGATCACAATTATTTAAGGTTCAAATGAATACATGTCCAACTAGATAGTACTTAATCTTATTGAGAAACTGCATAATCAAGATGATTAAAGTATTAAACAGGCCAGCTGAAAACATTTGAACTGATTTTATCTCAACTGTCATTTTGATTCCTTTGAAAAGTTCAATTTACTTAGAGATATTTAAAGGATTGTAAATAAATATTATGTGATCCTTTTATTTTAGTAGTGGCATTGTTTCATACTTCCTTAAAAACTTTTTCATTGCATTTCTGAGGCAGCTGACTGATGACCATAAGTCAAGACACTATCAAAGTCCTATGCTTTACAGTACCTCTCATGAAAATACAGGCGGGGACATCTGTAAAGTAATGCATCTAGACAATTAACAAATCCACTACTGCAATTCATGGATTATGTGGTCTCTACTTCAGCAAAGGTGGAGAAGGGACATGTGACCAGTAAGTGTGTTGTTAATTCCAGTCCAAACCTCTAATTAATTGGCTACCTGTAGGCCAGACTGGCAACCAGCCTTCATAGAGAACAAAGACACACTGTGACCATGCCAGACACCTTAGAAAATACAGAATCTTGTCCACTTTTTGACAGCTTTACGTTGTGTCTCCTTATACTCAGAACAGCCAAACTACTTCAACATACCAGATATGTGGGGGTTGAGGGGGGTCTGCATAAGAAATGGTTGAAGGGGTAAATAGTTCAGAAATTTCTCTTTGCTCAAGAGACCTGTTGTGGATAACAGAAACAGGTTGAGAGAATGTGTGAGAACAACAATGCTTTGTCTTTCCCTCAGAAGCTTTTTCTCAGCTAAGATAGATAAGAAGCATTTCCTTGCTCACAAGTGGAAAGGGAAAAGGAGGGAAAGGGAATGGCTCAGAAAAGCAGCATTGTGCAGGTCAGAAAGCCCCTTGATGTATATAGCCTAGAAGACCTGTGGCCTGTGTGTGCATTTTTGCCACCCAGATGTGAGTTCTGGCACCTGTGTAGTGTTCCCAAAATAAACTTCCTTTCCTGATTAAAAGTCCATGGTTTGGCTCTCTGATTACCTGCGTGGAACATTAAAGCTTGCAGGCTAACTACTCTTCTCCTTTTTCCTAGTGTCCTTGTACTCCATGTCATTTCCCACAGAATGGACAGGATTGATCACTCTTTGGATTTTTCAAATTCTCTTCTTAACAAGTTAGTGTTTTGCGCCCTTTAGTAAATTGCTCATTTCTCTAGGAAATTTATTACAAATTGATTTCACATCTTGTGGATGAGCTTGCCCTCTTGTTCACAGCTGAACCCCTGCTCACATGACCTCTCCCATTCTCTACTAGAAAATGTTAAAGGCATTCTGACAACCTCTTAGATGACTTAGACACTGGAATATAAAGTGCTTTGCTAATGCCTAGGGTATTTTGATAGACCTGTTCTTCCTTTCCTTAAAAATGAAGAGATATGTTCTTGAAGAGGAACAGATCTCTGTTTGCAAATCTATGAACCAATGTGGATTAATTTCCCAGAAATTAAAAAAACCATACAGTTTATCGCCTTTATTCTGACTTGCAGTGCTGTCTACAT
Organism: Pithys albifrons albifrons; assembly: GCF_047495875.1. Classification (NCBI taxonomy): domain Eukaryota; kingdom Metazoa; phylum Chordata; class Aves; order Passeriformes; family Thamnophilidae; genus Pithys; species Pithys albifrons. The sequence continues at coordinate 48,456,190 of NC_092459.1, read as the reverse complement.
AAGCTTAATTTCCACTCTTGTAACATGTTAAAATACATATCTGAAAACTGAAAATTATATTTCTCTTTGTCATGGCTAAGAGTTTATTTAGCAAACTGAAAAATAACTTTCCTGTTTCCAACACAAATACATATGAATAAATAATTTGCTGGCTTTCTACCAACTTTTCTCAATTCCTAATGAACTTTGGAATTCTTGTTTCTTAGATAACCAGGACACTAAGATATAAATCCAAATGACAAAAATGTTTCTAATTATTCTATTTCTAATGTATGCAGTTTTCTTTTTTGACATATTAGTCCAAGAAATTTCATATTTTAAAGAGTCACTTTTTGTCTCAACCTGACTTTGTGAATGGCATAAACATGACAGTATGGTTAATTTTTCACTGTGAAGGAATGAGTTACTCCAGTCTAATGAAAGCACAGATAAAATGGAAATGAAAGAAAGCAGCACACAGTTTACACATACCACCTTGGTCTACCTGGGTTTGTTATCTCTACAAAATGTGAGCAGCTACACAAATGTGTTCAAGTTGCCTCTGTTTTAGAAACTGTGCCCTTAAATTACTGAGGCCCTCTCCAGAGATTACTATAAGTGATCTGTACAGCACATATCTTCAGTAAGGTTATTCATGCACTTTATTCTTTCTCAAAATGATAAAGACCCTTCTTCTGCCCCATATATAATTTTATGGCCTGGATGAGTCCCCACACTATCTTTTTAGGATGCTGCATATCTGGTAAATACATCCATCTTTCTCCCTCGTTGATATAACCCCTGTAGAAGAAAAATGTTATTCATGTATATGCAGAGCCTTTAAACATTGACTGCCTCCTGGGAGCATCCTACTCTGGAATCTGCTACTCCACCACAGCCTTCCTTCTTAAGGTAACAGAATCCCTGCTCAACAAAGGAGTCTGATTCTGGCCTGGATGTTTGCCCCAAAGACCCTTTCAGTTTTCCTCTAAAGAGAATGAACAAGCACTCAGACATCAGGTGGTGTAATTAATGGAGAGGTCCTCCAATCATTTACTATATTCAGTGGCACTGCTTTTTCTCTAGCTCACCAGCCACCTGCATATTGATTGGCTGTGTGGTATTCCCAGTGTTGCATCATGGTTTTGTTTATAGATTATGTTATGTATGGTCATACAATATGCTATAATTTTCATGAATTTTGTTATGGAGCATGAGTTTAGCCTGTTATTGACCACCTTTATCCAGACAAGCAACCATGACTGATAAGACAATCTAATAGATATGATCCTGTTTTTTGTGTATTGCAGCTTTCCATTTCTGAAAGCTTATTGTCTGCACTATGTTTTGAATCACACTAAATACAGAACAAAGTCTCAGGAAAAAAAAGAAAGAGAGATCTAAATTAGAATAACCGGAGTGGAAAAGTATAACTGTTGCTTGGAAATGGAGAGTTTATTAAGAAATCTCATTAAAAAAATGAGGGCTAAATAGCCCTTGAATTAGCCATGGAAAGCATAAGAAATGTTGTGTAGATCATAGGAGAGCAATGTGCTTTTTCCAGATGGTTAAATCATATCCCCATTCTCTAGAAAAATGGATTTGGTCTTAGAAAATGCTTTTTGTTGTAAGAAAAGATCTTAGGTCTAGTGAAGTTTTTTCATATGCTAAAACTGTTTATGCATAAGAAGCCCACTTAAATCACATGAGCCTTACTGAAAGTGCAAGCCAATGAAAGACCAATATGAATCCAAAGTAATAGATTAGTCAATAATTCTAAAAGAATAGATTATTCGACAGTTCCGTGACTATGGTTTCATTAATATCATTCATATCACTGAAGTTTCTTGAATTAATCTTTATGAAATACTTCACACATTTTCTTAGAAAAAAATAGGCTGAATCCAAAAATAGTCATTCGTGAAAATATTCTTTTCACCCTGGGCTTCCAACACTCAACAAGTTCTTACTGTTTTGGGAAAAAAAAGGTCTCCTGTTACTAATCTGGACTTCTCTTATTTCAAACTGTGGCAATAAGATGTTTATATAGCAGATACAGTAAGCAGGAGAACAAATAGACAGTGATTTCCTGGCCCCCATCTGTATACACATAATAACAAAATCAGCTGTTAAATTAGTATTTGAAAATTGAAAGAATCATGACTAGTTTCCAGTCATCCTGGCTTTTCTGAGATTTTCTCTAAAACTCCAGTTTATGAACACACATCTTTAGCTATGGACATCAAATCTGAACGTGAACAAAAGACAAGACATGATGTCTGTCTCGGTTTGGCCTAGTTCTTTTTACCAACCCTGGACTGCCCTCCTCCCTCCTTCCAAAGTCTTCCCAGCAAAGGGAAAAAAAACCTGAAAAGAAAAGAACTCAAAAGAAACTGAACAGAATTAAAACAGAAATTATATTTTTCTGACATCTACAACCAGATATGCAATTTATACACACTATGTGAGGCCCAATCCCAGGGGAAAAGGGAAGAGGGAGTGGGTAACAAGGAATAAGGAGGGACAAAACCAAACCAAAACAAATGAAACAGACAAATACAAACAAAAACTTTAAGAAAGGAGGAGAACAGGCAATGATACAATCTCACCATGTCCCGGGCTAGGACAGCCAACCAAAACAAGTGACCACCCAGGCTCCTCCTGCTCTCCCAAACCTCACCGGAAGAAGGAAGACTAAAACTCCTTCCTATCTCCCCTCCTCCTCTGTTGTATGGAAAACAGGTGTGGAATATTTATGTTATGTCCACTTCCTTAGTTACACCTGGTTACTGAGGAAGCCATGGATCAAACCCATCACAATGTCAGAAATGGAAGTTGTATAACTTAATTTCTCTTTGTTGTAATTCTGTTCACATGTTCAGGTGTTGCATTAGTCTGTTAGATTTTAGTTTGTCTTTGAAGTCTTTGAAGACTTTTTGTCTGTTCATGAGAAACACTGAAATTTCTAATTGATTTTCAGAAGCCCTTACGTAGAGTTAGCAATCTCATTCCTAAGTATATGACTCTGCATTTTCTTATGTTGATACATATTCTTACTAAGAAATTTATTAAGAAATTTCTGTTTTCAATATCAGTAGCCTGGCTTTACTATTTATGACCATAAATGTTATTGTTTACTAACTTGACCACAAACAAGTGTAGAGCTTCTCTCAGATGGTTGAAAAAAATATAATTAATCAATCTTTCTTTAAAAGTTATAAAATTCCTATCCTTTACATTTATTCTTAGAGATGTGCTTGCCTGTTTTAAATTCATTTACCATTTAATTCATGGCCCATTAATTTTATATTATATTAATTTTGGTACCAAGTAAAATTGCACAGTTGCTGCAGCATATTAAATGAAATCTAGTGCTTTTATCAACCTCTTTACAAATCTAAAAAAAATCTCATATTAAGTTATTTTGACAAGATCTGATTGATATCAATTAAATTATTATCCTACTTTAGTTTTTAAATTAATTGAGCTTCATACCAATTGTTCCATCCTTCTGCCTATAAATGACGCTATGATGACAGGATTATAATTACTTGAGTTGCTATGTAGCCACTTAAAATACTGAAGAAAATTAGTTTAGTTCTACTCCTCTGGAATTTCCTCAGTATTGCAAGATTTATTACGAATTATCTTTAGTTTCCAAAGTTCTTTCAGCTCTTTTAAAATCTTAGTTGTAAAAGTTTAAGTTAATTATCTAGTATTTGGGGGTTGGGAAGCACATCTGCCCTAGGGAGTCCTTAAACTTTCCAAGAGTTCTTGCATTTCAAAAATGCATTAGTTATATATTTTTCCATTGGGGCTTTATTTTTAGAACTATTTCCATAATACTGGTAGTTAGCAAATGGTTTCCTAATAAATTAATCTTGCTTTTTAATTTCAGATTTTTTCCTTAAATTAGAATTTCTACTTAATTTAGTACAGTTCTTAGCCATAAATCAGGGTGTTGGTGAATAATTTAGCTCTAATGTACCATATTGTTCACAGGGCCTTGACTGCTGTAATGAGTGCCCCTACTGGGTGAATAGCAAAAAGCTTATAAACTAAGGCTGAGAGTTTTGTGGAGTCTGCTTGTCAAACTTCACTGAATGCCTTAGCAGCTTGCTGTAGCTCTTCTTCCATTTCCTTCATTTCCCCCCACAGCTGAAAAAATAAGTTGAACTCCTAAGGCTGTTATTGTTGTCTTGCTATATCCATAAAAATATGTATCTACCACAAGAAGGAATCCATATAGTCATTGTCACTTTTTTCTATTTAATTTTTAGTTCTTTTCTCAGTAGTGGGCATGCATGGCAGGGACGATTCCCAAAAGAGGAGCCATAGCATGCAGCTAAATATTCCATGGGGTGACATGCTTTTTCAGGAAAAGCAGGTGAGCTGTGCGCAGTGATCCACACTGGCAGAAAAATTCTGATTGAACATCCCTGGTAATTATTGTGTGGGTCATAAGTTACTCTTCTCCGGGGACACCCCTTTGTCACGGGGGAGAAGCTTGCATGCCCTTATGAGGTTGAGAGCTATGCTGGAGGTGGTTTTTGCTGCCGGTAGGGTCTCCCATGCCAGACAGGTCTCAGCTGAAGGGTCAGACAAAGTGTGTCCACAGGCAGGATGGGCTCGCTAGCCGTCTGGCAACCATCCTAGGAGAAGGACAACTCCAACCCCAAACCCAGGCAGATGGAGCTCGTTTAGCTCTGTAAGGCCATCCATCTAAGAGAAGGATACTCTAACCAAACCTACGTCCTGAGGTATTCGCTGTCACCGTCCAAGCTTGCTAGGCCATGGCAGATGAACCTTAGGAGTAAAGGGTGGGGCCAGTTCTGCGCACGCTGTGCCTCATCTAAAAATCCATTGCGCAGGCTTGAAGGGTTCACCCACATTGCAAAGCCCTGTAGCGACAGGTGAGGGTCGAAAACGGCAGGTGATAGGAAGCAGCTGGAAGCCGCAGACCCAACCCTGCATGCAGGCGGTTCAGGATATGGGTCATTAGAGACTTGACCCCGGAGATGACAGTCTCTTGCGGCAGCATCCTGAATGACCAAACAGCCTTTTCTAGGGACAGCACTGCTTGCTCCACACGCAGAGGGGCCTAGCAAAGGTGGCCTAAACAAAGCTCATCTCCACACCCGGTTAGATAACCGCAGCCAACTGGCATCTTCCATGAAGTCAAACAAAAACAAAGAGATTTCAAAGGCATACACCTGCCTGCAAAGGTGTGCTCAAACTAACACTCACATGTTGGAACATCAGAACCATGCTTGATACTGGGGATAGTGGATGTCCTGAGCGTCATTCTGCTCTAATTGCCCACGAACTGTCACGGCTCAACATTGACATTGCTGCTCTCAGTGAAGTTCGTCTTCATGAGGAAGGCAGCCTTAAAGAACATGGTGCTGGCTACACACTCTACTGGTCAGGCAAACCCAAAACCGAAAGACACCTTTCAGGAGTTGGCTTCATGATTAAAAACTCCATTGCCTCCAAACTTGAAAATCTGCCGACAGGTCATTCCGATCGCATTATGTCCTTACGCCTTCCTCTACACAACAAGCAACATGTTGTTCTTTTTAGCGTATATGCCCCAACTCTCCAAGCTGACCCAGCGGAAAAAGACAAATTCTACACAGACCTGCGCCGCCTCACCCAAAATGTTCCTGCATGTGATAAGATCATAATCCTTGGTGACGTCAACGCCAGAGTAGGTAAGAATTCTGAAGCCTGGAAAGGAGTCCTGGGCAAGCATGACGTTGGAAACTGCAACGACAACGGACGCCTCCTGCTAGAGTTTTGCGCAGAACGGCAGCTCACCATCACCAACACTGTCTTTCAACAGAAAGACAGCCTGAAGACAACCTGGATGCATCCTCGATCCAAGCACTGGCACCTCATTGACTATATCTTAGTACAACAGAGAAATGTCAGTCATACTCGAGTGATGGCGAGTGCAGAATGTCAAACAGACCACTGCCTTGTGCGCTGCAAACTTAACCTCCACTTCAGGCCCAAACCTAAGAGAGGCAGCATTCCAAGGAGGAGGCTCCAAGTCAGCAATCTTCAAACAGCCACAGTGAGAGACAGCTTCCAGGTAAACCTTCAAACTAGACTTAAAGATAATCCCATAGATCCCTGTCCTGAAGCGCTTTGGCAACATATTAAAAGTGGCATCCTGCAGTCCTCTGAAGAGTCCCTAGGGTTCTCCTCCAAGAAAAACAAAGACTGGTTTGATGAAAACAATCAAGAGATCCAGGAATTGCTGAAGAAGAAGAGAACTGCTCACCAAGCACACCTCGCTCAGCCATCTTGCCATATAAAAAAAGCTGCCTTTCGTCTTGCATGCAGTAAGCTCCAACAGAAACTTTGAGACATCCAGAACAAATGGTGGCTCGACCTAGCAGAAAAGACACGACTATGTGCAGATTTAGGTGACCACAGAGGATTCTATGAGGCCCTGAAAGCAGTGTATGGACCCACACACCAGGTTCAAAGCCCCCTATTCAGTGCAGATGGTCAACTGCTTCTAACAGATAAAACCTCCATCCTGAACCGATGGTCTGAGCACTTTCAGACTCTCTTCAGTGCCAACCGTGTAGTCCAAGGCTCAGCAATTCAGCACATTACACAACAACTGGTGAAACATGAATTGGATGCAGCCCCTACTATGGGAGAGATACTCAAGGCCATACAACAGGTGAAAACCGGCAAGGCAGTTGGGGTTGATGGAATTCCACCTGAAATCTGGAAGCATGGAGGTCAAGCACTCCATGCCAAATTCCGCGAGCTTGTTGTGCGTTGCTGGGAACAAGGGGAACTACCACCAGTTCTCCATGATGCAGTCATTATCACCCTGTACAAGAAGAAAGGAGAAAAATCAGACTGCTCAAATTACCGAGGTATTACTTTGCTCTCCATTGCTGGTAAAATCCTTGCAAGAATACTTCTGAACAGATTAGTACCCACTATTGCAGAAGATCTTCTACCTGAAAGCCAGTGTGGTTTCAGAGCCAATAGGAGCACCACAGACATGGTGTTTGTTCTCAGACAACCGCAAGAGAAGTGTAGGGAACAGAACAAAGGTCTCTATGTAACCTTCGTTGACCTCACCAAAGCTTTTGACACTGTGAGCAGAAAAGGCCTGTGGCAGATCTTGGAACGTTTAGGATGTCCCCCCAAGTTCCTCAAAATGATCATCCTGCTACATGAGAATCAGCGTGGACAAGTCAGATATGGCGATGCACTCTCTGAGCCCTTTCCAATAATCAATGGTGTGAAACAAGGTTGCGTTCTTGCACCAACTCTATTCACAATCTTCTTCAGCATGATGCTCCAAAGAGCCACAGCAGACCTCAATGAAGAAAACGACATCTACATCCGATATCGTACCGATGGAAGCCTATTCAACCTAAGGCGACTGAAGGCCCACACCAAGACCCTGAATCGCCTTGTCCGTGAGCTGCTTTTTGCTGATGATGCCGCCCTCGTTGCTCACACAGAAGCAGCTCTGCAGCGCTTAACATCCTGCTTTGCAGAGGCTGATGAGCTTTTTGGGCTGGAAGTCAGCCTGAAAAAGACGGAAGTTCTCTACCAACCTGCACCTCAAGAAGTCTTCCATCATCCTCACATCACCATAGGCAATTCAGAGCTTAAGTCAGTCCAGCAGTTCACCTATCTGGGAAGTATCATTTCCTGACGGTAAGATTGACAAAGAGATAGACAACAGGCTAGCAAAGGCATACCGACCCTTTGGAAAACTCCATAAAAGAGTCTGGTCCAATAAACACCTGAAGAACAGTACAAAGAACAGTGTCTACAGAGCCATTGTACTATCTACTCTTTTATATGGGTCTGAATCCTGGGTCATCTACCGCCACCACTTGTGGCTTCTCGAACGCTTCCATCAGCGCTGCCTCCATTCAATCCTAAACATCCACTGGTCTGATTACGTGACCAATGTGTCTGTTCTTGAACAGGAAGGGGTCAGCAGTATCGAGGCCATGCTGGTGAGAACGCAGCTGCGCTGGGCAGGGCACGTCTCCAGGATGGAGGATCATCGCCTCCCAAAGATTGTGCTCTATGGTGAACTCGCCACCGGCTGCTGCAAGAGAGGAGCCCCGAAGAAGAGATACAAGGACTCCCTGAAACAACACCTCAGCCTTGGCCATATTGACTGCCACCACTGGTCCACTCTGGCCTCCAATTGGGATTCATGGAGACACACCATTCACGACGCTGCTGCTTCCTTTGAGAATGCACGGAGAGTCAGTCTTGAGGAGAAAAGACAACGCAGAAAGAACCATTCCTTGCCAATGTCACCTAGGGAGACGTTCCGCTGTGCCTTTTGTGACCGGACCTGCCTATCCCGTATCGGCCTTTTTAGCCACCAGCACACTTGCAGCAAGCGTGGGTAGTGCCCTTCTCAAATCTTCGTTCGCAAAGCCTAGTCATGATGATCATGATGACATAAGTTACTCAGGGTTTAATTTGAAGAATTTTTAAAGAGAAAAAAAAATCAGAAAACAAGAGTTTTCTTGTAAATGAAAGGGAACCATAACAAATGTGTTCTATAAAATTGTCATAGAATCACAGAAGGTTTTGTGCTGAAAGGGACTTTAAAAATTATCTAGTTCCAACACCCCTGCCATGGGAAGGGACACCTTCCACTAGACCACATTGATTGGAGCCCCGTTCAAACAATGTAAAAAGAGTTAGCATTATTTTTTCCTTAGGATATACCTGTTAAGATTTTAATTTTTATTCTATGCATCTGTTTATGCTTATGTGTTTTTCCTTTTGAATTTAGATATTGCAAAATATTTCTAGCAAATGTATAACAAAAGAAATTTTATCAGCATGTGGAATACTGTGTCTGTTTCATTCAGAGTGACTTGGATTGGTAGGATTAATTACTGTAAGGGTGACCATGATAGAATAATACTATGGCCTTAATGATCACTTTATAAACTTCTCTACACTATCAGGATGAAAACTTTCATTTCCACAGATGGTATTTTTTGAGATATTCTAGATGTAAAACAAAATTGTGGAGAATCCCAGCTAATATACATTTATTCTCTATTTCTTATTTCTGGTTATATATGTGCAAATCCTGGAATTTCTATTAAGCATGGAACATGCTATTATTGTTTCTAATTTTAATAGTAATATTTTATGCTTTGAGGTTGGTATTTAGTGGAAAGCTGATCAGAAAAAATAAAAAAAGAGATTGTTTAACAAAGGTCCGTCTGTACCTTTATGGTCATGCTTTCTGGTCATGCTTTCTCTGCAACATGTCCAACTGCCAGTGTATTCCTTGACATGTCAGGCCTACAGAACACCCAACAGTGTTACTACAAGGTATTTTTTCTCCCTCATGCATCACATCAAGTAGGTGTGGTGGGGAAAAAAAATACAGCACTGCAAGGCTCCTAGTGTGCCATTGCACTCCCAGTGATGAACTGCCTGCTACATCAAGAGACCTGTGATGTCGGTGTCTCTGGGACAGTAGAACAGATTTATACATGACTTTTCAGTACCTTGGGTCTCTTCCCACACCCATCATACCCACCTAAAAACTCAAGTGTAAACCTTCAGTTTATAGAATATCAATCCCTATAGACCATGTTGCAAATTTCTCTGTTGGTTGCTTAAAACTATATTCAGCTTCCTCAACTGTGTGTTTATGCAGTTGATAGGAATAATTTCTGATTTTTTTGAGACAGAAAATGCTTGTATGACTCATTTGGTACAGATATGAATAGTTTCTTGTGTATTTTCAATGTTTGAAATGAGTTTTCTTGGAGATACAATAGGTACTAAAGAGACATTAAGGGTTTTTTTACTACTGGCCAATAACGATAACAAATATGACAAAACCTAACAATAAACATTTTTATTGTTGGTAGTGAGAAATGTTCCTGTGTAACGCACTGTGAGATGAGAGATGTACCAACAAGAGTCAAAAATGTACATAAGGGTAGACTTATTTTTTATGTTCTTATCACCAGAAGCCAACCATCTTGACTGGTTCTGAAAATAGTTTTTTCAGAATAGGGGGAATGTGGGCAACTCTTTTAAATGTAGGCATCTGAGATCTATTATTATGCTTAGTACCAGGAGCTTCCAAGGACTATTAAATGTCCTATGTCTTTGTACTTTGCCCCTGAAAAGAGCATATCGATTGCCACACTCAGGCCAAAGGCAGAAGACAGTTTCGCCTCCCTATGAGGGGTCTCTCTGGGACAAACCCACTGTCATATTGTCTTTGGCTAGAGGTAAGAAAAAGATGTGGGGCTTGATCCAACCAAAGCGAAGCACACAAAACCTGATGGAAAGACTCCATACAGACTTTAGATAAAACCTTTCATCTCCAGAATGATATGTAGGATCTATTCAGCTGCACTAAATGCCATTTGAAAAGGAAAATAAATGTTGGTTTCCATCAGGTAAGGAAAATGTTCTGCTGGTGTTGACCTTGACAGTATCACCGGTGTCAAATGGGGCTGTACAGATGTATCATTTTTCTTGAATTAGACACAAGCGAAGCAAATAAAGTGTGATTAGTAGTGTTGCCGGAATAAGTTTTTCTTGTGAAGAATCAGTTGACCTTCTTTAGTTTTTTTCTCTTTTTTTCTGTTTTTCTTTTTTTTCCTTATGCCTGAAAGTAACTAAACTCATACCTTGATCTGATAGTTTAACATACAAAATGAAAAGACAAGAATTTTTCTTGGTCTATTGTCTTTAGATGTGTAGAACTAAAGAAATACCCTTAAAACTGAAGCAGCTGGAATTCTGTTAATTCTTTAAACTTGTAAGAGACAATTTTCTTCCAAGCCTCTAAATTAAATATTATAACTTCTCATACTGTCAGGAAGAATAAAGAGAACAGGATTTCATTCATTGTGAAGTTGTCAATATGCTTTTGTAATTTTTGTTTTTATTCTCATTACAGTAATTACATTTGGAATATATAATATTTGTTTTCTTAACATATGCTAAGGGAAGTATTTGACTGCCTAACAAGTTTTGAGAAAACCTAAACACTTCAGGATTTTTTTTATATATGACCTTCCACATTTTCATTACAGTCTCTCATCTACAATTGTTTAACGTAATGGTGAACTTTTCTAAAGATTATTTTTCTAAAGAGAATTAATCTACTTAAAGCAATATGCTGCTGTCACTGATTCTATTTATTTGTTTAATAATAATTGCATTTTCTATTGTACATTTTTTGCATGAAAATAAAATCTATTTTGAAGAAAAGTGAAATCAAAATTATGCTGGAAAATCTGTACATGGTTTTAATGATATACTTTACTGATCAAGAAGCAATCTCTTAACCAGTAAAAAGTAATTATGGTCTTTCAGTGCATCCACAGTTAGTCCTGTCTGAATGAACGGGTTGAGCCAATGAATGGATAATGAAGACAAGCAATAGACACAACCTTATGCTTCATCAACATGCATTAGCTGCAATGCTGAAAGATGATGTAACACAAGAGGAATAAAAAATTGCCATCCAAACACAAGGCAATATTGTCCATATCAGAGGCATCTAACTGCCTGTGGGTTTGCCCTGTGTAACTCCCAGTGAAGGATTAGCTGAGAAATAATAGAGTGCTGCTTATGGGTAAGTGCATTATGTACATATAAGGGAAGTAGGTGGAATATAAATGGGTGTATTTTTTCTCCCCATCACCTCTGGTCAGCAAAAGTGTTTTGGCAAAAGCTATATTTAGTGTGATTTAGCAGCATCAGGGAGTAGGGACTGACCTGATTATAGCAGCAACTCTCAGGCTTCAGCACTTTTGTTAATCACATAAAAGCCTAAGGATGACTTGGGAACTAAAACAAGCTTTAGAGTTTGAAAGCTCTGACTGGAGAGTATCTTAGCTTCAGGACTGGGATCAATCATGCCAGCTGAGGGACAAGCACCAAACCTTGCACTTAGAGCAAAGCCTTCTGTCTGGGGCTTGGATACCTACAGCTTCTGCCAACTGCCTCTCTTCCCGAGCCTCTTTTCACCAAAGAAGTAGCATAGCCGTGCCAAGCTCCAGTGCAAGTTTGCAGCTTGAATGTAACGTCTAATAACTGAGTGTCCATTTTATTCCTACATCTTTCTTTTTCTTTTCAATTACATAGGTCAGTACATGAATAGATACACATTTTGAGGCTGATTTTCAGGTATACACTGGTATATCACCATATTTCCTCAAACACTCTTCAAACATGTAGCTCATTACTGAATTCTAAGGTAGGTGTTAGTAGGGAGCTTAAATAGGAGAAAGTATGCTGAGAAAAAGGTTGCATAAACATAGGTCTGCCTGTGCTGAGGCAGAACTGAGGTAATCACGGCTCAACCCTATTTTGTGCAGTGCTTGGACAATGAAGAATCAGTTTATCTTGGAGCTTAAAATGTGACTATCACATTAGTAATGTACAATTACATTACTGTAATAGCATCATTTTTATAATGGCATTTAACCTATGATTTAATTTTAGAATTTTCAAGTTGTTAATTCTATATTTTTGCTTGGTGAGATATTTGTGCTTACAATCTCCACATTGAATTTTATGTACTGAGAACAAAGCATTTTCAGAGAGAGGCTCTTGGATTAATTTCTTAACTACTTGAGCTTTTAACCATTTATTATAATAGTGTCAGATGAACTTGGAATATTTGTTATTTGCTTGAAACAGAACTACTTTATTTTTCTGCTGACAGGAATTTCCAGTTAATCACTTTTGCTGATTTACACCCTAGTCTACTTAGACTTCTGTCTTGTTTGACTTGAGCAGAATATTGCAAAAGTAATTATTGTCTACATGATATGAATCACCATTTAGAAGCATTTTTGAGTTATCACATGAAGATGACAATAATTCAGAACCGTGTGACTGTGACTGCTGTCACCCACCTGAGATAACAAGTCTCTATTTCTGAACAAGACAGCCTTGTGCTCTCATATTGGCTGGGGAAGGGTATGTGGTATTTATCCAGCATCTGAGACTAGTGATGTTTACTCTGTAATGCTCAGGTTCATACCATCCTTTTCATCAATTCAGACAGTGTTTTCCTGTTTCAGCGTATTCTAATGTGAAGGGATAATCTTTCATTTGCTATCTGTAAGAGAAAACACAACTAAATTATGGAATTTTAATGTTTTATTACGAATGCATGTAGAAAGTCTTGCAAAAATATCATCTGGTAAAATCATTAGTGTATCTAATTAAAAAAGGTCTAATCACTGAACAATATTATTTTCACTCATTTATATCTATGTATTGCAACTATGCATGTTTTTAAAGACATGGAGAGACTAATCTTTCCACATGAGCCACAGAGTTATGTGTAAATAACCTGGCAAGTTGCCATAGCTATGAAATGACTGCAGCCCTGACATTTTACTGTACCTGCTTTTAGCATTCTCCTTATAGAGAACTATAAACCTGTACAAAAGAAAGGGAAAGCTGACAGAATACTCTCAGTTATAGCTCTAAAGAAAAAATGACTTCAGGAAAGCCATTTTGGAAAACCATTTCAAAGGAACAGAGGAGGCACAAAAAATGATATCCTTCTGCTCTGTGCTTTACAGTAAAACTGCCTACTATTTCATCCTGCCCAATTCTTTTGGTCTGTTTGTATTTTTCAGACTGAGTCTATTTTTTCAATATGAAGCAGCAAACAAAGAAAAATGGCAAAAGAATAGGTATAAATAAGTGAATAGCCCACCTTTAAAGAGCTGAATTCTTTATGGGAATTTAGTTGTAGACTTTAATGGTGAACAGAGCTGAAGAAAGCAGCTCCATATTGCACCTGAAATAGAAACTGAAGGAAACCATTTCTACTGAAGGTTAATTTCCAGACACTCAGATTAGGTACTACAATGTTTGTGCTTCTAATTAATTTTATCAGGCAGGCTTTTTTTTTTTTTCCAAATTTATTTTCCTAATGAGACTTGCATTGTTTTTCTCTCTCTTTTTCGTCTCTCTTGGGGTGTGTATATATGTGACATATGTGATATATGTGTCTGCATACAGTCACATGCATGAAAGAATACTAGAGCACTTAAGTAGTGCCTAGATAATGTTAATATTTATTCTCCGCAATAATAGCATACAATAGGTCTACCCAAATACCTGAAAATACATTGCCATATCCCATAGAATCAGAATAAAATTAATTTTTGCACATCCAAGACCTTAAAATATAAGTAGATAACTTGTGAGTCAAGTATACTGTTTTTGCTGAAAACAGCTGAGTGCATCAGGACTATTTGGACAATTTCCTTCCAGCTGATGTTTATATTTATGGTAGGCTTTCAGACAAGATTTTCAGTTGTACAAATTGTAGAATTACGCTGGAAGGAATAGATTATCTATGACCAGTTTAAATGGAATAACTGGAAAACTTAATCAGTAATTAAATGTCAAGTAAAAAATAGGATATCTTCCATAGATTTGTAAGGAAGAGGTGGCTGTTGATAACTAAAGAAACTATAGAAAAGTAGTCAAGGTTTGGCTATGAATTAAAATGCATATACACCAAGCCAGGGAGGGATGAAGCCTCATCTACATTTTGTGCTACGGCATGCACAGCACTCACCAGTGCTAATGAAGGATTAAGGACTATATAGTCACCCTTGCAAACCAGTTCTTGCTTACAGAAAGATTAAAGGCAGCTGTTATTTAGGAAGTCAACTGTAATTTTAAGAGAAATTAGTGAAAAACCTGTTAGGATCTGGAATGTGAGAATTTAGAAGTTTAATATTAAGATAAAAAAGGCAGTACCAGAGGGTAGTACATTTCTAGTTCATCATAATTTAGCATTTAATGTATTTAAATAAGATTAGAGGAGGTGTAATCAGATGAAAGAAGGAATTATTAATTGACTGCAATACTTAGAAGAATGCATTTCCCTCCTTAATACTTCCATATACAACATAACTTTTTTTAAGATACAAATGAAGCAAATGTAAAAATGATTGTACAAAAGAGCATATGTTTTATGCGACTTTGCTAAAAGATGCCCAATGTATTTGCCTAATGCCACAGGCCACACTGCCGTTATATGATTATACAAGATCATAGATATTGAATGAAACACTTCTGTTGTTTTATGATTAGTAATATACACCACTTGACATAGCCAAAGACCTTTGGTTTTAATAACACATTCTTTTTCTCCCTTTGATCTGGAGACATCACACAAAATCAAAAGACAAGATGAACTACTTGATAGTAGCCTGTGCCTCTGGATGTTTGACTCACTTGTTGGCCTCCCTGACACCCCTTGGTGTTCAGAGCTCATGGGCTGCATGATGTTTGCTATAAATTCTCATCAGGTTGAAGACACCTAGGTTCAGGAGCCCTTATGTTCTTGTCATACAGACATCATAACTCTAGCAACCTGCCCACCATTTAGACTGAAAAGGTGTTGGATTGTCCTTTTTGTGGGTTCTTTCTGCCTCGTTGGTGCTGTCTGTTGTAGGGATGCAGTCTGCAGTGGTGTGGATGATTCTCCTGGTCCTGGAAGTTATTCCATTACCTGGGAGAAAATGTGCTCCCCGCCTTCCCTGATCACGTGGTCCCTGAGACCCCTTGAGAAGGACACACAAGGACCACCGGAGAGGGAGAAGAACAAAGAGAAAGTTTGTTGCTGGTCAGGGGTTTATATGGACCTTTGAGGGATTCTAAACCCACCAATAGAAAACAAGAGAGGATTTGGCTCTGGGCCAATGGGAGTAAGGGGATTTACATTCAATAGGAGAGGGGTTCAGGTAACAAGCATGTTGCAACCTTCCTCCAGAGCCCTGAGATAACAAGGTATTCTGGGAAGAAGAAGCAGTGACTTAGCAAAAAGACATTTTAACAAACATTCTGTACATTCAAACATCATTAAAAACATCAGTTGTTAAAGCGTTATCAGTGGCTTGTCGACCTTCTTCACAAATCCATTTCTGGCAGGACTTTCTTTATTCATGATTGTGAATCAATTCCTACATTGGATAGCAAGTCCTTAATTTTGTACGGTACACTTCAATAAGTTCTCAGCTCCCACAATAAAGTCCTCAAAAGGTACTGGCTCACAAGCCCCAAAACACCTCCACAATCTCCCCACTCTCATAAAAGAGGTCAGTAGGGAGTATGGAATAAAATATGATAGCCCTGCTTTGCTCAGGCAAAGAAAGAGAAGAAAACAAAGAATATCACCAGTCCTTAGATCATGCATTGGTCCTGTCGTGCGGATGGTTGGGAACTGGAGTTGGGAGACAAACAAAGTGAAAGAGGAAAAGGAAAGAGCAGAAAGAGAAGACAGCCAAAGAAAAGAACTGGAGTGCTCAATCTCCTCCCTTTTATTGTGCACACCTCTTTTGAAAATAGGATTTTTCACATTGTTTTCTTGGTGCATGCACAGCCAGTTCTTCTCCAGGAAGTGAGCTGGGAGGGTGGGACTGAACATGAGTCTCAAGGCAGAGCAGGAAGTTATCTTAGAACAGTACTGTTCTACCTCCACAGGACCCTCTCCTCCAATCACCTTTCCTGTATCAATACTCAGGATATTTGAGACAAAACATGCTTAGGTCTGGGCATCTACAGTGGGTGATGCAAATGGGAGTGACTGATTCAGGAGGTGGGAAAGCTGCTCTTCTTGTTATCACTGCATTTTCCTTGTAAAATCATTGTAGACTGTACTCCAGATTAAGTAAAAGAGACATCAGGTGTTAGCCAATAATCTCTACATAATCTCCATATTATACATCCCTGTTTTGAAACTTTGTTCTAGAATTAGTTTAAGCTTTTTTGCTGTATTTAATCAAAAGTGTTGTCCTACTTTTAGTTAGACTTTATTCAGAAAGAGGGACAGTGAGAAGCAAAGAGCACAGTCCTTAGGAAATAAATTTCATCTTGAATACTGAATTTTTCATACTGATTTTTGAAGTGACAAACACTTCATATTGTGCTTCAGCAACACAAAAAGCATTCCAATTGCATTCAAAACTGTAGATATTATTCCAAAGCTAATGATTAATGCAATTGGTAGCACGGTCAAGGATATCATTGCAGCATGATAAATTTCTAAATGATTTTCAAATATCAAAACTTTAAATATTTGAATTGAGTAATTTGTGGTGTTTTGTTTGGTTTTTATTTCAGAAACACCCTCGAACAGAAATAAGGACAGAATTTGGTGAACATTTGATTTCGTTCAGTCACAAAGAGGAAACTTTCTCAAATCTGATATGTCAGCATCATCAAATCCTACTTCTATGCCTGCAAAGGAAAAACAATGGGAAAACTAAATGTATGGCTTGCTTTTTTCTGTTTAAAACAATGAAATGGGTAAAGCATACCTTGTTTTTCAAATCTGGTGCCTTACTGCCCATTTTCTAGATGCTCATTAGAGAGAATTTATCAGTGCAAGCAGTCTTCCTCTACTTGTTGAATGTAGATATGTCTAAAAGTTTTGCTTATACATGTTGAATACAAACATGTCACAGAATTACATTTTCTGGCAAGGAAGGTAACCCTGATAGTAGTCAGATCTTCTTTGGTTATTCCCCAATCTACGTAATAACCCAATAATTTCAGTTATGAGACTTTTTAGATGAATAAAATGTATACTCTGGAGTCCACTGACTTCAAATAGAATCTTGCAAATTGAGCCTGAGACATAATGATGTATTCAGAAAGAATATAAATAGTAGGTTAGTCAATCCTCAGTGAATACCATGAATAATTTAACTTGCAGCCATTGCTATTCAATTTGACCCATATATTATCTCTCAGGTACCAATCAGAAAGAAAAATACTGCTTTCATTATATTTCATAATAGGCACTGTCATTCTATTTCTTACTGCACTTTAGAGGAGTAATTCTAAACAGACTAAGAGATTTTAGAAGTTGCTACTAATTTGTCAACATCACATTTTTAATTTTTTATCATCTGCAAATGGAATAGTAAAGACAAATGGAGCATACTGGGAAAAAAGTTCCAAGTGACATCCTGAAAATACATACACACAAAGATTATAATGTTTTCTCCTTAAAAATATTTCAGCTTTTATAATCTTTTAGGAATATACCAACTACTTCACATTTGCTTTTATTGGGGAACACTTATCTTGGCCTTAATGAGTTCTCAGTTGAAAACTCAAATCTAAGTTTTGGCTTATCCATTACACTTTTAATTTTAAACATGCACTCGTAAGATTTTACTTGCCTAAAAATGAATGCAGCATTCTGCAATGCAGAGCTGTTAATGGGAAAAACGAAACAATTAAAAGTTTAGTATATTTGCATGTAGCAAGAGTTTTGGAGACATCATCTTGAGTAGATTTGAATATAAAGGTAGATTTGTAGTGAAAATTAAAATGACATATTAACTATTATCCAGAACTTTAATCTTAAGAAATACATGCTAGTGAGAATATTAAGATATTACTTATTTTGAAGATCTGAAATGTTATTCTGGGCTGTTATTGTGAATTAATACTGATAATACTACAATTAAGTAAACGTATGAGAGGAGCAACAACAATATTATTATTATTATTAATAATAATAATAATAATAATGATGATGTTAGATGAGTCTAGAAAACAAAATAATTCTAGGAAATATTTCCAAGGATGTTTTGCCAGTACCTTCATATATAATTATTTATATGCTGGGCTTCTGTTGTTTACAGTATATTTTTCTTTATTTAGATCCTTTTCATGAATGAGGTCACAGAACCTTGTCTGCTTTTACTCAGAACAATGGTATAATAACACTTTGCAGAACTAGAGCTTCTGAAACACTGTGGAAAAGTAAACAAGTAGATAAATCTCTGAGCAAGTCCTCAAAGGCAATTTTGAAAGTGTCAAGACCTAAAAACATATTAAAACTACTCATTATGTTTTGGTTTTTGTCAGGGTACTTTCCCTTGCTCTTTTATTCTCCTAACATGTTCCGATTCTGAGAGCTGTCTCTTACAGTGAAAAAGAGTGGTCAAAACCAAAATATCACAGTTCAGTAAACAGGGAAATGCCTGTTGATGACATTAGAAAGTTTGTAAAGCTAGTGACTATGATCACCACAGAGGTTTTTATCCACAGAAAGGGAAGATAGTTCAGAAGCATTTTAGCAAATTGGACACAGATGTCCATGGTCCTAGCTTTTTCTTGGGCATACACTGATCATAGAATATCCTGAGTTGGAGGGAACCCATTAGGATCATAAAAATCCAACTCCTTACTGTGCACAACACAGCCTCAACAATCACACCACGTATATGAGAACATTGTCCAAATGTTTCTTGTACTCTGCCAGACTTGGTGCTGTGGCTACTTCCGCAGGGAGTCTATTCCAGTGCCTGACTGTTATGGGTTCACCTAGGTGGGCCTAAATTTTGGCTCTGAAGTTTGGACTAGGCCAAAGCTGTCAGCTGACTTGAGCTGGGCTGAGCTAACAGCTGACCTCTTCTAGCCAGTAATTTTGTATTCCATGCCACATTATGACATCATCTCCAGGGAAGTAGGAACCAGTGTGGGAGTGGTTAAGGCAGTTGCTTCTCAGCCTTCCTCTTGGGAGGATGCACGATGCTGTCCCAGGGTGGATGGAGAGGACCAGGCCCACCACTGGCTCACAGGGTATCTCAGGAAAGTAAACTGTGTTGTTCTGGGTCTCTCCTTTCTGCTTGAGTTTGTCTCCCTGGGGAATAAGTTTTTTTCTTAAGTAATGTGTAGTTAAGACAGTAGAATTTGTGTGTTCGTTAAGAAGTGGGGAATTTGTTGTTGCAGACTTGTGTGAGTGTATATTTGTACTCTCTTCTAATTGTCTCTTCCTTTCTGTAAAAATATATGTAGTTTTAGTATAAATATGGTTTGAAGTGGTTTTTTTCTTTCCCCTTTCTTTTTCTCCCTTTCCCTGGTGTTAGGAGGGAGGCTTTTCTCTCTGTGCTTGAGGGGGTTGGCAGTTGCTTATCTCAAACCAAGACACTGACCACCCTCTGGGTAAAGAACCTTTTTCTAATATCTGACCTAAATCTCCTCTGACACAGCTTCATGTCATTCCCTTGAGTCCTGTCACTGGTTACCACACAGAAGAGATCAGTGCCTACCCTTCCTCTTCCCCTTGTGAGGAAGTTGTAGATGGTTATGAGGTCTCTTCGCAGTTTCCTCTTCTCCAGACTCAACAAACCATTTAACCTCAGCCACTTCTCATATGACTTCCCATTTAGACCCTTCACTGTCTTTGTACATCTTCTTTGGATGCTCTCTAGTAGCTTTGTATGTTTTTTGTATTGTGTTGCCCAAAATTGCACAGTACTCCAGACTTTACCAGTGCAGAGCAGAGGGGGACACTCCCCTCCCTTGACTGGCTGGTGATGTTGTGCCTGATGGCCCCCAGGACATGATTGGCCCTCCTGGCTGCAAGGGCACTGCTGACTCACATTCAATTTGCCATCACCCAGGACCCCCAGGTCCCTTTCCATGGCACTGCTCTCCAGTGTTTCTTTCCCCAGTCTGTATGAACATACAGGGTTGGACCTTTCCAGATGCAGAATCCAGCACTGATAAAACACAATGAACATAATTAGTAATATGAAAATTCTGATGAAGTCTTTCACTGAGGTCAAATACTATGATATAGGTCTGTCTGATCTCCGCAAGTCATAAATTAGACTATGTCTCTTGGAATCTGTGATTAGCATTTTATTTAACTGACTGCTTAGATTTGTACATGTTGCAGGTAAATCTGTAATAGTTTGGCCTATACCAGAATGAAGTGATTACATCAGAGCTGGATAATCCTATCAATACTATGAAAGCTAAATTGCTCAAGCACATGCTATGTTGTAATCAATCCCATATTTACTATCACAATGATATATTGGTTGCCAAATAAATATATTGTTCCACTGGTATTTTAATTTCAGTAAATGATATTGTTCTAATATAGTTAGCTCTAAATAAGCCCTTTATAATTACTATAAGGTTCTCATATTAGGCAATGCTAATTTTTCTTTTTTTTTTTTTGTTTGATGGTTGCTCTTTTTGGTTATTTATTACCTTTGAGGAATAATTCCAGCTATCCTCCTTACAAGAATCAGCTCACAACCTGATGTAGAATCCTCAAATACTGTATAAAATTTCCTGAGGCAGATTCTGAAACACATAAAAGTGAAAGGGGGAAAGTAGCATATTGCAACTCTTCTACTACTAACCAAAATGCCTAGTAAGAGAGCAGGTAGCATGGAAAAATAAACCCCTTAGAAATACAGAGTAAGCCAGACACTATCAGTGAGCAGGGAGCTCTCTGCCTGGCGGGAGTAGATGCACCTTTCTCAAATCAGAGAAGAGAGCAATGAGGGCTGTATGAGCATCTTTATCACAGATTAACAGCAGGGACTGAATCAACAAATCATAACATGATCACCTACACTGAAGGATGAATTTTCATTACACTGACTTTTATCCTCTCCATAGAACAGGCAAGAGAAAAGCTATGCAGTGGAAAGAAAGGTCATCTCCCCTTTCTAATTCCTGAAATGAAAATTCTGTGATAGATGAAAAATATCCTCCCAAAGAGGAAGGTGAAAGCACTGACAGAGGAGTCTAGTGGGATGCTTATAATGTAGTGTTTGTCACATTTCAGTTTTCACTATTGAGCTATTCTAGGTTTTTTTCAATCTCTAGCTAGCTGGGGCAGGTAATCTTGCTCAAGGATTTTGCCAGTGCAATTTATTGACTACGGTAACTGTTGCCAGGTAAGGAGAAACACAAACTCCGTACCCCGCTTTCTTTTCTATCTTGCATTTTTAATATGCGCTGCTTTTCTCCCTTTTCATTCCATTCTTACTATGAAAGAACCATCACAAGTGTAGCCAGAAACATTTTGGAAACCAATCAAAAAAACCCAACAGAATTCATAGTACAATGAAAGGCAAGGTTTCTACTTTATGCTGAATATTAAGAAATTTACAAGGACATTTTGGGATCACAGATGACTACATTGACCAAAGCAACTAGGTTTCAAGTCAGACCAGTGAAGATATATTTCAAAGCATTCACCTGAAAGAATCAGGTATTCTTTCAGCTTCCATAAACACTGTTTTTTCATTAATGACATGGATTATTTTCAAAAAGGCTATGCTGCTAACATAAGGAGGTAAAGAGAGAAAGATGAATCTGCCATAAATATATATAAAGTCTCTGATCTGAAATGAAATTTGATGCTCATTAATAAACTTATCATAGCAGGAGAAAGAATTTCAAAGAGGCACCTAAAATGTTGTGGCAGTGAAGTTTCTTGAACTTTTCCACTGCTACAAGGTATTTGAGAGAGTGGTTTAATTCACTGTTACAGAAACTACAGAATGGGTTAAAACTTAATCTAGAAAGGTCCTTGAATATTTTTATATTAAGAAACACCTTTGAAAGTCACACAAAATGAGAAAACCAAAATTAGTAGGCCAGAAGTTCATCCTGTAGTTCCTCAGAATCCAGAATGTAGAATTCCTGGAGGTTTTACAAATCTGTTAGCAGTGTCCTACAGGCCATTAAATTCCAATAAAAGATATAAAAGTTGTACTGGGTCTCTGGAGATTGGTAATGGGATGTATAGCATTCACCTCTAGCTTGTTAGGTCATATCCAACCCGCATTGAAAGGAAGTCTTCCTGATGCTGATGTCAAAGTTGGTGGGTCAACTACAGTTCTTTTCTAACTCAAGAAACTTCAGTGATTGTTACCTAGGCCTCATACTATCAGCATACCTACACAGAATTATGTGTCATGAGAGTCTGGGCATTTACTCTGATTATACCACTTGGCACTGTACTTTACAGAGTGAGAGGGCTATTACCATTCAGCATTACATTTCCAAACCAGAATCTTACTGTACTTAGAAGCAAAATGTCTTACTAGAAAACAAACACATCACCACCTTTGTCCAGTTATTTAGCAAATACCTGTTAATTTTTCTACAAAGACTAAAATTTGTTCAGACTTTCACTATCACTTAACTTACAATCCCATTTCTCTACTTCCCTGTGAAATGTCTCATTTAAAAGCTCCTCAATCTAAATCATAATCTTCCCCAGGGTTAACTCACTCTTTACCTGTTTGTAGCCACTGGATTTTCTCCAGTCACCCTGCAATTACCCATGAGTGTTTGGAGGCTATTGTGGCCACTGTGTTACTTCATTGCTTTCTTTCACCAGCATCATCCTATTAGTCAAGATCAATATATTAATACAGAAAAGTATCCACCAATCCAGTATAGGAATGAATTACTGTCATATTGACCATCTCACTCATAATGTTCCACACATTTGTATTCCTAGATAATGCATAACATTCCCCTTTATGTCTATAATGTTCCTGGTTGGCTTTAGGATAATTCACAGAGAGTGAGGTATATTGTACACCACCAGGCAAACAACCTCGCTAATAATAGAAAAGAACGCTTCAGTAATTCTTCTCACTTCTGAAGAGATTACATGTTAAATCCTAGTGGAAAAATGGAGGACAGATAAGCTCAGTTACCACCTTCTGTGCTCTTACTCCTCAGCGGACTTAGCTTTCAAGGGCTATGATCCAAAAATGGTTTCTGTGCTAATCGCTCACGTAAATGCAGTACACGACAGTAAAAAAATAACCATAAAAGCTGGTTTTGAGCTTATAATGATAAGCACTCAAGAATTAAATAACATCAAGATTAAAAATGTTTGAAACTAATTTGCATCCAAACTCTTTGTGCAAATGCATTATCATACTGTCTTTAATTACATGGTGATATGCTGCTTCTTCTCCAAGACTTTCATTAAGCAGAAATCTGATAAGCTGAGGAATCTTGCTCATTTACCAAACTTTCTTTAAGCAGAAAATCTCCATAAATGCCAGCAAACAAATTTTAAAATTTTTCTATCATGAGTAGTTTACTTGTACAGAGATTATAAGTCCATCAATGTTTCAAGTGAAATAAAGAAAAGTAAAGCAAGTAAAAATCAATATTATTAAAGTCAATAGTAAAGTTTCTTTCCCTTCCCTCTCTCCCCTTCCTGTCTGAGATACTCTAACTTTATTCTTTCAGTTCTCTATACGTAGCTGGAATCAATAGTGTTATACCTTTATAGAAAAACTACCATTTTCAAGAGTATGTTCTGAAACTCAGTGAGCTTTTAAATGTCTTAAAATCATATTTCAAATGTTATAATCCATTCTGGTCTTGTAAATATTTATGTCGTTTTAAAAATTTTGCAGATACTCTTTTCCTCAGAACAGGACCAACAGTGAACCACAACACTCCTTAAGAGTTACTAGGGTAACCCAAGGTTGTGGGGTCTGATATTAAAAAGTTCAGATCTAAAGCCAGCTGAATTCACTGACAGCATTCAGATCAGGAAATACCAATTTTATCAGAATTATTTATATATTTCTTCAAGAAAGATCAATTTTAAAACATACATTATGCTTCACTTGGGGAAATAGAACAGATTTTTCTCTTTAACCAACAGTGTGAATCAATATTGTTTTTATAATAGCAGTTCAGATATGGAAGTTCCAATCTGATATCTAAAATCATTGTTTGAACTGGAATATCAAGATTTTACATATTTTTTGTACCATAAAAGTATTTTTAGATTGTATAAAAGTATTTTATGTATCAGCATTTTGTTCCAATTCATCCTGGTTTTTGAGACATCTAAATGTGATAAAGTAGGAAAATACTGTATCTTGCTTATAACAGATACAAGACTTTTCTTAGTCAGTTCTATATAAATATGTACTATGGCTATTTTTCTGATGTCTCTGAATACAAGATAAATTATAAGTAAGATGAATATGTCAGTGAATACCTGCAAAAAAATCTTATCATTGTTCTGGTTTCTCATCTTCAGTTGACATGACACTGAGCTATCAACATCATATACTATATCAACACCTCTACCACCAGAAAACCTGTCAATTATTATGACAGTTTCCACATGATTGTAACTCTGACCACATCAATGACCAAGGAAATATTCCCCTCTTGCTTGAGAAAAGCAAATAAACATTAGAAAAAGAGAAAGCTTTAAATGTTTGACAGCATTTCTTTTTAATTTCATAAACTCTTTCCAGAGATGCTATTACTCATTGCTTGTATTTTATTTCTGATATGTGGGGTTCTTTCAACATGGAGCAAGCTGGTAGAACTATAAAAAAGAAACTTCTCCATGGGTTATCAATGACAGAACAAGAGATCACTCAGTTACTTTTAAGGAAAAAGAATTACTGCAGTTAAGTGAAATCATCTCCTGGAAACTCAGGCAGAGTAGAAGCTGTGATTTCCAGGTACTCTGTCTGTTACTCTTTATGTGAGTCTGTCAGCAACCAGTAACTGAAACTTCCCTTTCAATTCACTTTCTTGTGAACTGAAAAAAATTGCCAAGTTTCAATCCCACAGATCTGTTCTTTTTGTCATGATTGAGAAAAGGGATCTGATATATCATCTTCATTGATTTTGTATTGCAAGGGCAGTGGTGCTCACTCAAAGTTGTTAAATTCACCTTGCAAACTCTTTAAAGACATTATAGATGCATAACCAACTCTAAGGACAATTAGCAACCACAGGTGCAATTGCCCATGGAATCTGCATCTGGCAGCCTCCTGAGTACTGGTGGGGTTGTGCCAACTCTGCAGGACTGACTTAAGCTGACAAATTTCAGGTTGACTATGGTATCTGGAGGGGAAATAGAAAGGAAAAGGTGTTTAAAAGAAAGAAAAGGGGGAATTTTTTGTGTGTGTGTGTGTATTCCTTGTTTCTTTGCTTAGTTTCGAAGTGGCAAACTAACTCTGAATGTCAAAAGGCAGCAATATTACTCAATCATAGCTGAAAGTTTAAAAGGTCTATTGACGATTTGAGAATGGGTCTTACTGCTTAGGTATGCAGATGAAGTTTTCCTGTTTTCCAGGCACAAAGCTGTCAAAACCCATTAAACTAAATCAGAAAGATTGACTGTTTCACTGAAAATAATTTGAAAAAGCCCTAAAAGCAGAGCTAGACTGCACAGGTGTCATGGATCTGCTTCTTTTGTTTCAGAGGTATGTAGTCTCTTTCCTCCTTCCTTATCACTGGAGGTGGGAAGGAATTCTTAGTAATTCATAAATGAAATTGTAATGATTGCTTGATGTATAATCTGGAAAAACTGTTGGTATAAGTTTATTTGCAGAATATAGAGCTAGTATATAACTTGCTTGCTTGTTTGCTATTAGTCACCTGTCTTTAATACAATGGACATTTCCACTCTACATGGTTTCTTCTTCCCAGGCCTCACTGGTGCTTTTTTTGTTTCTTCTTGCAGAAGAATCTAATAAATTAGGGCTTTTTTACACTGTATGCTGAATGCAATACTATTAGCCCCATTCATCTTTAAACAGGCTGTTCTGTTTGACATCTGGAGAGTCACTGTTGTGTATCGCTGTCTAGATATAAATACACATGATGTTTGTTAAGTCTGCAAAGTTAACCTCTCAAAAGTTAAAAGACGGTAAACTTACACTTGGTTTTTGAAATGTTAATACACTGTCTTGTGCATACATGTTACAAAATAGTTTTACCTTGATGTTGCTTTTTTAATAAGACCCTAAAACAGTTGAGTGAAATCAATGTTTTTTTATTTATGTAGAATAAAATTATTCATGTTGATTCGAATCCATTTGATGTAAAATTATTAATTTATCCTGTAATTGACTAATAGTGTTTGCATCAGAATGCAGAATATCTCAATCTTTCTTAGACAATAAAAAATGTATTTTCATGACAGCACAAGAAGATGAATTATTGCTGATTCTACAAAGAAGTGTGGGCAGAAATGGCACAGTATGAGTTCCTCACTTTTTTTTTATGCCCTTGAAACTTCTGAGTCATGACTTTCCAGAATACTTAGCAATTACATCTTGCTGAGTGAATTTTGTGACTATTATCTCCTGGTGGCCAACAGAAAATGCGAAGGATAGAAGTTGTACTAAGTGCAATGTGAAATATTTTGAAAGGTGTAACCTAGATTAAAATGTCTGACTTTGGGAGGACTTGTTTCACAGGCGTGGCTAAAGGCTCTGGGTGAATCCAAACCAGTGTGCAAATGTGCAATCATGCTGGAGTTCATAGAAAATAAAAATCAACCCTACATTGAAGAAGTGAAATAAGCTTATCTTTCTTTAATTTTGTTTTAAAATATTGAAACCATTTAAATTATAAATTAAAACCAAAATGGACTTGGATCTTTCAGTAAAAAATGCACAAAACTAATTAATCCAGAAAGGGAAATAAAACAAAAGCAGGACAAAAGTTACATTGAAAGATACATGGCTTGAAAAATTACATGTAATCAACTGAAGTTTGGCAAAATAATGAATGATTAAAATCAGGATGTTGCAAGGGGGAGCACTAGTTTGTCTTTGCTATTGCATACTATAAAAATAATCATTAAAAGGGAACATTTTACTTTCTGTTGCCATTCAAAAGAATTTTATGGTTTTCAAGTCAACTGATCCAGCTGCAATTAAGTGCTGATGCCTCTGTACAATGTGCTGTTTGAGGAGGGGATAATGAACTTTTAATTTATTTAAGGATTAATGACAGTTCCAAGCCTGGAAAATCACGGTTGTATGGCACAACAGATAATACACAAAGTATTGTCATTTCTATTTTAATTCCACTGTGCATCTAAAAGTCTGTAAGACTTTCTTTTCTATACCTCTGGTAAAATTATTTTGCACAGGGTGAATTCATTGCTTTCACTTTGGCGAGTGCAGGGGGGTGGGTCAAATATAGCAAATATCAAAGCTATTTCTATTTTCTAACTCATTCATATTCTCTTAGTTTTTGTTTTCTGTTACATTCCATCTGACTTGCTGCTGCACAATAGCTCAACAATAATTTTTAGATCCATCTGGGCTTTGCTTGCTTTAAATTCTCGTCACATTTCTTAAGCTCAAGAATATGAGGTAAACTATTTGGTGAGGGAAGTGGAGATGCTATACAGGTATTATAGGTAGGTGATTTAATTCTAGCACTATATTTGAATGTTCAAATTCAGGCTCACTCTGAATATGTTTTCTTTTTTGCTGTGCATGCCTATTTGTGTGTAGAATGAAGAAATCTGTTGTTATGAAAGTAAAAATATTGTGACATTCCTATGAAATGAGAAATACAAATGTATTATTATTAGTAGCCATTTCTGTATCACACCTGTTTCCTTACTTTGTTGTCTTTATTTCAAGTGTTTTAAGGTGTTTGTGTCATATCCAGAAAAATGTTTCTTCTTTTAGTTTTAAATTAATTAGAATTAATTAATTAAAAACTTTCATTTTTAATAATCCTTAGATAGGCTTATTTCTGTGCACCCCTAAATAATTTACAATGTGTTAGAAACGCACATGATCCAATATGACTACTGAACTCTGGGTAAGTCCTTGAGTGTGCTTGCTTGTGTATATGTCCTAAAATTCATAACTACCACTTTCCCAGCAGGGAAAGAGAAGTGCTCTAAACATATGCTTCGCCTGTGGCAGTTTACACTATGGAAAAGAGCTAACATTGAGAAGAAAACACTGCTGTCATTAGAATCAGGTGAGGAATGCTAGAAAATCATTTAAGGTATAATTTGTTGAGTTTAAAGGAAAAATTGAAACAACTAAACCCTGAGTTTGCAAAGAGGCCCTAGATCTATACATGCCAAGATCTGAATATAAGGAAAACAGAGGAGGTCAAGGAGTCACAGAGCAACAAATCCTTTGGTATGCATATGTCTCTCAACTATATTTAATGCCTATGTGTATGTAGCACATGGAGCTCATTAGGATAGTCATATTTTAATCTTGCTCTCATCCATTGAACAGCATGGTCTGTAGGCAAACCTGATGTTTGACATAGGCTGTGCCTGTACTAACAAAAGAAATAGTGTGAGTTCTGTACAGTTCAATGGTTGGGTGACTATGGCACATTTTTGCCTTCATCATCTAGGACTTGCAAAAGCCTCTCCTGGGTGGTACCAGGGAATCAGTGGAGGCCTGAAAGCATCACTGATAAGCAGTTTATGTGTGATCACCATTTATTGCAGGGTTAGAAAGCTTGTTATTATGAATGTAGACCATTTTGTGACAGCTCACCTCTGTGCTGGAGGACAAATTTAGGCATGCTAAAAATTTACTAGAATTATTTTAAAACGTTGTTGAGATACTATTCAGAGTCTTGAGTCAAAGGGCTCAAGGGTGACTTGTGTTCTAAAACTTTGCAGGGGTTCAAAAAACTGCCTTTACTGTTCATTTCATAACCTGAATTTCTCTAAATTTATATCTATGAATTTAAATGGAAGGAAAAAGTATCAGGAAGATGCATTTCCTTACCTGTTCCCATATCAGTGTTTCAGCATGACAGTATCATCATCTGGGAGGCTGGATCGGAAAGCCCCACTGTAGTCCCTTCCAACCTTACCCATTCTGTGATCTAAGCAGAAGACTGAAATTTCAGTTCAAGACTGTGAGACTGACTATGTTGAGAACTGCTGGCAGACAAAAATCACAGTACACAACTGGGAGACAAGAACAGTTCCAATTAATTACCAGGGCTATCCTACTCCTGATGCATCCTGCAACTCACCTCCATTCCTACCCATGTACACACAGAATTTCATAGACAGAGAACTCCAGAGAAGATAACTCTGTCCTATTGTCAATAATGAATTACTTTTTTTTTGTTTTCATTTTGTTTTACTTTTTTTTTCAATACGATCTTTTTTTTACAGGACTTTGTGGAAGACACATAATCTACAAATCTTCTAAAGTAGCAAGAGTCATTCAACCATTCTTAGTGTTGCAAGTCATCAAGATCACATTTGTATCACATTTAGCTATACAAAAAAACAAGATAAAATACAAAATATTAAGGACTTCAGCTTGCTACTTCACTTCTTAAATATCAGGGCTTGCACTGCAGCCTAAATAAAGTTTTGAAATTTAAGAAGAGATGTATAATGGAAAAAAAAAATCATTACTTTCCCATCTGTTTAGCTATCAAACATTGCTCACCATCATAGGTTTTAAGCATAGCTACAGATGTGAATATAGCTAGCTTTTCTGTTCACATTGATTTTCATTTAGAAGATTTATGAAAAATATGTTGTTTTCAAAGAAGACTGAGATAAACAAGCACACGATCAAGAGACAGATCAGAAAAAATGCTATTAGTGTATGAGGTGTTCTTAGCTGTTTCTGCAACAAATTTAAGAGACAAAAGAATGATCTCAATGTCTTTGTAATGTGTGCAATGTAATAACAGTTGATTGATTATCTTCCTAATTGGGGCACTAGAAAGATATGACATAGACTCCTTTATAAGTTAGCTGATTCAGATTTCATGTCTGAAAATTAAACCTGGTCTCATTAAACTGCAGTTCAGATTGGAAAAGGGATGACAAAAAGAACATCCCGGGGATCCCAATTTCACAGTCTCTCAGTTATTTCACAAGAGATCTGTTCCCTTTTTCCTAATTGCTACTTCTTCTGAACATCCCACTGAGATCTGAAATTCAAGTTCTTTCTATCTGCTATCACTAGAAATATAGAAATTGTGCACCCAGAAACTACAGAAACTAGCAGATATGAGAGAGAAGCCTGTATATTCTTACTAACAAAAATTGGCAGCTGTGAAGACTTATTTATCAATAAAGAAGTGCAGTGATGTATATCCTAACATCTAAAAATATTTGGAAATTGTCTATGCTAAAACTCTGTCAATTGCAAAATTACCACAGATAGAGTCTAGTTTCCAGTGTAGTTTACAGAACAGTTGGGCTTTCCTTTAGTGATACTTGCATTGTCCTTTCAGTAAGCACAGCAGAACTCCTGGGTGGTGGAACTGAGTATAGAGATATCTAGAGCACACAGTGAAGCATGGGAAAGATGTCTTCAAGCTGCCATTAACTACCAAATCCAGTGTACTGCAATACTCTGGAGACATCCCTGCCACTTCAGCATAATGTGCCATCCTCTTCCCCCTCTTTGTTTGCTCTTTCCTCTTCCCCAAACTCATAAGATAGTTAGTATTGAAATAGCAGCCAAAAAAGCAGCAAACCTGCCTTTTTGTGACTCTGTAAAAGTGGGAGGATTGCATCTTTGTTGTTCTGACTGTTAGTTGCTCTAGACAATTGTTTATTTTGCTCATGGCTTTATGTACATGTTAACAAACCCTTCTATTAACCTTCCTGACGCTTTTGGTTGGTAAGGCCCAAACTTTATAATATGCTCAAGCAGAATATGTTTGTGCTACAATAGAGAGGAAGAGTTCAGAATTATTGATTCCTGTGCTATCTTAAGAAATTAGTAGAAAGCATTTTTGGAAAAAGTACAGTTATGGGATTTGGTTCCTCTCTTCTCTCAGCCGTTCATTTTATTCCCACTTGTACAATAAAACTTCATAGACTAAGAGGTAAGAACCATATTCACTAGGAGAAGAGGAGACTATATTTATTCTTTCATGCTTGAAAGTTTCCTCTTCTGAAGAATATGTTAATTGCATAAAATATAGTTTTGTCAGTGTCCTAGAAAAGCTGCTATTCCCCTCTTCCCAGGAAGAAAAAAGAATTTTTTTTTCCTAACAAAAATTTTACAACCTCCAGGACTGCAGAAGTATCCTGATTGTAGCTCAGTCTGCAGTAAACTGGTTGTGTGAACAGGAATCACACGTACTGTGTTAAGTCAGAGATTTTCTTGGTGACAGAAGAAGATTTTGACATACATGCTGATGGGGATTTTGCTCTGAAATCTCTGAAATTAGATATTGGTCTCACATTTCTCTCCTATCTTTCTGTATATCCCTATTACAATTATTAGTACTGGACAAACTGTCTGTGGCTGGGTCTCTTAGATCCATGGCTTACTCTGACATGATGCCTCATCTGGGACAAAACCTCACTCTAGGAATGTTAATAAGACAGCTTTCTATTCTCCATTTATATTTGTCCTCTTTATTTCACTCATAATTTCCGCTGTGGCATATACACTTTTTGCTTGCTACTTGTGTATTAAAGTAGCTCACACTTTGTGATGTTTTTGCATGCAGGAATTTTATAGGAGAAAGAGCAATAGGGAACCAGAGGCTGATTCATAATTCTATTTAAAATCCAGTTCTTTCCTACTTAATAGCAAGCAGATGGTTAACTTCCTTTTTACTATTTTATTTTCTTCTGCTTGCTTATGTCCTTCTATACATTATCAGGTAATAGCCCATTGTTTCCTTTCTTTGCAGAAAAGAATGACAGAGTAAATTGTGTGTGGCATCCCGTCTTATTCCAGTATCATCTTACTTCTTTCTAATTTTATCCCATTTGATTATTTTTAATCAGTTTCTCTGCATGTAATTGCCAGTTCTCCTATGTTTCACTGCTTTGTGAACACAATGAACATTTACAAATACAGTGGTGAAATGGCTCTTACTCGAATAATGCAAGGTCAAGACATTTCTAGTGTCTGTTATTGGAATATTTAATATATAAAAAAATTCAACAAAGATATTCTTCATACTGCATTTGTAGTTTCCTAACAGATTTTGCCCCTTTTTTGGCAGCAAAATGAGCTAGCAAATTTTTTTAAAAATGGAGATCCTTTGTGGATTTTGATGATTGCAACACCTGCCTCACTGAGGGTGTGGGAAAACAGACTACTTTATTTAGGTGCCCACATAAAGACCTTGAGAAAATTTGACTGCTTTTTAAAATTACGTGTTTATTAACTGATATCATTGCTGGCCTAATTTTATGTAGTTCTTCTTATTATTGTTATATGATAAAGCTCTGGAAAATGGCATGTCAGCTACAGGTAGACATCTTCACCTTCATTTTCCTGTCCTGGCTTAGAGTTTTCCAAAGATTTTATGCAGGTAGTTGTAGGGGTGAGTGTGAGTATATCCCTTAAGGAAAGTTGTTTGGAGGTTCTACCTTAAAGAGAACAGAGCTAATTGAAGTATGTGTGGTGGTTAAGAGACCAATGAGAGGCTGTGGTGTATTCAAGGTGAATTGGTTAACCAATTATGTGATAGTATGTTGAATGTGAGAGTGCATAAAAGGTGTGGTTATTACTGCATGAGAGTTAGTCAGATCTAGATCTACTAGGATGTGAGGTGATGTAATAGGAACTTCTAGGAACTAACTACTTCTACTATGAGCTATGAGAACTGTCTGTTAACCTATCTTGAATAAACTCCCTAAGATATGAGCCTTCTGATCAAGCCTTCTGATGACTGCTGTGCCTGAGCTCTTCTGACCATCAATCCACAGCCCAGCTCGGTATAAGGGGCTCCCCCTATAGGTAATTATATTTTTTTTAACCTAAGAATACACAAACCATTGTTTGCAATTTCTGTGATAATTTATGATTCTAATTACTAATGAAAAGTTGCATTATAAAGAAGAAAAACCTCAGAAGAATAAATGGACACAAACACCACTGCACATCTCTTAACCTCATTGCTGGTGCTCTTCCAGTTTTTAAGCTTAACATATTGATAACCGTTCTTTACACAATTTTCTTTCTTTTGCTCTCATAATACCATGGAATCTGCTTCCCTTTAATGTGAATTGCTGATGTTATTACCTTCTGGCTGCTTGCTGTCTCACCTAGGGTCAGTTTTATTGTGTCTGAAATGAGCTGTCTTTTTTTACCATCCTAACATCTTGCTCTTTTCCGGGTTTACAAAAAGCATACAAAAATCTACCTAGAACATTAAAGTTACTATAACTGTGATTGCCATCTCACCACAAGACAGCTGGAAGATAGTACAGAATGTTAAAATATCCGTATCTTTGATTTACCAACATTTCTTTTATATTCCTTATCCTATGCTTCTTCTTTATCCTAGCATTTCCTAATTAGGCAATGATGGAAATTCTTGATGGAGACATCATCTAAGAGTTACTGAATTGTCATCATGTGTTTAAGCAAATAAATAATGCTTTTTCTGATTGCTATGGGGTTTTTTTGGGAAGCATTTGTTCAAATAACAAAATTAAAGTATTGCTAGGATTCCATTCAAACTTCTGGGATTAGTTTTTATTGGCTGGTAGAACAAAAAAGATAATCCAGACATCAAATATATTTTATGACATTACATACAATATGATTACTGGATCCATACTCAGCACCGATAATGACAAGGAATAATAATTTTTTGGAGAATGTATTTAAGTTGAACATGCATTTTGTTACACCAAAAACTGTTTAAAACTAATTATGAATTTCTTCTACTTCTTTGCATGAGATTTAAAGGAACAGCACCGTTAGTCATAATTACAAGCATAAATACTCTCACTACTGAATTAACCTTTCGTGAAAGTAAAGCAGGTTTGTTAATTTCAGTTCAAGAATATGTCTATGCTAGTGATTTGAAGGAATTGTTTCCAGAATGTTATCACAAAAATTGTGGATCATTTGAGGGGACTGATAAGCAAAACTGACATCTTTCATGTTCCTAATCCACAACATTAAAGCTTACATAAGGAAGAATATTTCTACAAAAATTCAAACAATTCTGGATTATGATTTCTCTTTTGTTTTTCTTTAAAAAAGTCTTTTTCTTTTCCAAAACCTCTGCTGTTATTCACTTTTTTCTAAACCAGCATGTGATAATTTTTTATAACATCAGATTTCCGTTGGAAAATGATAGCTCTGCTTTAACTGAGAGATATTTTTCATGACAAAAGAAGACGGGTTGTCACTTAAATAACAAGCAATTGTAATGTGAATTCTAGGAATGCAGTAAAAAGAATTATATGATACAATAATTATTTAAATGGTTAACATGCTTGCAAAAAATTCATTCAGTAGTTATTTATCACAAAAGTGATACAAACAGTGATATTTAACAGACCGTGACTGGCAAATGTGGAAACTTAATGGCAGTCATATGTAGATTATTGTCTACATAATTTATCAATTCTTGATGCTATAAAGCAGATTCGACAAATGTCTTACATGGAGTCGAAAATATTTAGGTAACCAGGATGAGTTGAAGGACCTGTGAAGCTGTGCATCATCCAGCACATAAGCATTTGTATACAAGCAGTTAAAAACCATTTAAAAAAAGGGAAGATTAAAGCTCCAATCATTCTAAATAGAAATTATTATCTAGATTACTTCCCACCTGTACCTCACACACAAAGTATAAAATTCTGCTATTTAAGTGTCTGCAGACTGGCTTTGCAAGATGGAGCTAACAAGGAAGATCCACAGATCTTATGCTTCCCAAGTCACGATGCCTATAAATGAGGGCTGTCTGCCAGCATGTTGCAGTCAGTCTTGAAAAATATGTGATTGTGCTCTCAACCCACTAAAAGCTGCAAAACCAAATTTGCAGGCTCCAAGATCCTAGCATGTTGTCTATTTCCACTCTGTTACTGGCCTGCAACTTGTCCATGGAAAGACTGACCGAGGATCTCCAGAATTTAAAAGAGGAAATTAAAGAGGGCCATGAGAAACACCTAGGCAATTAAAGAGGAAAGGTTCCATACCTCGTCAGTACAGACCAGAATATCTATATGAGGAGCAGGCAACCCCTGGCTCGAGAGGGAGAGTACACGAGGTAATGTGTGGTTTTACCTGCATGAACATGGAGAAGACATGAAGAAGTGGGGTAGAAAACTCATCTCTGCCATACATAAGTTAAAAGGAAGAACGACCCCCACAGGAAACACTTAGAGGATAAATGCTGCTCTAGTTTCCTGTGGGCAAGTCCCCAGGCAGGATAGAAGGGATGATGTTAAGTCCAATCCTCTTGAAGGGACCTCCAGCTCATATTTGCAGGAAGTGAACATGAGTACCATGACCATAACTAGAGGGGCCCTGCTTCTAGCCAGATAGAGGCACAGGAAAATTGTGTCTGTGGATCTGATGGGCTGGCACATCAGATGCACAAGAACATAAGGCTTACTTGACATTGGTGCACAATGTACCCTGAAGCCATCAAGATGTGTAGGGGCAGAATCCGTCTCTATTTCTGGGGTAACAGAGGGATTACAAAAGTTTACTGTACTGGAAGCTGAAGTGAATTTGACCAGGAATAAATGTGACTGCCTCAGAGGCCTCTTGATGTAGATTATCTCAGAAGAGAGTATTTCAAGGACCCAAAAGGACATCAATGCAATTTTGGGATAGCTGCTGTGGAGACAAAAGAAAAAAGACAGTTGAGTACCTTGCCTGTCCTCTCAGAGGACCCTTCTATTGTGGGACTCCTGAGGTCTGAAGAACAACAGGTACTGATTGCTACTACAACATTTCACTGTTGGCAATATCACACCAACTGGGACTCCGTGACCCCCACTCATAAGATGATTAGTGAACTGGAGAGCCAGGGAGTGATCAGGAAGACTCACTAAGCCTTTAATAGCAACTATATGGCCAGGGTATGAGTCCAACAGAGAGTGGAGACTGACAGTGGACTATCATGTCCTGAATGAAGTCACACCACCACTGAGTGCCTCTGTGCTGAACGTGCTGGAACTTTGGAATGAACTGGAGTCCAAGGCAGCAAAGTGGTGCCACCATTGACATTGCTAATATGTTGGTTTACATTTCTTTTGCAACAGAGGTCAGGACACAGTTTGCCTTTACCTGGTTACCTAAGGCATCAGTCCAGCATACCTGGAACCAACTGCCCCAGTGGTGAAAACACAGCCCCACTATTTGCCATGAACTGATCCAGACTGCACTGAGAGTGAGGCTGCAGAACGGCTGCAGAACACCTGCAGTATGTTGAAGATATAATTGCATGGGGGAATACAGCAGAGGAAGTTTTTCCGAAAGAGGAGAGAAATGGTCAGAGCTCTGCCTCTACACTGAATTGAGGATGGTAGCAAATTCTCTGTGGGGGTGACTAGACCAATTGAAAAAGACTGATTGACAGCACAGACGTAAGCCACTCTGGGCTGCTGAATTGTGGCGAGACATTGCTGCCTAGGTAGAGAAGATGGCTGTAAAAGTACATCATGTAGATACATATATGCCCAACAGTCAGGCTACTGAAGAACTTCACAAACGGACAGCTGGATCAAGCTACCAAGATTAAAGTATCCCAGGTGGATCTGGACTGGCAACATAAGTGTGAATTATTTCTGGCTCAGTCATAACCTCATAGACATCTGTGTTAGAGAGCATGGTATAGAGTGGGTATATCATACTCTTTATCATGAATCAGCCTTTGAGAAAGTTGAACAGTACAATGAACTGTTAAAAATCACATTGAAAGCAGTGGTTGATGGGACTGTCAGACAGTGGGATCTGCATTCAGCAAAG